>NW_006782421.1:312962-331414 GCF_000442215.2 Lipotes vexillifer
GGGGCGGGGGGGGGCGCGGAATTATGCAGACAGGTAAGACAGAATTTAAGATTTTTGTCTTAATGAGGCTTATCTCTGTCTGGGTATGCTAGGTTTTTCACAATGGATATGGGTATAAAAACATGGATGAGACACAGGGTACATAGCAGGAAGTGGCCAAAGATAAAGCCAAAATGAGAGCAGTCATGAGACCATAAGAGACGCCTTCTTAAAGAGTTAGGCCTTAATAGCGTAGATTGTGTAAGATTTTAAGCTACGGAACAACATGGCAGATTTACACTTTGCAGAAGGAGCTTCAGCAGCAGCATGAAGAATGGATCAGAAGATGAAAGCCTGAGATACCAGAGCTTTTAAGGCAGTTAACTGAGCCAGGCTGCGGTTGCCAAGATCACTTCTTAGCTAAGGCAGCCCTGCCAATGACAGAGCAAAGCCTGGTGCAAAATCCCCACCAACACAGGACTCCAGAGCTCTCCATCGGGCTGGTAGAGACTATCAGAGCTTCCTCGCAGTCAGATGGCCCCTTCTGCCCAGTAAATCTTGTGTACGCAGCATCTGTATCCCAGAGAACCCAGCTGACGCAAAGGACATGAGTTCATGCCTATTATTCGATTTGCTTAAATAAGCATTTAATAGGTTTTAAAGTAAAGAGGTAAGAGGTTAGTGGTTTCCTCAACTAACCCAAACTACCAAATACAGATATTCTTATTCAAAGCAATTCACTTTCTAATTAATGTGCTCAGTCCTCCCTGGTTCTTTTCTTTAAATTATTTTTTATTGGAGTATAGTTGCTTACAGTGGTGTGTTAGTTTCTGCTGTGCAGCAAAGTGAATCAGCCATGCGTATACATATATCCCCTTTCTTTTGGATTTCCTTCCCATTTAGGTCACCACAGTGCATTAAGGAGAGTTCCCTGTGCTACACAGTAGGTTCTCATTAGTTGTCTATTTTATACATAGTATCAATAGTGTGTATGTGTCAATCCCAATCTCCCAATTCCTCCCACCCCTCCCCCCTTCTCCCTTGGCATCCATACATTTGTTATCTATGTCTATGTCTCTATTCTCCCTGATTGTATATCTCTGTTAACCCAGAATATAACCATATTCCATCAGTACTCTCTCCAAAATATCATCAATTTCTATTGTTTTACTTTCCTCTTAAATTTTGTCTTGCAACCAAATATTACGTAGGAAAAATAAACAAGGATGAATAAATAAATCACATGTAAAAGAATTCATTCAAGTCCCTTTGCGTATGTCATTACTGATTATTTTCCAGACTCAGCTATCTTATGACGTAAACCACAGTCATTCAACACATAACTCCATATGGCAAAAGCTCTGTATAGTAAGGTGAACTTACAAGGCATGTATTAAATCTGTTCCCAGAACATCATGGGCAGAGGCACTGCCAATAGAATTAATTAAAAAGATTCTTGTTTCTGAGAATCTAACAATTTATTTCACAAAGACAGAGGTTCATTTTCTCTTTCTTCCTTTTATACCAATCATCACTGATCCCAGATTAATCTTCCAAGAAAAGCACATATAGCTACAAATATGTTGGCATTTCCTTCTTACAAGAAAAGCAACAGGGACTTCACTGGTGGCACAGCGGTTAAGAATCTGCCTGCCAATTCAGGGGACACAGGTTCGAGCCCTGGTCCAGGAAGATCCCACATGCCGTGGAGCAACTAAGCCCGTGCACCACAACTACTGAGCCTGCGCTCCAGATCCCATGAGCCACAACTACTGAGCCCACGTGCTGCAACTACTGAAGCCCGCGTGCCTAGAGCCGGTGTTCTACAGCAAGAGAAGCCACTGCAATGAGAAGCCCGCGCACCGCAATGAAGAGTAGCCCCTGCTCACCACAACTAGAGCAAGCCAGCACACAGCAATGAAGACCCAACACAGCCAAAAATAAATAAAAAGAAAAAGAGAAAAAGAAAAACAACAAAGCAGATAAAAATCTGCCTTCCCAGATTCTAGACAGCCAGTACTGTATTACTGGTATCCTATTGCAACTTTCTGATTTTTTCTTTCAGGGGTCAGCAAACTACCACCCATGGACGTAATCTGGCCCACCACTTGTTTTTGTAAATAAAGTTTTACTGGAACACAGAGATGCTGTCTGTTTACGTATTGTCTCTGGCTGCTTTCCTACTACAATGACAGAGTTGAATCATAGCGACAAGGACCATCTAGCCTACAATGCCTGAAATATTTACTATCTGGCTCTTAACAACAACAACAACACAAATTGTCCTAATTTTAAAAGCATGGCATTTTCTCACATTTCAGGTATTTATTCGTTCATCATTAACCATTCACAACATTTTAACTGATACCTTAACATGTTAACATCATTGTTAATGTGTCAATCTGAAATCAGCAATGATTTTTTTTTTTTTTTTCCGTTGCGGAGCACAGGCTCCGGACACGCAGGCTCAGCGGCCATGGCTCACGGGCCCAGCTGCTCCGTGGCATGTGGGATCTTCCCGGACTGGGGCACGAACCCGTGTCCCCTGCATCGGCAGGCGGACTCTCAATCACTGCGCCACTATGGAAGCCCCGGCAATGATTTTTGAAGATCATAATGAATGCTCTTCTTTTCTTTTGATTAATATGTGATTATTATTTTTTTAATGAACCTAATTTTTAAAAATCTATCACCAAGAAGACATTTAGAATCTTGAGTATAGCACTCTATACTCATCCATGTTTTAGGCTAGCTTTAAACTTCAAGCTTTGAAACAAAAAAAGGTTCACCTCCACAAGAGACTGGAAATAAAACTATAGCTTTAAAAAAAATTAAAAGATAATTATACCCTAACTGCCGTGTTTTCCTTTCTTTCCTTTTGGAAAGATTGCCTCTCTAAGTAAAAGAAGATGTCAGCCTTTTAAAATGCCTTTTATCCCCGGATCTTTTGACGTCACAGACCTTCCTATTTTAATGGTGCAACATCTTCCTAGGAATTAATCAATGAATCACAGCCTGAGAATGAGATGGAAAAGGAGGAGGAGGTCTACGCTCAAAGAAAGAGATGCAGGGCGATTCCATACCTGATCTGCTGCTATAGGCGGTGAGGGCTGCCCAGACCACAAGTCTGCTCAACTCAGGTGCCCAGGAGGCTAAGCGCGGACGTCTGGTTACCGACTTCCGTGTCCAGCTTTGAGCTGGGAGCTCTCTTCAAGTTTGCCCTAGAGCATAAATGAACACAGGTCTCTCTGCGTGATGAACTTGCCCCTCCACCTGAGATGCCTTATTTCCTCCCCCTGTTTCCTCCTCTAAGTGGGTACAGCTGTTTGGGGTTTTGTGAACTGTGGGTTCAACCATATCTTCAAGGGGATGAGATCGGCATTTCTCAACGTAGTCCCTCATTTGTCATATGCCAACTATTTTTTTACTTTTTATTTCAAAAGTAGTACAAAGTTCTTTGCATAAAAATCATAAAAATACTGGTAAGCAAAAAAAAGAGGAAAATTCAGATTATCCATAAATCCTACCACCCAAGGAAGCCACTGTAACATGTTGCTATGTATCTGGTCATACGTGTAGTGGGTCAAATGTGCTCATCCACTTCCCCCAAAAGATATGTCAACTCGACCTGGAAATGTGACCTGATTTGGAAAAAGGTTCTTTGCAAATGTAATTACGTTAAGGATCTCAAAATGAGAGCACCCTGGATTATCCGATAGGTGCTGAATCCAATGGCTCGTGTTCTCATAAGGAGAGGAGAAAGTACGTGAAGACAGAAGCAGGGACTCGAGTGGTGCTGCCACGGGCCAAGGAATGCCTGTGACCGGAGCGGGGCCCTGTGGTCCTTCCCGCCCATGTCCTCCACCTGCCTTTTGTCTGTAGAAAAACTTTAGCCAAAGAATAAGTTTAATCGGAGACGTGAGAAAAATGCAGAAGCAAAGGAAAGCAAACAGGGCAAAATAATAACAGCTGAGTCATTCAACAGGGTCAAGGACCTTTGGTTCCTTCTCAAGGGCTATAGATAATATTCTGAGCCGTGTCCTGTGAGCTGTGCCTTAGAGATACTGAAACCCCGCCAGGCGGAAGAGTTAACTACATGATGACCAGACTGTAGCTGTGACATAAGCTGCCATAATTCCAAGGCCTCAAGAAAATGGGAACAAACCTACCCCGGAACTGAAGATTTACTGAACTTAAAACAATCAAGATGATGCTGGTCAGACACCGCAGGATCAATTTGTCAAGCTGACTGTGCTGTGTCTCTACATGTAGCCCCTCCTTCTGCCTATATCCCCCTGAAACTCCCCTTTAAAACCTCTCGCCCTGGCTGTCAGTCAGGGAGTTGGCCTTTGCACACGAGTCTGCCCTCCCTGCAACTGCCAGCCTCGGGAATAAAGCAGACTTTCCTTTCCACCAACCCAGCCTCTCGTGCAGGGAGCAGCCACACCCCACCTTTGGTAACACCTGGAGCCTCTCCAGAAGTTGGAAGAGACAAGGGAGCGGGGCCCTTGCTTTCAGACTTCTGGTGTCCAGAATTGCAAGAGAATAAATTTCTGTCGTTTAAAGGTGCCAGGTGTGTGGCCATTTGTTACAGCAGCCCTAGGAAGCTAATACAATACATCTGTTCAGTAAATACTGAACAACCGCTGTGAACTAGATATTATACCCAGGAGTATTATACCCAAGAATAAGACACCAAACCTTTCAAAGTCTTTTTCTACCCATACACAGAAATATATGTATAAATATATTTTTAATGGGTTATAATGTAAAAGTTCCTATTAATACATCTTTTTACCTAATAATATAGACACATGTTCATGATAATAATACATAGAGCTTCATCTTACAGATTTTGCCTAAGCAGTTCTCAACTTTGGAACATTGACCTTATTTCCATTTTTTTTTTCTATACTGCAATAGCCATTCTTTAACTACTTATGTACACGTTTGATGATTTCCTTAAATTTTTAAAAATGGAATTTAGAGGTCAAAGTCTGTGCCAGTTATCAATTTCTTGTCTCAGTTCCAAATCTACCTTTCTTGCCCCTGCTTTGTGAAGCCAGAGCTGGACCCTGTAAACATTTCTCCTCTACCAGCTGGCACAACGTGGGGCTTTGTCAACAGAAGCTGCCGTAGAAAAACCGCAAGGCAACAGTGGCAGGAAGACACTTCCTTCAGGGTCCCAGTGCCTCTTTTTTGGCAGCAAAGAGGCCACCCTCACAGACCAGCTCCAACCCCAGGCTCAGCCACATGAACAGCTCCACACTGTAGCTGTTTCCACTGCCACTCTGGCCATGGCCTCAGACATCTGCCTCACCTTCCATGGACACGTCTACAGATCCACAGGGCGTGCTGTGTGCACAGTTTCTCCGCTACCCGTGGCTGCGTTTTCCAGTAGCGGACACATGACCTCCAAGGAGATCTAAGTCTCAGCCTTGCGTAGGGGGTGGGAGAATCTTTCTCAACCTTAATTCCTTCACTGTCCACTTCTCCTCAGCCTAGATGCAAGAGCTTCTTTTCTGCACATGCTATTTCTGGATCCTTGAAAGGCGCCCCTATCATCTTTACTAGCTAACAGTCCTTTTGATTAAATCTTTCTCATTCAAATAACCAACGTGCTTTCCGTCTCCTAACTGAGCCTGGCTGATAATCAAGTCTCAGTGCATTGACGTGACCAAATTAAGCTCCAGAACAGTTGCTCCCATGTACGATGCCTTCCCCAGGCTCTAACCAATTCTGGATAATGACAATAGGATAAGAGAGAAAGTATCCCTCGTCGATTGATTGCTTTCATTTCCATCTCCTTGATTACTAGGAAGGTGGAGGGAAGACTATATGAGTATATGCTGTATTGGAAGGAGTTCTGTCCAGCCAATAATATTGTCCCCTGAGAAGGGGCTGCGGTTAACGAGAGGGAGGTGGAAGGGGGCCGTCCATTTATTACTCTAAAAGCTTATATATTGTCCAAATACTATCCACAGAGAAGATGGTCATGGATTACTTCTATAATTAAGCATATATCCATCATGACAACAACATGCTGTCACAACCTCTCTCTAGCTGGTACGAGTCAGAGTGGTTAAATTCATTAGCAGAGCTGAGCTACCGACTTTGGAAGTGCCTTATCTAGACCTGTAACCTCGGGCTCCAGCCCTCATCTCTCTAAGGCTGCATCTCGAACACAGAAAGGAAATGAGGGCCCAGCATGTGTGCTTGGTCACGGCAGCTCTGCTTCCCGTATTTCGGGGGATGGGACATTGTTAGAGCACATGTGAAACCATGGGCTGGACCCTAAGTTCAGATGTTTAGTTCAGGAGTTACGGTCACCATGCCTCTTGGGGAGAACAAAAGGAGAATATAGAGACCAATATAGGGTCCAAGTGCCTTTTCCCAACTGTGAGGTGAACACAGTTGGAGATTTTGAATGGTGGGACTTAGTCTAACCCAGAGAGAAGAGGACATGATTAGTTCTGCTGCGCAGGGATGGGCTACAGTCATCTACCTCCTTCCAAAATGATTAGTCATCTGTCACACCTTTCATCCTTGCTTCCCAATTAAAAACGAAAAACTGGGATTTCCCTGGTGGTCCAGTGGTTAAGATTCCACCCTTCCGCTGCAGGGGGCGTGGGTGGGATCCCTGGTCGGGGAACTAAGATCCCACATGCCGCGGGGCGTGGCCAAAAAATTAATTAATTAATTAATTATTTTAAATGTTTAAAAACCGAAAACCATGAAGAGTTAAGATGATGGAATTGTACTTATCACAACTGAGAATTGTGTAATTCTCTGTCTGATGGGGCTAAAATACGATAATATTGTGTTACAAATATCTGAAATCCTCCTTTCAGGGAGGAAAGATTCTTTAATTACCCAGATGTTTAGAAAGGTACACTAATCATCAAAAACCGCAGCAAGGTAATTTTCACTTCTCCACCCCCCTCAAAAGACATTGACTGAAGGCAGGTTAATTTTCAAAGCTTTTTGGACTCATTTCTATTTATTTCAGCTGTGTTGATGTTCTGTGGCTGAACTTTGAGCCAGAACAAGATATTTGTTTGTGTTACATTTGTCTAATGTTTGTCTCACCCACTAGCTGTGAATTTGCATAATGGATTAGGAACAGTGAAAAATGCTTAAAGACCTGGCTTTCTAAAGACCCCCCAAAATCCCAACTTCCCACCTTCTGAAAATAGCTATGCTATCAAAGTAGCAAAAAGTGAACCAGAGAAAACGCATCTTTTGCTGTTCGGTGGAATTATAAAACTCACATAACATGCACAAGTGTGCTGCTTAGAAGAATTACATGATTTGGAAGCAGCTACACTTAAGTTTATGGATTTCTTCCAATTCAAAATAGAATTTAATATTATGCAGCTGATTTAAGTCAAGATGGTTCTCACACGTATTCTTTGCCTTCTATCGTGTATCTCCTTTTTAAAGAAACGGTTCAAGTTTCTTGACTGTGGATTTGCATTAACCTGCTTAATCTGAATATCAAAGCCCAACTCTTTAGCTCAACTGTCTCTTTAAGAAGATTGAATACCCCAGGATATGAGCCACAAGGAAAATCAAGTTTTTAAGGAAATATTGCAAGTATACAAACAAGCATAGAGAATATGACTAACATCCATATACTCACCACCCAACTTTGTCAAATTTAAACATTTTGTGATATACACTTCAGATCTCTTTGTCTAAGAAATAAATCATAACCAACATTATTGAAGACCCGTGTATAATCTTCCACAATCCTACTGCTCTCACTTCAATCCCATATATAACCACTGTGCTGAATTTGGTAATCGTCCCTCTCATAAAGGTTTTCCTAATTTCACTCAATCTATATTTATCCATAAATAATATTGAGAATTGCTTTGCCAGTTTTGAAGTTTATTAAATAGCATCCTACTACTATACACACACACTCACACACACACCTATATATCATATATAAATATTCCCATCCTTTCTCTACTTGAAGATGTATCTATGTTCAGAAAATACAGTTCCTCCATTTTAACTGCTGTTTCCCATGGTATAGCCATACCACAATTTATTTACTTATTCTCCTGTGGATAGACATTTAGAATTTTTGCACTTCTTGGCTATTATAAGGCAGGCTGCAGGGAAAGTTCTTTTGGATAGATGTATGCATCTTTTGTTTTTAATGTATAGATAAGAGAATACTATGACCAATAAAATTCACCTTTTTAAAAAAGGTACAGCTCTGAGAGTTTTAAGGCATGTACACACTGGTGTGACCACCACCACGATGACGATTCAGAGCAGGTCCATCACCCAAAACAACTCTAACAGGCTCCTCCTTTGTAATCACACCTTTGTCACTGCCCCGATGCCTGGTAACCACTGGTCCATTCTCTGTCACCACAGTTTTTCCAGTTCTGGGATATCATACTAATATGGCTGCTTCCTTTCAGCACTATGCCTTTGAGATGCAGCCATGCTGTAGCGCACATTAATACTTTGTTCCTTATTATTGCTAAGTAGTATTCCGTTGTATGAACGTACAACACTTTATTTTGCCCATCGAAGGACATTTGCATTACTTCCGAACTTTGGCAATTATTAATAAAGCTGCTCTAAACCTTCACAGACAGGTTTTTGTGCACACAGAAGTCTTCGATTCATCTGGGTAAATACCTAGCTGTGGGATTACTGGGTCTAATGGTAAGTTTGTGTTTATCTTTCCAAGTTCTTGGAAATTTACAGGTATCTGTCTGTAATTGATTTCTAGTATAATTTTATTATGATCAGAGAACATCATTTGTATGATTTTGATTCTTTTAAATTTTTTAAGGTTTGTTTTATAACCCGGGATATAGTCTATCTTGGCGTATGTCATGTACACTTAAAAATAATATGTATTATGTTGCCGTTGAGCGGCGGATACTGTAAATGTCAATTAGATCCAGTTGGCTGAAGCATTGTTCAGTTCTACTATATCCTTGTCTTGCAGAGAAGAAAAGAATTGGTTTCGAGCTATAATTGTTGGATTTGTCCATTTCTTCCCTTGGCTTTATTAGTTTTCCTTCATGTTGTTAAAAACATACATGTTAACATACATCTTGTTAAAATATGCACATTAAGGATTATTATGCCTTCTTGGGGAACTGAGGTTTTTTTAGGGATTACAGTCTATGAATGTAACATTTCTCAGTCTACTTAGCATTAATATTACCACTTCAAGGGGAGTACAGAACCCTTACCAGCTTTATAGGTTACTTTACCCTCCTCCTTTTATGTTTAGTGGCCATTAAGTCTGTAGATGTTGTAACGCCATCAGACATGCTTTCAACCATCATACGTATTTTTTTTAATTTATGAGGAGGAAAAGAATCTATTATAGTTTCCCAGATATTTAGCATTTCTGTTGCTCTTCCTTCACTCCTAACGTTCCAGGTTTCCCTTTGGTAGAATTTGTCTTCCATCTGAAAAACTGATTTAGCATTTCTATTAGAGCAAGCCTGCTGGCAATGGATTCTCTTAAGTTTTTTTTATTCGTATTTCATCATCATTCATGAAGGATAATAATTCTAAGAGGGGATTTTGAAATTGTCTAACTTAAAGTACCCATTTTACATATGAGGAAAATGAAGCCCAGAGGCATTAGATAATTTGCCCCCGTGTCACCGAGCTGCTTACTGCCTGAGCCAGGATCCAGGTTCCTGCTTCCTGACTCCCAGCTCAGTGCTCTTACGTTGCCTCAATTATTTACTTTACACTGGAAATAAAGTTGTGCAAAAAGAGCTGGATTATTGCATGCTAGTACAAGTAAAAACTGTACAATTATCATTTTTTAGAACTGAGAAGGACCTCAGAGACGACTCATATCCGTGCTTTGTGTTTCAGATGGGGAAACCGAGGTCCAGGGAAGGTAATTCAGCAAAGCTGTGACTTTTTATAGCAAGATCACACTTGTAAAGAGCAGGCACTGGGGTTGCTTGTTTATTTGTGTTCCCCAGTAGTGGTGATGGATTGTGCTGGACCAAACTAACTTATACCCCTACTCTCTCTCTCTCTCTCTCTCTCTCTCAACTTTATGACACAAGTCAGAACGCCAGCCCTGGGCAATGCATCCCAGCTGGACCGTTTGGAATCAAATCTCTAACTCTGCTCTCATTAGCACTATCCTCTCAACCAATGATTCCCAAACTTCAGCGTGTATCAGAATTGGACCTCAGTGTGTGCAGAGCCGTATGAGCTGGTAAGAATCAGCTTATTGAAAGTGCACATTCCTGGTCCCACTTCCAAAGGCCCCGATTCACTAGATCTAGGGAATGACCCTGGAATTTACATTTTTACAAACACCCCAGGTAATTCAAATCCACAGGCTGCACTTTGAGAAATCTCTGGCCTGTGTTGAGGCATTATGTTTTGGTCATGAACAGAAAACTCTGGACTTTCTAGCTCAGAATAAGAGAAGAGTGAGTCCAACACCAAATCAGTATCAGTTTTCTGAATCGCGCTCCATTCTGGATCTGCCATTGACAGTAGTCTAATTGCTTCTCTCCTCTCTCCCTGGTTGCTCCTCATACACATCTATACGGTAACAAAATCTCTTAGGGGCACAGATGTCTGCAGTTAGCATAGTTATTTCATTATATGTCTCTTACCTATTGCTCTTCCAATAGGTCCATCAAGATTCCTAAGGTTTAGATATTCTAACTAAATATAATATTTAACATATTCTGGGGTCAGATCTTAAAAGTCCCGATTTTTTAAATTTTATTTTTATTTTGGACGTGCTGCATGGCATACGGGATCTTAGTTCCCCGACCAGGGATCCAACCCGTGCCCCCTGCAGTGGAAGCGTGGAGTCTTACCCACTGGACCACCAGGGAAGTCCCCAAAGTCCAGATTTTTTAAATACGCTTTTTCAAACCACGTCCCGGATACCTGAGCACACACAGACCCACATATACAGGCATCATTTATTCCACAGGTGTTTGTTAATTTCAGCTCCACGCCTTCGATGTAAGAGTTCCTCTGAAAGCAGGAAAAGGAGGGGGAACGTGTCGGCCCCGTACTCGTGGAGTTAGCGCCTAGTGTAGAAAACCAACCACACAAACAAGAAACAACTAGTCGTGTTTTAAGTAACATATGAACATGTGCACAACAGAAATGAGTGCAACCTTCACAGATTGAAGAGCTCTTGTGTTTAAATGTTGCCTGTTGTTTTCATGATTTAATTCCTGGAAATAGAGGGCTTGATATTTAGCTAGACTGAAAGGAAACACAAGTGCCCTTTGCGTTTCCTCCTCCTAATTTCTGCCATGGCTCAGATTCCCTAACCTGCTCAGGGACCTCTGTCTTAATTGTCTCCTGGGTACAGACAGATCTGGTTTCTCTAATAACCATAAGAGATGCTTGAAGGGAGGAACCATGTCTTGTATTTCTTCTTCATCTCCTACAGGGCCCCAAGTTGTTATTTTATTGTAACCAATAGTTCAGCCCCTCCGCGATACCAGGCTCTGTGTGAGAGGCTACAGCTGCAGAGGTATAGCCTGAGATCCCTGCCTCCAATGATTTCCCTTCATTCCTTCTGCAAAAACTTCTCAAGCATTTCCCAAGTGATAAACCCTGTCCTCAGAGCCCCCAGCCCTTAGGTGACAGTCTCCGTCTACACTTTAGGAGGTCATGCTCCAGCGAGGAATGCAGATGTGTTACTGGATTCGACTGCAAGGGCTGCCGTAACTAAGGGGCACAGGCTGGGTGGCTGAGACAACAGACGTATACTGTCTCACAGTTCTGGAGGCCAGAGTCTCAGATCAAGGAACTGGCAGGGTTGGTCTCCCCTGAGGGCTATTGTGAAGGCAGATCTGCTCCATGCCCCTTCCCTAACTGCTGGTGGTTTGCTAGGCATCCTTGGCCTTCCCTGGCTTGTGGAAGCAACACCCTGATCTCTAACTTCATCCTCACGTGGAATTCTCCTTATGTGCATACGCCTCTGTGTCCAAAGTCCCCCTTTTCATAAGGACACCAGTCATACACTCTACTCCAGTATGACCTCATCTTAACTAATAGCATCTGCATCGGCCCTACTTCCAAATAAGGTCACCTTCTGAGGTATTAAGAGTTAGGATTTAAACATATAAATTTGGGGGGGCGGGCTGGTTACAAAATTCAAACCATAAAGCAAATAAACCACTAAACTCAACATGACGGACACAGATGAGGCTGGGGAGGAAGCCAGGGCCCAAAACGTGGAGAGTCAGAGCAGGAGCCCAAGGGAAAGGCTCATTTCTGGGAGAAAGAAGGAGAGATTTAGACAAACCCTGAGGACAGTGACCTCTGCCTGGTCAACTCTGCCTGTAGGGTTTCCACTCTCCCACCCCAACCGTATTCACACTTCATATCTGACTTCCACACGCCCTTTTGCCCTCGACCTTTGCAGGGCAGGGAAAACATGCTGCAACAGTCCCTACTTGAGTCAGGAATACTGTTTCCTGAATTGAGCTCATACAAAAGACTCTACTGAGCGAGCAGGACCCCATGGGTGCGTGAAGTCATAAGACGTGTGATGGCTTCAAGGCCACGTCCTCTGCCAGCCCAGAAACGCAGCCTAGTTATTACGGATGCAACACCGACCCACGGCCGATTTCTTCACCCTCTGGCATGGATGCCTAATTAGACACATCCGAAGCTGCAAAGTTTCTTAGAAACTGGAGACCAGTTCGAAATTAACCGCAGAGAAAAAGAAGGTGGTTCACAAAAAACCCCTAAAAATCCTGCCAGCATATACCCAGCTGAGAGGAGCGGCTGGCAATAGTATCACCTCGGGACTGCTCACTTGGACTAGGCATTTTAGGCCACTACGTTGTGTTGCTGACAGTGGTCCCTTTTTTGGCATCTTCCTTTTCAGTACTTCTCTAGTTTTGTCCCACTCACCATCTCGAACCTGTCCCGGTGTACGACAGGAACCAAGAAGTAATCATATTTCTGGCAAACACATCTTTCACACGTACCACGTGCTGTTCAAAGCAAGTTATAGGCTTTAAGTGGCTCAAGCCACACAATAACCCTGTGGGGTAGGTTCTATTACCATGTTCCCTTACAAATGATGGGGATGGCAAAGGCCACAAGGATCTCCCTCCGAACCACAGGAGCAAGAACTCTGGTCTGAACCCACAAGTCCAAGTGTGTCTGAGGGTTCTTGACTCCAGCAGGGAAGGACGGGGTTAAAGACCGGGGTCCCCAGACGCGGGAGGGAACCGTTGCTGCCTGGGCGGGCAGCTCGCTCAGGCGAAGATGCCTTTCGCTCCACATCCAGCAGGCGGGGGGTTTCGGTGAGCCCTTCGCCATCCCTCCAGGTCATTAAACAGAGGAGCCCGGAGTTCAGGGCCAGGCAACTGCGTCTCCCTCTTCCTCAACGGGAAAATGGAGTGGAGAGGTAGAAGTGACCTCACAGGATATCGGGAGAAAGCCTGAATCATGTGGGCGGACCCGCCTTCACACCCAGCTCGCCGCAAAAGTTCGGAGTGGGGTCATGCGGGAGGGGGTGGACGCCCCCCTCCTTCGCCGCAAGACAGATTTCCTCTCGGTACAGTGCAGGCGCAGTTGGCACCAAACTCCCTCCAAACAGGAAGTCGCCAAGATGCTAGGTGGAACCGGTGCCTTTTTTTTAAAGGTCAAACTTTTTCCTTGGCTAAGCGGCTGTCTCCCGAGCGCCTAGTACGTGCCAAACACATGCACACGACACGTAGTCCTTATGCATCAAGTGGGTGCTCTGCGGGAAGATGCAAAGAGAGAAAAGACCACACGCGCGCGCGCGCGCGCACACACACACCTGGCAAATCTTACAGGAGAAAGGCTTTCCGGGAGCTGTCTTGTTTTCTAGGAAATCAACATGAAAATCGAAGGTCTCGCGCCCACACCGCGGGAGCCCCACCTTCCCCGCACCAAGCGCCCGGCCTGAGCCCCGGGCAGGGCAAGCGGGGGTCCCGGGCGAGGGCGGAAGGCGCGCGCGCGGCGGGGCGGGTGACCAGGTGGACCGGCAGGGCCGGAAGAGGGCTCGGAGTTGGCTGGCGGGCGGCGCCGGAGGCAGGTGCCAGCGGGAGTGGGCGGGGGCGACCCGGCGTCACCCTCCTCCGGGGGCCGGACGCGCACACCAGCTCGGCCCGCGGAGCCGGGGGCACGGGCGTCCCCGCCGCCCGCAGGAGGAGCCCGAGCGGCCGCATCCTCCGGAGAGACGCCGCGGGCTCCGCAGCCGCCCTCCCCCTCCTCCGAGAGGCGAGCGCCGCCCGTCCCCGCGCCCCGAGCCTCCACCTGCCGCGGACTCCCGGGCTGCCGGGCGCGGGGCAGAGAAGGTGCGAGAAACAGGGGCCCGGGAGACAGCGGCTCCCGGGGACCGCTCCGCGCGGAGAGGGGACGCCCTTCCACGCCGCCAGACCCCGCGCGTTCGGCGCCCCGGCCCCGAGTTCAAGGGCCACCGCCCTCGGAGGGGGCTCTCCGCGCGGGCAGCGCCCCGTCCCGGGGCTCCGGCGCCTCGCCCCCCGCCCCCACCACCACCCCGCGGCGGGGCCATGCCGGGGCTGCGCCGGGACCGCCTGCGGACCCTGCTGCTGCTGGGCGTGCTGCTGGCCGCCGACCTCTACTTCCACCTCGGGCCCCGGGTAAGGCGCCGGCTGCGACCCCGGGAGCGCCCGCCCGGCTGCCCGTGCGCCCACCGCGCCGCCACCTCGGCCCCTCGGCCGGCCGCGCGCCGCGTTCCCCCGGCCGAGCCGGACGGCGGCGGCCCCGGCTCCAAGCTGCGGGCCCTCTTCGCGCACCCGCTGTACAACGAGCCGGAGGAGCCGCCGCTGCTGGGGCCCGAGGACTCGCTCCTGGCCGGCCCCGAGGCGCTGCGCTATTACCGGAGGAAGGTGGCCCGCTGGAACAGGTGAGACCCCGCGCCCCGGCGCCCGGCCCCCGAGCCGATCTCCGCGCGAGGAAGAGCTTCTGGGCAGCAGCGCCAGCAGGAGGTGCTCCCAGCTCCTCTCCCCGCGAGCCCCTGGGGGTCCATCCTGAGCCCCTTCTGTTCCCCGGGCCATCTCCCCCCTCTTTCTCCTGGCCCTGATGTGGAAAGCCGCTGCCGGACTTCGGTTTTCCAGAATGAGGTTCCCCAGCAGAGCAACTCGAGAGAGAGCTGCTTCGAACCCGGCACCTACCTCTAGACCTGGGCGCCTTCCACGAACCGAGGCTACACCCGCCACCCGGCTCTTCCCCTTTGCTTATTCCTCTGCCCGGGGTCAGAGATCACGAGAGGTCAGCCGGGCAGAAAGTCAGTGGTCAGTTTCCTGAAATGGTAGCCACGCTGTGCAATTTACAACGTGGCTTGTCCCGTGAGTGTTACGACCTGCAGGCGGTTTTATTATCGTGGGGATTTGGGCACGGGGGAGATAAAAATCTACCTGGGAATTTTGTTTAAATCCAAGGCAAAATATAGAGGGAAAAAAAAAGCCAAACATATTTAGGCTAATATTAAGAAGGATTTTGTGTGTGTGTGAAAGGACAGGGTGGGAGGGTCCTTTGGAGAAGCTGGAATGGTCAGTTCTGAGGTCCCCAGCTGATGACAGAAGGCCTTCATAGGAGTTAGGACTCTGTTTTGAAGTGCACGCTGGTCTACAGGTCACTCGGTCCACTTTCGGACCGCACGCATCACTTTTCTTAATACAAGAGATTTCCAGATGAGATGTCTTTGCTGGCTTTATAGTCCCTCTGGAGGATGGGTAGACATAAACGTCTATGGAAGGTCAGCGCTAGCCCAGTTTTACTGCTCTGTTATTCTGTAGTGCTGAGACTGACCAGGGGTGGAGGGGGCCTTCAGAAAGCAAAAAGAAAAGAAGTTGAGAGTTACTGGCTGAAGTCACTGTGGTGCGTTTCAGTTGCAACTGGCTGATGATTTTGTATTAAAAAGAAAGTGGTTCTCGATTCTCTTGCTGATTGGACGCAATAAAAAGGCAGTTTGAGATTTGCTTCTCAGGCACTGTCATTTTCGATATTACCTTTATTTCATCAATAACGTGCAGATCGGTGAGCTAGGAAGTTTTGCCCTTGGAAAATTATCTCCCCGTCCATTGAGGATTTGAGGAGGGACCGTGGGAGAAGTTGCTTGCTTTTGTCAATGTCGATCAATATTCACTTAACTCACATTTCTGTGGCCTCAAACTTCCCTACATTACTTTTGTCCTTACGGAAAGTCGAAGGGAATATTTTGACAGAAAAGCAAAAGTCTTTCTCACCAATCTGTCCTACAGACAATTTTGAGCTTGATTTCTGTGCCATTATATGTCAGAAAAACACATTTACTGACCAGGAATGATCTTGGGCATTTAACGGAGGTTTGATGGGGACTGGTGACCTTGCTGTATTCGGCGCTAACAGGGTAGTTTCGTGTGTTTGGTTGAAGGTGACAGTTGTGATACCTACTCATCACTACCTTTTAATACTTGAGATCTCAAGTGAGGTTTGTGGGCCATAACAGGAGGGGAGCTACACTTAACAAGTGTTGAAACCAGACCCCAGAGGCAGAGAACCTTCACCCAAACTGCATTGTAAATGTCAAGGCAAGGATTTTAATACGTGTATATAGCAGGGCTAAAAATGGAATGTGGAAGACTCATTAGCCAGGGTGCATTGGAATTGCACTCAAAGTTCTATTGTGAGAGATAGTCTCACTCATTACCTTAAGTGAGACAGCGCCCTGACGATGTGAGGACACATAAAAAGTACCTGCTACGATGTGCAGGGCCAACCAACTCTCCAGATTTCAGTGCAGACAATTAGAACGAACAGCGAAGGAAAAAAAAAAAAACCAGGGAGTGACCTTGCCAACTGTTTCCCTCTTGCACAGACAAGCCCCCCTTGTTTGTAGCCACAACCCAGCCAGTATTGAAAAGCCAGGCCTTTCTAGACATATGTGGATGCCACCCTACAAGTAATTACTTAGCATCATTAACTGCTATCCAGAATAATTGTAGCAGTAAACCAACCTGCCTCACCGGGAGCGGCGCAGGTAATAAACTAGCCAAATCAGCATTTCCTCCCCAGTGGCCCAGAGGAGCCCATTAGTCTGAGTGAATGATTTTTTTCTTTTAAACCACCACACTAATAAGTACTGGTATGAAGTCAGAACGTATCTTTCTATAACTTGAGCTCGTCACCGATAGGAGTTAGGACACGGCCCGCCTTTTCCTCCACAGCACGTCTCTTTTTGATTTCAGTGGCAGATGGAGCTTATACACTGTTTTGAACGGTTCAGGTTCTCGATCGGTGTTTGTTCACCGGGTGTCAACATGTAGTTGACACGCTGGGTAGGGTGCGCTATCCTCGTGCTGTCACGAAGCTTTCTGCAGACCTCCTCAACGAGCTGCTCTTCCCTGCCTCCCTCTCTTTTCCCGCTCGCGGTGTAACTTAAGTGCGGCCGCAATCCAAGTTAAAAATGCAACCGGGGGCTTCCCTGGTGGCGCAGTGCTTGAGGGTCCGCCTGCCGATGCAGGAGACGCGGGTTCGTGCCCCGGTCCGGAAGGATCCCACATGCCGCGGAGCGGCTGGGCCCGTGAGCCATGGCCGCTGGGCCTGCGCGTCCGGAGCCTGTGCTCCGCAAATGGGAGAGGCCACAACAGTGAGAGGCCCGCATAACGCAAGAAAAAAAAAAAAAAAAAAAAAATGCAACCGGGGGGAAAATGTCTCTGTCGGGCCATTGGCCGCTGATCACAGCGCGCGGTCCAACACGTTTGGCACCTCTCTTGACCGGAGAAGCGGAGAGCACACAGGGAGCCCGGGAAGTGGGCTCGTCACTACTTCAGACCTTAAGCCAACAAGCCAGACGAAGCCTTTTCCTTTCAAAGCAGTGGTGGAGGGCAGCGCTTACCTGGAGCCCGGGTTCAGGCTGTTGCTGCCCTTACATCTTAGAGGCTGAGCTCTGGGTTCCTTCCCCGCCCGGCAGCTGCCCGAGCCAGACAGCATCTGTCCTTTGACATGTCAAAGCCGGTCAGCTTGGTTTGGCCGTTTGCCCTCATATCTTTGGTCGGTTCCTCTGTTAACCCTCTGGTCTGACAGTCAAGGTCAGACAGGGTCATGCCTGCCTGGTAAGAACCCCAGCAGCTACAGCACAGATGCAAGTTTTCCACTCTCTGCTTTTCTTTCTTGACCTCATTCTCAGGTATCAAGAAGGTTATATTTTCCTGCACTTACCGAGTCAGCATTTCTCAGACACGTGTGTGTACCTGTGTCTTTCCCTCCGTCGGATGCCCCTGTCTTCCGCCTTCACACCTCCACCGCTTGCCTTCGCTGAAGAAATCCTGGCCCTGAGTCTCCCTTTGAAAATCACAGCAAAGAGACAGCTTTGCAAGAATGACAGCTGTTTGAGGGAAGTAAATTGGCTCCGGTTTTTCCCGGAGAAGCTATGAGAAGATCCAGAAGCCGAGGCAGTTGTAGGACAGCGGCAGCAGGTGGCGGGGCCGGCGGTG
>NW_006782421.1:331432-361673 GCF_000442215.2 Lipotes vexillifer
GGGGCGGTGATGCCAGAAGAGATGGGCAAGAATTCAGCTGGGCATGAGAGTGGTCTGGTCGAGGAATTGCTGGAGAAAAAGCTGCTTCCCACCGTGGCATCCGGGGAATAGAAAATAAAATCTCTTTATTCTCATCCCCTCCTTTTTATCTCTTTCCTTCTTATCTCATGCTGGCCCCAGATCGTTTGGAGCGCAGTTATTGAGAACAGGCAGTTCAGCTCACAGAGCAGATAAAAGCCCGGGGTCTCACTCAGGGGTGCCGGCCATTTGTCATTCACCCAGAGTCAGCAGGACCTGGGCCCCTTGTTCGATTCTTCCGCCAGTGATGCCAGGCTGAGAAAGGAAATGAGCCTCCTGGGGTTTGAAGAGGGGCCTCAGCCACCACCTGTATGTGGCTAGCAGAAGGAGTGGGGATCTGGACTTCCATTTCTCTTTTCTCCCAATTAGAGCCTTGCTTGGCCAGTTGGGAAAAGCTGTGATTTTAGTGGTTTCTGAATCCCTGGATTTGTAGCTGGAGGAAACCTCTCCACTCTTCTCAGAGCCAAAAGCTCCAAGCAGATGGTTTCAGAGAGAGCTCATCCAGAGGCCGTTTCCAGGTTCCTGCTCCCTCATTTCAAAGCTCAGTTCTCATTGCGGTCAGCACGGCAAAGACCTAAACGAGGGAGGTTACCAGTGTTCATCCAAGGAGGATGGCACTTCCGGTCTCCAGCTGCGTCAGAATGAAGCCCGACGGCCAAGAACTGGAAGATGCTCACCAGCTGTTCCATTGGTCCCAACTGCTGACAGCCCCCTTTTACCCCAACCAACTTCTCATCCCTCTGGGAGCTCAACTTGGTAGTTCTTTGCATGCAAATCCTCCTACCTGAGACATGCCTGTTAGGTGCCAGGTACTTGACATACACTTGCTAACTTAGGCCTCACAATTTCCTGAGAAGTAGGTGCAGGATTCCAAGATGCGCCCCCTAGAGGCCAGGCCCTGGGTGTACACACACCTCATTATCCAGTCCAATGCTCATCTAGGTACTGCAGTAAAGGGAATTTACAGATGTAATTGAAGTCCCAGACCGGTTGACCTTGGGATAGGGAGATTACCCAGGTATGCCGGACCTAATCACATGAGCCCTTTAAAAGCAGAGTTTTCTCTGGCTGGTCAAAGAAGAGGAGGTCAGAGACTCCGTGTATAAGGGTTGGATGTCCCATTGCTGACTCGGAGATGGAGGGACCATGTGGCAGGAGAAATGCGTGACCCTCAGGGTCTAAGATGGGCCCCAGTCGACAGCCAGCCAGGAAACAGGGACCTCAGTCCTACAGCCACAAGAAATGAATGCTGCCAACAGCAAGAGTGAGCACGGAAGCAGATCCTTCCCCAGAATCTCCAGGCAAGAACTCTACCTAGCTGATGACTTAACTTCAGCCTTGTAAGGCCTGTGCAGGGAACTCAGTCACGCTGAGCCCGATTTCTGACCTATAGCTCGGGGTATAATCAGTGGGTATTGTTTAAAGCCACAAGGTTGGAAAACTAGCTCAGCACTGTGTTTACTTCATTTTATGGAGGAAACTGGGGGTGGGAAGGTGGTTATAACTTGTCTTCTTAAGTCAGGCAGCTAGCAAACCTCAGGCAGCCTTTGCACCCAGAGGGTCTGGCTCTAGAATCCATGCTCTCTGACCAGCAGCTCTCGCCCTCTGCATCCTTGGACGTCCACGGGTGCTCGCTTTTCCGCTCCTGGAAAGGCTTTTCCGACTACCTCCACCCACTCTGGTCCCTCCCTGACTAGACTCATCCTCTCCCTATACCATCACGTTAATTGTTACGACCGTGCAGCTTGATGGCAGCTGTCATGTGAGCATGAATGGCCACTCGCTCCGGGCATGAAAAGCCCCCAGCTTGCACATGGTTGCACGAATACATCTGTTTCATGGTTCCCCGTAGGGGAGAGCCAGAGTAAATATCTGTGGGACAAATCACGGGGGACAGACGACCTCAGGATTTGGGGGCCGTTAGTCAATGGCCTGCGCCCCTATAGGAGAGAATAAGCCTTGGACAAAAACAATCTTAACCGTAAAATTATCCCACCTATAACCTGGCTCTTCCTCCCTATAAAAGTCAAAGGCAAAGCCAGCCTACTGAGACATCCTGGAATTTGGATCTGGGGCGCTCTCCCTACTGCAGTAGCGTAAATAAAATCAGTTTCAAAAAAAAAAAAAAAAAAAGCCCTGAAGGAAAGTTGAAAAGGTGCCGTTTGCCAAGAAGAGAGAATTTCCTCAGCTCCCTGAACTGTCTGAGGAAGAGCCGCGAAAAAGCCATGCATTCAAGAAAAGTGGGAACCACAGAGAGACCCTGACTTAGCCGGAGCAATCCCCACTCACCCCTTGGTAGGTGCTGACCTGTGTTTTCCTTGTGATTATTCATTAAACTGGGGGGGGGGGCGATGAGAACCTGTGGATTCTGCTGAAGTTGGCTTTCGCGTGGCTAAAGGCTGAGGGAGGATTCTACACAGCTGCCCCGTTAGTGGAGCAGAAATCCCTAGGAGTAAGGGCATCTGCATACCTGTCGTTATAGGCAGGCACACACATATATGCCTAAGGAAAACCATAGTACGGAAAAAGAAAAGGCCTAGTTCTTTTGATGGCCTGCCACTTGGCAGGATGTCCTGTGGTTGAAACGTGAAATCAAGACAGAACTGAGCTTGAGTGCCTTGGAGATGCCAACATCCAATACTGTCGATCCCTGGAGGCTGACCTTGGAAGCCAAGAACTGGAGACCGCCAGCATCCTCGGGCTTGAGCAAGAGGCACAGTTAAGAACCGGAAAAGGGCCTATTTTATCAGATTCTCTAGTAACAAACCAGGTAAACTTGGGAAGTCACAGGGGATAGAAAATAGCACAGGACTATGGTTCCCAAGAACCAGGAAGCTGTAATAAAATTCAGCAAAATGTGGAGAGCAGAGAGAAAATTGAGGAGTCGTTGGCACAGGGGCAGATGAACTGAGGCTCTGGACCATAAAAGACAAGATGGCCTGGGGAGAGATGGGCATTTAGACAGTGTGGGAGAGGTGGATGGCTTAGAAAAGAGCTCTGCTGGCAGAAGACCAGAGCTGTTCAGCCCTGGGAAGTCAAGTTCAGCTCTCAGAGAGCAAACTTGCCTTTAGCTGTCTGTACCTGGGTCAAGCTCTGTAGTTCGTGGGTAAGTACTTTTCGTGATGCTCACAGAAACGGAGCCTGGGGCTTCCCTGGTGGCACAGTGGTTGAGAGTCCGCCTGCCTGCCGATGCAGGGGACGCGGGTTCGTGCCCCGGTCCGGGAAGATCCCACAGGCCGCGGAGCGGCTGGGCCCGTGAGCCGTGGCCGCTGGGCCTGCGCGTCCGGAGCCTGTGCTCCGCAACTGGAGAGGCCACAACAGTGAGAGGCCCGCGCACCGCAAAAAAAAAAAAAAAACGGACCCTGTATGGAGGGACAGATTGTCTCTTCTGGCCAATGCAATCATCCCGGTTTCGTCAATTTCAGTGGGCTTTCTACTTTTCTGGTTCATTTTCTTCAGTGGCTGAAGAGTGACAAATCCTGTAGGGCAAGTGTGTTTATCTGTACTCACAGCCCGGCTCATGTTTTTTCACTCTGAGTTAAAGAATTCTGCACAACCAGCGGCTGCTTATTTATGCCTTTTCTGTGCTCCTCTTGGGCGCTCAGAGATGCTGGGGGAAGTCAGACTGACCAGCCACAATTCCATCGTCAAGTCAAGCCCTGAAACCACCCTCTCGTTGCAGGAGTTTTTTTTGTGTGTGTTTTTTTTTAAACTGGGGTCATTGGATCCTACTGAGTTCAAGTGATGAGGTCTCTATTTCCCTTAAGTTTTATGCATACTTTGCATTCTGTGCATATGTTTATTTTCTTAGGAAACAGTACATTGTATTTGCAAAGTGTTGCCTACACTCATCAGAGTACTCTGATGTCAAATGACAGAAACCCAACTCCAACCGATGCAAGCAGTTAAAGGAAATGTAGAGAATCAAGTAACCAAAATTCGGTGAAGCCAGCTGTCTCTACTCTCCCTACGCTTAGTTCTTCCTCTTGTTTTAATCCCCTCTTGTGGTTTCAAGCCCCCAAAACCCTGGGACCAGAGAGAGAAAAGGGCTTCTAAAATTTCCGAAAAGAAAGACCCTGGGCAAAGCCACTGATTGGCCAGGCCTGGGGATACAACTAGGCTCTAGAGGGTTATGATTGGTCCAGTTCTGAGTAGGATGCCCAGGCTTCAACCAATCACTGACGCCGGGGAGGTGGAGTCATTGGAAAGTCTCCACTGAGCTCTCCATTCAAGCCACGTGGCTCAGTGTGGGAAGAGCAGTTCCCCCAAACCTGGCTGGGTGCCCAGACCTCAAGTGACCCAGAAGAACTTATGTGACCAGAGTGATGCTAGAAAGTTTCTCAACTTGTGCTTGCTGCAGTTTCTGACTCTTATAGCCACTGTTCTGGAGTTTTAATAAGACTTTTTAAAAATAAATTCATTCGTAACAGATTCCTAATGTGCAGAACTTTTACACCAACCATTAAAATTACCGCAAGAAGATAGGAATCCTTATTTATTTGGGGTTTCTCTTAAATCAGCCGTGCTCTCTTCATGGAGCCTAAAGAAGGAATTCCTGTGGACCCATTAATGGACTAGGGTCTCTTTCTCCCAAAACTCAACTGAGAACCAAGATGCCTGAGTGTTAATCCCAAGAGAAACACTTACCTTCTCCAGGTCTACGTTCCTCCTTTTGACATGAAGGGGGTGAGTCTGTGGTTCCCAAAGGCTCTGACAGCTGTTTTCCAAGCTCTGCACATCTTCAGCCAGGATTTCTTCTGAGTGAACATATGGGACAAGCATTTTCCCAGTGTGTTTCATGAACTTCCAGGGTTTCTGGAGGTGCTTCACAGGTTCTGCAAATGATTGAATTTGCATTTTGAAAGTATATACTTAAGGCAGTTTTGACTTAATATGAGAAAATGCACACCTGATTGTGTTATGCACACTGTAGCACACTGAGCCTGCCACGGGTAATTTATGTGGACAGATGACTTTCCTCCCATGTTTGTTTCATTGAGGAGTGTCCTGACATTGCAAGGAGAGCTGTTAAAAACTGTCTCCTGTCCCAATGACTTCTGTGTGTTTATCAGGATTTCTTACACTCCGCTCCCAAAATAATATGCAGAAATCAAGTGGGTACTGAAATAAGACTATCCTGTCCTCCATTACCCCCCGATTTTGAGTGCTTGAGTTCATAATCCTACTATCCCTCTTGTTCTTATTAGCTTTTAAAAATAATTTTACATATTTGACCATATAAATTCAATTTATACCAAAAAGTTATAAGTTTGACCTATTTTATACATTGGGGATTCTGTGTAAGATTTCTTTTGGAAAGAAAGTTCCACTTCTAGAAAAAATTTGAAAACCACTGATTTGGCATATACAGAAATAGAGTAGATTCCTTTCCTTTTTTCCTGAAATCGATGTGCCTGCAACCCAAGCCTCGTGGCCCCCTCGTCTCCCAGCCCCAGCTATTATCACTCATTCTCTCTGATAACCAAGCCCTCACCATGACTTTGCCAACGCTTCTGGCCACTCGAGCATAAAAGAGCAACTTTTAGGTCCTGTGTACTCTCTGCTTTTGTCTCCTAACAAATCACTCCAGTACTTAGTGACTTAAAACAAGAACCATTTACTTAACTCATGATTCTGCAGGTGAGCGATTTGGGCTGGGCTCAGCCAAGCAGTTCTTCTAGTCTCTGCTGGGCTCCCTCAGGCATCCATGGTCTACATCTGGGATGTACTTCCTCCTATGGGGTCCCGTGTCTAGGACCTGGGCTGAGATGATGATCGCGGCTCCACGTGGCCTCTCATCCCCCAGTCCAGCCAATCGGTCTTGTTCACGTGGCAGCAGCAGGGTACCGAGGGAGAGCGGAAGTGTGCGTAGCCTCTTGAGGTCCTGGCTAAAACCTGACGAATGTCACTTCTGCAACATTCGATTGGCCCCAGTAGATCCAAGGCCACCTGGGGAGATGCAGGTACCATGGCCATCAAAGTGGAGGTGGTCTGCACACCTTAGTACTCTTCTAATGAGCAAAGGCTTGAGGATAGTCCTTTCTCCTGGTGAGTTGTTGGGTGCTGGACAGGCAGCTGTCAGGGGTAAGAGCCCTTCCTGTGCGTCAATGGGAAAAATAATATAACCCTTCACAAATCTAGTGAAGCTGCTGTGGACCGAGTTGTGTCCCCACAAATTGTGCTGACTTAGGCTCGTATCCACCTCAGTGCCCGGGGCAGCGTGCTGAAAGCCATCTCTGAAACTGTCTCCCTCCTCCCGGTACGGTCCTTCCAGCCTCTAGAGGCCTCTCGGCCTCCCTGACTCCCAGACAAGATGGGCTCAATCCCTTCCTTGGGGCCACGTGTTTAGCTCTTCAGTTATTCTCTTTTCAACCTGTCTATTTATGGACAGACTTTAAGTCCACCTTCTTCTGCAGGCCATCTTTGAGGTCAAAAGCTGAAAACTGGCCCTTTGTCTCTCTTTGCATTCCTCCTACAGTAACCCTAATCCTCTCTCCAAGGCCACAGATGCTCTGATTGAGTGGATTGAGTACACAGCATCCTCTCACAAGGATTTTAAAACTCGTTTTATAAAATTTTAAACACTTTCATATTAACCAACCATTTGTATTAACCAACATAATATTTAGAACAATTATGAAGGTTTGTTCTTCCTTATCATGTGTATTGAGAGCCTGTATTTTATAAACAAATTTCCAAAGGCCATTATCTGTCCATTTATCTATAAGGCATCTGTGAAAATAATTGCTAATATTGTTAACACCATGAATAGGCAGAGCCCTTTCTACTTCCTGAAGCTCTTTAAACAGTCTATAATTAGTTCATTACTGAAAAAGCTTGGGCTTTACAGCCAGTAAGAGGTTGACCGGTGTATCCCCATGGAAAGATGTCCAGTCAATCCATATTTTATTATAAAGCAGTATTCCCTGGCATTGCCCCAGGCTGGCGAGGCTTCAGTGAGCTCCGTGTGGGACCCCTGATGAAAAAACTCGGCAAGAACCACAAGCGCTGCCTTGTCCTGAGACCCTCAAGAGGCCAGACCTCTCAGAGAACTCTCCACTGAAATGGACAAAAACGCCGTCAGTGCAACTCGATGCCCTCAAAGCAACACAGGGAAAAGTGTGTGCTCCCTGTTTACTATGTCAGTATGTTATTATAATATAATGGTGAGAAGCTGAGATCTTCTCATGTAATTTGCTATTAAAAAATTAAATATGCCATCCAGGATGGGTTTTCTACGACAAACTTTTCTGCCTCAGTAACCTGGACCCCTTTCAGAGATCCCTTTATGAGCTGCACAGCAACAGCCGGATGCCTGACACATCCCACTTCTAGGAAGCTGGAAGTCAAGTCTTTAAGCCATCAGATCTCTTGGCGTTTCCTGAGCAGGGTCTAAAAAGAGAATTCAGTCACTGTATTTGTTTCCTAGGGCTACCGTAACAGATTGCCACTGTTTAAGTCACTGTTGGTGGCTTGAAACAACGTAAATTTATTCTTTCACAATTCTGGAGGCTGCGACCTGAAATCGAGGTGTGGGCAGGGTAGCAGGCCTTCCAGAGTGTCTATGGGAGAATCCATTCTGTGCCTCTTGCAACTTCTTTGGCTGCCAGCATCCCTCGGCTTGGGGCTGCATCACTCCAGCTCCGGCATCCTTGATCACATAACCTCCTCTTCTATCTCTGTCTCTCTCCTCTAAGGACACACGTCGTGGATTTAGGACTCACCTGGTAATGCAAGACAATCTCATCTCAAGAGCCTTACTTACCTCTGCACACGCTCTTTTTCCAAATAAGGTCACTTTCACAGGTTCCGGAGATCAGGTCACAGACATCTTTTGGTGGAGCAGCATGCAGCCCGCTACACTCGTGTGTCATGATGACCATAAAGGCCCTGCAGGTGCCATTTTATTTTTATTTTTTTAAAGAGACTTTTATCATTTACCTAAAAGATTTACATAAAAAGAGTATTTTATCGTTTACATTACAGATCTTGCTTTCTCTGCTAGAGCTTCTGATAGACATTCAGGGGCAGTGCTTTTAGGATGAAACGCTTGGCGGTGCCTGGAATGTAGGTCGTCAGGGTTGTCATTCGGAACAGAGAAATAGACCTAGTAATTAGCTGAACTTGGATGTAGGAACAAAGGTTCTTTACGAAGGTCGTGGAGTCAAACGGGATGAGTGAGTGAACTCAAGCCACGGACCTCTGTCCAGAGAGGGGCCGAAGGGCCGGGAGCAGCTTGGACTCCCCTCGGACAATTCTTTTGGACCTGCTGTGACAGGTGAGCCAACGGGTGATCAGTGCATCAAAGCCATGTGCCGTGGAATGCCACTGCAAAATGTTTGGCTGGAAAAATATTAAAAATAGATGATAAGCCAATGCCCACCTTAGGTATTAAAAAACCATCAACAAAGCAACCATTGGATGCCTAATGTGAGCAGTGTAACTTACCAGGGACTCCTCTGGGTTAAACTCATTGCAAACTGTACACCCCAGGTAACTGGATGAGGTGGCGTTCTGTTCTGTTATGAGCTGTAAATCCATTGAAAGGTCTGGGGGGTCGGCCAAAAACGATGATCTTGGATTTATAGCAATTGATCTGCAGACCGTCTTTTTGGCAGGAACCAAGCTAGCGGTCTGTTTAGGCTACTTGTAATTTGTGATATTACAACCACCTTATCTGCATCTATGAAAATGCTTCTTCCTCACTCTCCGGGCAGGGGACGCTGTCCCTAATGCACCCAAAATGTTTTTTTTATTACTAATTTATTTGTTTATTTATTTATGGCTGCATTTGGGTCTTCTTTGCTGCACACAGGCTTTATCTAGTTGCGGCGAGTGGGGGCTACTCTTCGTCGCGCTGCGCGGGCTTCTCATTGCAGTGGCTTCTCGTTGTGGAGCACAGGCTCTAGGCGCGCGGGCTTCAGTAGTTGTGGCTCGCGGGCTCTAGAGCGCAGGCTCGGTAGTTGTGGCGCACGGGCTTAGTTGCTCCGCGGCATGTGGGATCTTCCCAGACCAGGGCTCGAACCTGTGTCCCCTGCGTTGGCAAGCGGATTCTTAACCACTGTGCTACCAGGGAAGCCCCCCAAAATGTTATTTACTCATTAAGGTATAAGTAAACAACCAGGTGGGCCAGAACATTGGGACCCACTGGAGATGATCTGCTGACTCTTTTCCTTCAGGTCAACTTGCAAAACTGCCCACTCAGAGAGATCTTTCCTGCCCCTCCAACATAAGGGATCCCAGGACCCTCTTTTACCAACTCCTGCTTTATTTTCATCAGGGCTCTTAACACATGCCCTCATGTCTATTGATATGCTTTGTGTATATCCTCACTGGGTTGTCAGCTTTTTAAGGAGGGATTGAATCGAGTGGATATAGCCATGTCCTGATCCCCAGAACATGTCACCGTTACCTCTTTGGAAAAAAATTCTTTGCAGATGCAGTTAAGGATCTTGACGTGAGGAGATCCTGCTGGATTGTGTGGGTGGGCCCTAAATCCTAGGACACGTGTCTTTGTAAGAGAAAA
Source organism: Lipotes vexillifer (assembly GCF_000442215.2). Taxonomy (NCBI): domain Eukaryota; kingdom Metazoa; phylum Chordata; class Mammalia; order Artiodactyla; family Lipotidae; genus Lipotes; species Lipotes vexillifer. The sequence continues at coordinate 341,037 of NW_006782421.1, forward strand.
GCAGAGCGAGATTAGACACAGACAGAAAAGAAGGAGACTTTGTGACCGAGAAGGCAGAGGCTGGAGTGATGTGGCCGCAAGCCAAGGAACGCCCGTAGCCACCGGAACGGGAAGAAGCAGAGAATGGATTCTCCCCTGCAGCCCCCAGAAGGAGCAGGGCCTGGCCCACGCCACGATTTCAGACTCTTGGGCCCCAGAGCTCTGAGAATGAATTTCTGTAAAGCTCCCAAGTTTGAGGTCGTTTGTTAGGGCCGCCACAGGAACTGAAAAGAAGGCGGGATGCTTGTTTGCTTCTTGGGCAGTGTAACCCCAGGGTCTAAAACGCTGCTTGTGTATAGCAGGTGCTTACTGAGTGTTTGGTAAACGAATGAATAAGGGAGCATCTCGGAGGCTTTGCAGTTGGGCAGCTCTGGGTTTCAATCCTGACTCTGCCTCTGAAGCACTGGGAGGCCTGAAGCTCATTTCCTCCCGCCCTGTAAAGTGGGCCGCATACCCACCCCTGGGGGTGTCGGGAGGGCAGATTGAGGTCACGTGTGTAACACACGGGGCAGGGCGCCTGCTTCCTGCGGCCCTGAGTCGCCAGTAGGTAAGGGACCACTAGTTCGTTGTTGTTGTACGCTCTGTATGGGTTTATCTGATAGCCACCAACAGCCAGCCGCCTTCATCGATGTTTGATGCCCAGCTGGGTGGAGGAGAGAAGGAAGGAACAGCCTTTGTGGTCCCCAGACGCCAGGGAAAAGCGCCCGTGCTTCCAGCCCAGCCCCTGGCCTGCCTGGCCTCAGCCTCAGCTGCTGCTGCCAGAGAGAGAGTGCACGTGTTCGTCTCTCCGCAGTCACTTTGACATCAGGTAGACACCCAGAGCTTGTGGGCGGGGGAAGGCACAGACCTGGGGCAGCCTGCAATTAGTCTACTGACGTCAGAAATTCTATCCCCACGTATGTGCGTGTGCACAAACACACGTGTACACGTGTACACACACATCTTCACACACGCCTACACACACGTACGTACATCCACACGTACACACATATCCACACGCATCCACACACACTCGCATCCACACACCTCCACGTTCACACATGCATGTGTACATGCGTATCCACATACACACACACATGTCCACACACACGTACACGTACACACATCCACACACACACGTACACACGCCTCCACATACACACACACATGTGTACACACGTATCCACATACATCCACACGTACACACATCCGCACACCTCCACATACATCCATACACATGTACACACGCATCCACACACACGTACCCACACACAGCCACACATGTACACACACGTACATGTACACACATCCACACACATGCACATACACATACACACGTCCACGTACACACACACATCCACACGTCCGCACACACGTCCACACACATGCCTCCACACGCATCCACACACACATCCACACATACACACACATGTCTCCACACACACATCCATACACACACACGCGTACACACACCCTTCTGAGGGGAAACCAGCCAGCTAACGTTCCTCACTGACTTGACAGGAGCCCTCCTTTCCCTTCGTCTTCTCTCCTTTTCCCAAGGCCTGTACCAAGCCAGCTAAGCAGGCGCTCCCCGCTGGCTGGAGGCCGTTCCCCGGGCCCCGCCTCTGCTGAGCTGGGGGCGCGGACTCTCCCTCCGTGCGCGGCGCAGAGCCGACCCCACCCCCACCCCCGGGACCGTCTCCTTTAGCCTCAGAGCCGCCCCATAAGAGAGGCGCTGTAGCCCATCCTCAGATGGGGGGCTCAGCCCAGCTGGGTCCCACCGGAACCCGGACTTCCAAGGCAGAGGTGCCGCCTCCACGCTGACTGTGCCTCACGTCTTAGGACGGATCCTGGTGCGCTTTCAGCGCGGGAAGCGTAGTGGGCGGCGATCAGAGCCCCAGCCCTGCGAGGCCCACAGGCGGGAAGGGCAGAGCTGCTTCCGGCCCTGGACTCTGCAGGTGGAGACCGCCGTGGTCCTTCCGGAGACGAGGTTGTCCCGAAGCTCAGAAGCTCTACAAGGAGCCCAACTTGTCCGTCCTTATACACCGTAGAGCTGCTGTTCATCTTTAGACTAAAAACGTTTTGTTTTTTACCATCGGGGTAAAAAGCTTTATTGGAAGAATCTCTCACCCATGTCCTGATTCCAGGCTTGGGTTTAATCACAGGTCTGCACTTCTTAGCAGGGTGACCTTCTAAGAAGGTCAGGACCGTTCACTTGGACCGCCTTCGTCTGGGTCCCGAGGTAGTAACAATAATACTGACCTTCTACGGAGCTCCGGGGAGGCCTCAAAGAGTTAAAACTGCAGAACGCTTCGGACAGTGCTTGGTGCAGTGTAAGTGCCAGGGGAGGGTGAGCTATGTTCCTTGTTATTATTCAGACCTGTGGACCCCTTTGGGCGACTGGCTCTTCTGCCTGATGTTTGTTCACAGGGACAGAGGTCCCCGTGGCTCCTACACGTGGGATGCTCTCTGACGTGCCCCTCCCCATTCCGTCAGCTCCGGCTCGGAAGCCCTGATCTCTGGGCAGGGCTTATGCCACCGCCAGGCCAGAGCTGTGGTTCTGGGACAGCAGCATGGGGCCAGGGACCCAGCGAAGCCCGGAGTGCAAACAAGTGGCCCATTGCGACACAGCTCCAAGAGGAGAAAGCGATTGTATTTCAGCCAGAAAGCAAGGGATTTGTGCCGGGAAATCAGCCCGTTTGGCAAAATCTCACTGAAACCTCCGTACAGTTATTACTTTCTCAACAGAAGACAGATAAGCAGGTTCAGAGTTTCCACCACCACCCTGATGTTTCAGGAGTTTCCTTCAGTGCTCTCGATGCACCTTGACAAAGCGTCTCCGTCTCTGCAGCCTCCGTGGAGGGGCGGAAAAGGCTTAGGTCAGAACCCTGGCTGTTACTTTCTCCTTTTCCACGGACTGTGTTGCTGCTTCCATTCCACTGTGCAGACCTCCCTTTCCTCCTCTGTGGATTGGAGGGCTGATATAGTCACAGGGCTTCGACAGCGCAGGGAGAGAACCCCCAAAATACATTTGCAATAAGCTCTTCGCAAATGCAGAGATCAATAGTATTAAGTACAACGATGCCTCCTACGTTAAATAAGCACCACGAGGCTGTGGGAGAGGCATCGGGATCCATGGGTGTCCCAGCCCCCTCGCAGCTGCGGGGACCGTGTGCCGAGTTCCAGCCCATGGGATGTGAGCTGAAAGGATCTACGTCACTTCCTGGCCAGAGCCTTTAAAAGCCGGGACCTAACCCCTCCGGTTCCTCTCTTTTGTAGCCCTGCTGGCTGGGAGACCACAAGCAGGGGTCTTGGTGTGTCCATCCAGCTGACCCCTGAGTCCCTCTGTGGAGCAGAATCCCTACTGACTGACCTTCGTTAGAGAAGCAGGGCAACTAAGAGATAAACGTTTGCTGTGTGAAACCACTGAGCTGTCAGGACCATGTTGTTTCTCCCCAGAACCTGATTTTACTCTCCAAACGCAAGTGTCGAAGAGATGTACCAAGGATTCCTATTTGTAAAATCACATTCAGTGGGACTCTAAGCCCGTTTCCCGTGAGGTTGGTTGGAAATTCAATCTCAGTCGTCACTGGGCTTCCTTTCCCTAAACTCCCTAGTGTCGGGGGAATGTCCTTAGGGTCTTAGGTAGCAGAAGGTGTGAGCTCCTCATTCTGTCACCTGGTCTCGTGCATGAGGGTGGCAGTGCTGCTTTTGTGCTGAGCTCAGGCACGGGGCTATTTGCTGGTGCCTGAAATGCGCCTTCCCGGGTGCACCGCACAGCCGCTTCCCGCCACCTAGGGTCACCTCCAGGACTCACCACCCCAAGCCAACTTTCCTTTCCTGATCTCGGCGAATCTGCCTGTTCCCCCAAAGCGTGCGCCTCTGCCTGCACTTCCCTCCTCTCTCCCCTGTCTAGCCTCTCCCTTCGCTGAGTTTAGGCTTTCCGAAAATAAAACCATTTTACAAGCCAGAGAAGGAGTGGGGAAGCCTGTCTAAATGTCTGCCTGATCCTGGATCATAAACAGCCACTAAGACAAGGAAACACAAAGTCCGGCCCCTTTCTTAGAATAGAGGTGGGTAAAATTCCACAAGAACAAAAACCACATTAATATCTCAATAAATTATCCTACCCCCCGGGGTGACTTCTCATATGCTCGGGAGGAAAAGAGGCCAGTTATCCTCTCCGTGTGTAAATCAGATGGAAAAATAACACCATGCAAATTAGCGCCAGCGCATGGGCCAAGGACTTGAAAGAATTTAATCTGTGGGGAAGCCACAAGGAAATTTGCCTACAGACCGTGAAAATACGTGCCCCCAGCCCCTACAGTCAGATTCTTCTCTCCTTCAGATGCCCATGCCTGGTGACAGGCAGTAAGGCAAAGTTCAGACACTTTTGAAAAGATGTATATTCCGGTCGACATTTGTTTATTGAAGGGCCCAGCGTGTGGATTTTTAGTCTCCTGTTCTCAGCCCGCACTGAGCGCTGCCTTTAGACCTCAGCTCTGCTTTTTGCACTCGGGAAGATGGTGGAGGTAGAGGGAGGGTACACAGCCATCCAATTCCAGTGTCAGTGTCATTTGCTAACGTGTGTGTGTGTGTGTGTGTGTGTGTGTGTGTGTGTGTGTGTGTGTGTGTGAGAAACATACGTCCGTCTATTTTAGGTTGCGCAGTTGGAAGAGGAAAGAACCAGAATTTAGTAGTGCATCCTTTGCAAGTAACACGTGTGTTGGTATTTTATCCATATGCTTGTTAGGTCAGTATAAGCCTGACGACTAAATGACGGCTGACTCACATTTGTTTTTGGTTTTTTTTACGCAATTAAATAATACTTAAATTTTTTGCCGTGCAGAGGATCTCGGAGGAGTGTAGGAGACCCCGAGGAAGGCTTTTATGCTGTCTGTGGAAGATATTAAATTGTGCAGAGTCCAGAATCCATCATAGCAATTTTCAGGTCATTATCAGAGGATTAAGTGCCTTCTGTGCTCATGACTCTGTAACTCCAGCCAGGGGTTTCTCAACCTCAGCACTACTGACATTTGGGGCAGACGATTTTCTGCCGTGCTAGGCTCAACAGAAAATTAAATAAAAGAGGAGAATGCATTAGAGGATGTTTAGCAGCATCCATTAGCACCCCTCTCCACCAACTGTGATGCAAAAATGTCTCCAAATATTGCCATCCGTGAGGGGTGAGCTTGCCCCTAGTTGACAACCTCTGGTCTACACCATGGAGGCCGTATCCCATGGAACAATGTAGTTCACAGCTGTGGGACCTCGGCCCTGTGAACGGTCACGTCGTGATGAGGTTGAGCGTTCAGTGTTAATATTTAATGTTTCTCAAAATGCGTTGTGCGCCACACAGAATCCAGTGCATGTCGACATGGGCTCTGTAGAGGAAAGGTTTAGGAAGTGCCCTCTGCACAGGAAGCCTGACTGCAGGACTTCTCAGAGCCTTTACTGTCTTTATGTAACTGTGACTCTCCCAGAGAGGTTGCAGTTTGCAACTCTTTCCAATTTTATTTGCACGGAGCAAGTGATGTGTGTTAGTTGTGCTGGTGCTTTGCTTTGTGCTCAGGATCGGCATCTGGGAAACGTGGCCCAGCTAGAAGTTCTCTGCTAGGTCCCTACCTCGACTCTGGGGATCCCTTAGACCAGGATCTAAGAAGACCTGCCATCTTCTCCAGGATGTCCAGTCTGCCCTCATCTTCGGCGATAGGTCTGGAAGTTGTCGCGAGGGTGGAGATGCAGGTCTCTCACTGAGACCATAATCCCAGCTCCGGGAGGGTCCTCACTCTGTTAGCTCATCCAAAATCAGCAAGGTCTGTTGACAGTTGCCAAGACATGGAAACAACCTAAGTGTCCATCGACAGATGCATATATGTATACGTATACACAATGGAATATTACTCAGCCGTTAAAAAGAACGAAATTTTGCCATTTGCAGCAACACGGATGGACCTGGAGGGTATTATGCTTAGTGAAATAAGTCAGACAGAGAAAGATCAATACTGTGTATCATTTATATGTGGAATCTTTAAAAACACGACAAACTAGCGAATAGAGCATAAAAGAAGCAGACTCACAGATACGAACTAGTGGGCACCAGTGAGGGGGACAATATGGGTGCGGGGGGAGTGGGAGATACAAACTGTCGGGCGTAAGACAGGCTCAAGGATGTATGCACGACACAGGAAGGACAGCCAGTATTTTGTAATAACTGTAAGTGGAAAGTAACCTTTAAAAATTGTATAGAATTAAAAATAAGTAAATAAATAAATAGGAAAAGCAGCAAGCTCTGAGCAAAACGGGCAAGTCTAACCACTTTGATAAGACCAAGAAAAAAAAAACAAAACAAGATCACATTTTGGGTCATGAGGACCGAGGTTCCTCACTTTATCTCGGATTTCTGTGTGAGTCCAGCAAGTCCCTTTGTCCCTATATCCCCAACTCCACTTAGTAACGTCTTCCACAGTAGCCAGCCCCCAGGTGAGTGGACGTTGTCTCCAGCGACACTCCCCCGCTGGATGGAGCTCTGGTGGCACCACGTGCCTATGGATCCCTCTCCCTGGGGACGAGCTGGGAGGTCCGAGGGAGCCTGGGCTCGGGGCTGCTTCCACGTGAGGAGCGGAGGGCGGGGCGGGGGCCCCAGTGTGGAAGGCACGTCGAGTGGGAATGCAGAACTTGACCTCAGAAGCCAACTGGCCAGGTTCATGCAGCTGCTCTGTGGCGGCACTCTCCAGCCGGGTGACCTTGAGCTAGCTCACCCGTGCCGGCCTCCTTGTCTGTGAGATGAGGCCGACAGTGCCCCTGCCCCCTCCGGAGGGAGAGGAGGGTCCTGAGCTGGTGGGTGTGGGGGGCTCACGGGAGGGGTGGGCACGGAGCCCCGTCGGTGTTGGCGTGATGACTCCACGTGAGAGCAGAGCTGGGGACAGCCATGAGGAGTGGGCCAGCCATTGCCATGGCTCTCGTGTTCTCCTGGGAGCTTGTTTCACTGGCCAGCCAGGTCCATGTAAAGGGCTCAGTGGGCAGCCACGTTGCAGAACTTGGGGTGGGATGGAGAAGGAATAGCCTCTCTCCAACCTATTAGCATCCACTACCCCCCACCCAGTGACGGCTCCTGGGCTTGGGGGACTCATTTCCTTGGGGGGAGCCCCGTGGACTTGTTCTCGGGGGCAGCGGTGCCCCAGGACCACTGCCTGCCTGGTGGTTCCCATCAGCTCCATCAGCCGTGGCCCCAGTGGCTGCTTGGATTCGTTTCCTAGAGCTGCCATCACAGGTCACCGCGCCCTGCGGGGCTTAACACAACAGAAATCTATTCTCTTACATTTCTGGAGGGCAGAAGTCCAAATTCAAGGTGTAGGTGAGGCCATGCCCCCTCCAAAGGCTCCAGGGGAAAATTCATTTCTGGCTTCTTCCAGCCTCTGCTGACTCTGGGCCCCTTCTCTCCAAGGTCGGTCTCTGGGGCCACATGGTCTCCCGCTCTGCTCTGTATCTGCCGAGGGCCTATCTGATGAGGATAGTTGTGGTTACCTCCAGGGCCCACGCAGATGTCCAGGCTCATCACCCCGTCTCCGGATCCTAACTGCATCACTTGCGCGAGTCCCTCTGGTCGTGTGAGGAAACATTTGCAGGTCCCAGGGTGAGGATATGGATATCTCGGCCCAGCACTCAACCCACCGCAGGGATGCAGCGTAGAGCAGAATTCGGGGAACTGGGAAATGAAGCAAAGGTCACAATAATCCTTTACGGCCCTCCTTGCCCACCCTATACACATGGAATCTTAGAAATCATAGTAATAACTCACTCACCTATTAATTAATTTAATCCTCACTAAAACCCCCCTAAGGTAGTACATTTATTATTCCTACTTTTCAGAGGTGCAGAGAGGTCAAGGAACCAGCCCTAGGTCACACAACCGTGCATGGCAGAGCTGGGACTCTGGATGAGGGACCTGCCTCTCCTACCCTCCCTGTCTCTCTGGATGTGCAGGCTCGTAACTAATAGTGACTCCGAGTTACAGATACAGCAGCATTGTCACTTGTCACCTACCCCTAAAAGTCAAGCCGCGGCCCATGGGCTCAGCGAAGCAGATATTCCTTCAGGCTGAAGGACAGACTCCAGGGGGCGAATGCATTTCTGTCTTGGGAAGTGAGACTGGGGACCCGCTTTGGGGTCTGACAGGTGGTGGCAGATCCATCTGGCTCACAGCTTCCGTGGACTTGCCTTGGCCTCAAGGGCACAGGGATAAAGAGAGAGGGAGGCGGGTGAACAGAAAGGGCTGCAGTGGGGGCTGTGCTCTTGGAGCCCGTGGGGTGGAGCAGTGGGGAGATGCCCGTTAGCATCCCAGGCCTGTTTGCAAAAGGCCACGGGATTGTTTTTTTTTTTTTTTTTTTTTTTATTGGCGTATAGTTGATTTACAACGTTGTGTTAGTTTCTGCTGTACAGCAAAGTGACTCAGTTACACGCATATATATTCTTTTATATTCTTTTCCATTATGGTTTATCCCAGGATATGGAATATAGTTCCCTGAAGCCACAGGATTTTGATGGTGAGCCCACCAGTCTGCTGAGGTGTATTTGAGGAGAGTTGGCTGTTCCAGATAATTCTGTAGTGAGGACATGCAGCCTGCAGGGACCCGATGGTCTCAGAAATAAAGTCCATTCGAGTAATAAACAGAAAGACCATTTCCAGAAGCCCACGGGCTTCTTGGCCTCCATCACTTGTCCTCATTAGCTGTTGTGCTAATGTTCTCCTATCAGGTGTGGGCTAGGAGAAGCAAGGAGGTCCTTTACGTAAAGCCCTGAGTTCCCTGAAGTTATGTGCCCGCCCGTGATATTCATATCAGGTATTCAGTCAAAAGCGCTGGGTTGTGAATTGCGTAATTGCCCATCTGAGGCAGATCTGCCACGAAGCTGATAAAGCTTCAGCCCAGCGCCTCTTGCTTGCCCTGTGGGTGCAGGAAGCTGTAAGCGGGGTGAGTGGGGTGCTGACTAGGCAGAAGAGTCTACGTTAAGTATGAAATCTCAGGGAAAAGGGAGCTAAATCCTCAGGGCACTAGTGATTTGTTGATATCTTTTCTCATTCCAAAGAAATAGTCACTCGCATGTCTAATTTTGTATTCACAGTTTTGTACTCTTTTTTCCCAAAGTGGTCCTCCAACTGTGTAAGCGCCAGTTCCCACTGAACCAGCTCCTTCTTATTCACAGGAGAAATAGGACAAGACGAAGGAAGACTTTTCCAAACTCGTCACCACCCAAACGAAGCAACTCTGGGAAAATGTTCTTTCTAAGACCAATGTCAAGGCTAAGAATATTGAGACAGACCCGTGGATCAAACAGATGCACAGGTTGAGGTCGAAAGCCGAGTCCCTTAGAGGCTCACTGTAAATGCTTTTATAATTTTCTTCGTGGCAGAGTGCTTTTGGAAATTCATAAGATGAGTAAGATAATAAATCAATAAGTAACCTTATGAGTTCCCTTCTAACAGCGATAGAGTTCTAGTGCAATTCTTGTGTTCAAGAGGTTCTTGGTCCCCCCGCCCCAAGTTTTGATACTAGTATTTTGGAGTCTGATGGAGTTTTTGCAGCAGGAAAATTGTTCAGGCATCTAAGAATCAGTTATTTATAGAACATTTCCTGCACGCAGAGCACTTTGTCAAATGCTAAGGAAGATGTAAAAATCTTAGGCAGGCTCCGGCCCTCGAGAAACATAGAGCTTTGTTGGGAAGAAAACCCACATGGCTCTGAAATCTTTCACTGTCGCCCCGTCTCCTGCCCGATGCTACAGCACAACGACCACTCAACTGAGTTTCCAAAAGGGGGAATTGTGCCTGAGTGCCTGACAGCCCCGCCTCCCTCCGGCTGCTCAGGATGCTGGGAGCAGATGGTCTGGGCTCTGTGAACCTCCACAGATGATCTGTCCTAAGCCAGGTGATGAGGTTCGGGGACCCCCATCATGCTTCCCCACCAGGCGCGGCATCTCCCAGCCACGCTGGGAATGAACAGCTCTAAAAAACAAGCAGGGGGGTCAACCAATTAGAAAATAATTAATGGATTATCACCAGATTCCTCCCCAGGGGACCTCAGTGTGAGCCCTTAAAGCAGAGGGTATGTCATCTCTCATCACAGCTTCGTAACGAGAGAATGTAGCAAAATATAAATTCTCAGGCATGCAGCTGAAATAGCTCTGCTTGCGAGGGCTTGGCATCGTTGCTTTTGGCAGGGAACGTGTGTCCAAATGCCAAAGAGAGACTAGTTATTTCAGCCGGAAAGGACAGAAATTAATTCCCAGGATCAGTTCAGTCTGTCCTGACTCAGGAGAACCAGGAAATTTATGAGATGCTACGGTTAGAAAGAAGGAAGGACGGCAGGCCGGGTTTCTGGAAACTTTAGCATTAGAGCGAACATACGCTATCCAGAAAGCACGCAAATCAGCTGCCCTTGAGTAAGCCTGTGATTCCCATTAATTGTCTTTCCAGAAAAATACAGAGGGTAGTTCTTACAGAGCTGTGCACCCACTGTGGGTGAGATACGGAGCACATTCATTGGTTCCCCAAACTTTATCGAGCACCTGTTGCATACAGCAAGAACAACAGAAGAGATGGGAGGTGTATACGGATTTGTAGGGGCGAGAGAGAAAGCTCACATCCACGTGCAGAATTGGAAAAGCTTCAAAGAGGACGTTCCTTGAGAGTTTGACCCTGGAATCTGGAGATGAAAATGTGGAGGTAGGCATTCCCATGGGAGAAACAGCACGAGGTGGGGAGGAAGGTCTGGGAGCATTAAACATAGTGCTTAGGTAGGAAGGGAATGGGGGCGGGGGGAGACTAGAAGGGGTCAAAGGGGCTCTTGGGGGATACCAGGATCAGGGCTTTGGACCAGATTTCACCGGCAGCGAGGACATAGGTGAAGAATTTTGCAGGAGGGAGACGCGTGCTTGGAGCTCTGATTTCCAGATAATTTGGCCGAGATCGGAGCCTGGAGAGACGGGGTAGAAGACTTGAGTCCTGAACATCAGTTAAGAGGCCACTGCAGGCTCCAGGCGAGGTGCGAGGGCTGAGGTGGCAGGGCAACAGGAGGAAAGGCAACGTTGTAGATGTTGCAGAGGTGAAACTGCAGCTTTGAGGAATGATTTGGAAGGGACAGGAGTCAGAGATTTCTGCACTTCGCGGCCAGATCGCCTGAGCAGTGACTAGCTTGTTCCTAGAACTGATGGGGCCTCGACTGCCCATCCTGGTGCAGCCCTAGCCTCTCCGCTTTATGGGCCATCGGACAGTATTCTTGTGTATTTCTTTGCACGGTCTGGTGCCAGAATTATCCCCAAAGGGCCTGACCCCGCCCCATGAGGAACCTAAATACAGTGGAGGCATCTACACCTTGAAACCAAGTGTGGGGAGGGGGGGGGGGGGAAACCAAGGGTGGGGGGGGGGGGGGGGGTCTATCCTACCCCTTGTCTTTCCTCCAGACCGGAAATCGAGGAACCTAGGAAGCTTTTCAGGCCTGAAGCTGTGCGCTCAGCGACTGGGAGCATGGCGCGGGGGAGGGTGGCGTCCAAGCCTCTGAGAACCTTCCAGGTCCTTCCTGAACCCTCTGAGTCACAGCTGTCTCCCCTCCTTGCCAGATGTGTTCACAGCGCCTGGCCCCTGAATACCACACCCCAGGGGCTCTGCCCTGAGAATCCCAGGAGGGACCAGAGCCAGGCATGGCATCCTCCACACACACTCTTAGCTCCCCACATCCCAGGAAGAGGACCCAGGCCCTCACTTAGCTGCGCGGCAGCAGCTGAGGTGCCCGGCTCCAGGCTTCCCACCCAGCCCCAGGCCAGACCTGCCTGAACAGTCAAAGGATGGAGAAAGCATTTTTCTCTAATGCCCCGAAGATAACTTGGCTGCTGCTTCCTTAGCACACCTAGAGACCGCAGACAAGCCACAGTGGGATTCCCGGGTCCCCGGGATAATCCGTGACCTTGCAGACGTGCCAGGGCAGGCGAAGGGCAGTGTGTAGCGCAGCAGTAAGACAGAGGTCCTTCCCTTCTTGCTCACAGGATGTTCCGAGGATTTTGCTGTGGCTTGTGAAGCCGGTGGTTTCTAGTGACCCACTGCAAATGGGATGATCTACCTGCTCTCTAGTCTTTATAAGCAGTAATAATAGTTAAAAATGGCAACCGTCCTTGGGCACCTGCTGAGTCAGAAGGTAATCTCATTATAAATTTTGAATTGGAAAGTTGCCCTCTGAAAAGATGTGCCAATTATACTTTCATCAGTAATGCAAGAAAGCATTATACTCGATGCTACTCAGTAAGCCTGTTTAAACCCTTTTAAGGTTTCCATTTTAAAAGCATCTTATAATTGTAAAATTCACGTAGGTAACTACACAAGTTGGTCTGCATAGGAAAACTCTTAAAAGAGCAATACAGGGGGACTAGCCCTACCAGCTGTTAAAGTGTTCTATGAAGTTTTTAAAAAGTTCAAACCATCATACTGGAGCATGGCTAGACAGAACATGAAACAGAATGGAGAGCCCAAAAATATAAATGGAAATTTATTGTGTGAAAAAAGATGATGTTTTTAATCAGTGAGATTTTTTTAAATGGACTCTTTAATAAATGATTTTTAGAGAACTGGCTAGCTATCTAGCGGGGGAAAAGGAGCATGCCATACTAAATATTTTTTACATACCTTTTACTAAATATTTAAATGGAAAAAATGAAACCAGAAAATACTAGAAGGAACCATGATTTGCTTTGATTTGGGTTTGTATTCCTGTCACTTCAAAGTGAGACTGGCTTTTCTAAGTATAATGTAGACGTCAGAGCCTGAATAAAAGGAGTGTTCATTTCAGCCTTGTAAAAATCAGCATTTTTGCATGAAAAAGATCATCCCAAGTAAAGTCCAAAAATTGGGGTGGGGGAAATATTTGCAATATGATGTAGGGAGAAAGAGCTGATTTTCTACATGTGCACAATCAGTAAGAAAAAGATGAAGAGCCCAGCACAAATGGGCAAAGGAAATAGAAATGACTCTTGAACACATGAAAAGATGCTCGGCTGAGCGATCAGCTCAGCTTCACTCCTAGCAAGATAGAGATGCACATTTAAAATACACGGAGATACCATTTTTCACCTGTTACGTTGATCAAAAGGTGACACTGTTGGCAAAGCTTGTGAAAATAGTCTCACACAGGCTCACCCTTGGAGGAGGGCAGCTTGGTAATTTCTGTAACGATGACAAATGTATTAATATCTACCTTTGACCCGTCAATTACGCTTCTAGAATTTCACTGTACAGACATCCTCCCGCACAAGGGAAACGTCACAGGTACAGGTTAGACTTCACAACATCGCTTGTGGTAACAAAAGAATTCAAACAACCTAGATTTTTACCAATAAGGAATAAGGTGAATTCTGTGATTCCCAAACACTGGAATACTATGCAGCCTTACAAAGGAATAAGGAGCCTTCTGGGTGCTGAATTGGAACAGTTGCCAAAACCTAGTGACGAGAGCAAAGCAAGTTTCAGGACAGTGTGGATTTTATGCTACAAAACCTGTAAGGGTAAAAGGGGAGAGAAACAAGGGAAAAAACTGGCCGCATCAGTTACCTCTGGAGACGGAAGTCAGTGAACGGGCAGACAGGGATGGAAGGGAGATTTTTGAAATTTAAAATTTTGAACCGTGTAAATATTTCCTATTCAGAAAATTTTTGTGGAAAACTCCAGTACTGCCGAGGGTAAGGAGCAGAGTGGATTTTACCCCTCACCTCAAGGTCATGGGACTTGTAACCGAGGTTTTTTATGAATGAAAGCAACATCCCATCAATACTTTGTGCTTTATTTTTTGGTACCGACTTTACTTCTTCCTTTAAAAGTAAGGCTAGTTTAGGGCTTCCCTGGTGGCGCAGTGGTTGAGAGTCCGCCTGCCGATGCAGGGGACGCGGGTTCGTGCCCCGGTCCGGGAAGATCCCACATGCCGCGGAGCGACTGGGCCCGTGAGTCGTGGCCGCTGAGCCTGCGCGCCCGGAGCCTGTGCTCGGCAACGGGAGAGGCCACAGCAGTGAGAGGCCCGCGTACCACAAAAAAAAAAAAAAAAAAGTAAGGCTAGTTTAAAGGCCAGGATTATCTTGGCTGATACTGTACATAACAATCCCTCCCCCCATATATATATAACATTTTTTTAATATATAATATTTTTTTATATTTACTTTTGCCACATTGAGCTGGGTTTTTAGAAATCTTTCTTTTTTTCCTTGGGTATAACAAACAGGTAAAAAAAAGCAGGTAATTTCTGTGTTGGCCATATTTTTTAAATTTTTATTTTATATTGGGGTATAGCCGATTAACAAAGTTGTGTTAGTTTCAGCTGTACAGCGAAGTGATTCAGTTATACAGATACATACAACCATTCTTTGTCAAATTCTTTTCCCATTTAGATCCTTATTACAGAATATTGAGCAGAGTTCCCTGTGCTGTACAGTAGGTCCTTGCTGGTTATCTCTTTTACCATTTTTATGTTTGCATGCACACAACCATAGCCAGAGCACAGGCCAGTGTGCTGCAGAACGGGCTCTCCTCTGGGGGCCAAAAAGCCCCGACCTGTCACATTTGCCAGTTTCCATGGTGTAAATTCTCCCACGACGGCAGATGTCAAGCTACCTGTCCAAGCCAGCTCCGGCACACCCCTGCTTGTTGTCCCCAAGGAACAAAGGGCACACAGACAACGTTTCTGATAAAAGAAAAAAAAAATAGACAACTCTCAGCAGCTCTACCTTAACCATTAAAAAAAACCCCCAAACCAGGGGCTTCCCTGGTGGCGCGGTGGTTGAGAGTCCGCCTGCCGATGCAGGGGACACGGGTTCGTGCCCCGATCCGGGAGGATCCCACATGCCGCGGTGCGGCTGGGCCCGTGAGCCGTGGCCGCTGGGCCTGCGCGTCCGGAGCCTGTGCTCCGCAACGGGAGAGGCTGCGACAATGAGAGGCCCCCGTACCGAAAAAAAAAAAAACCCAAAACGAACAAAAAAACCCAGTGGGAAGGACCCCGTGATGCCCTTTCTTTGTGCTCCCGCCCCCGCCCCCGCCCCCGCCCAGGCTGTGACACTGGCCCTGGGAAGGGCAGGATCTCTAACCAGAGAGCTATGCATCCCCACCCAACAGTAAATATGAACGTTTTAAAGAGCGATTTGTCCTCCTGAGGAAGTTACACTCAATTTGCCACATTTGTTTTTCTATTTGGAGGCTGGAGCCCTGGCTGTTGGACTGTTGTTGTAGCTGGAACCCATCAGCTTGCAGCTCCGCTTAAGAAAACCCCACCTCTTCCCCAGCCCTGCTCCAAATCCCAGAATCATTGTTTCTCTTTCTGCTGCTCTAGCTCAGGGTGACTAACTCAGCTCAGGACTTTGCAGTCTTTCCACCAGACTCCCAGGAGAGTCGAGCAGTCCCAGAGTTTAAGCCTCAAAGTAGCCTTGGGAACTAGAGCCTGGCCCTGCTCTCTTTTAAAATAAAAATAAATGTGAATAAAGTAAGGAGAAGCTGGCCGGTGGCCTGCAGACCTAGGAAACTGCTAGGGCTGAGTTTAACATGAGACACTTCGGATAATTATACCAATAGTTCAAGCCTCCCCTCCACCCCCAGCTGGAAGGCTGCCTGCCCAGAGCTTGCTGTCTTGGGGGGACGTCCCAGCCATCTTTTCTCCCCTCCTTTTGGAGAACAAAGATCTCCTACACTTCTAGTAAATTTTAAGCATACAGTACAGTGTGATTAACTAGAGTCGCCATGCTGTATATGAGATCCCCAGGGGTTATTCATCCTGCACAACTGAAACTTTGCACCCTTTGACCAATGTATCCCCCCCTCCCGCCTCCCTCCAGCCCCTGGCAACCACTGTTTTCCTCTCTGCTGCTATTAAATTTGACTTTTTCAGAATCCACATAGAAGTGAGATCACTCAGTGTCTGTCTTGCTGTGTCTGGCTTACTTCACTCGGCTTAATGTCCTCCAGGTGCACTGCTATTGTTGCAAAAGGCAGGATTTCCTTCTTTTTTAAAGCTGAATAATCTTCTGTTGTGTGTATATACCACACTTTCTTTATCCATTCATCCATCGACAGACATTTCGGTTCCTTCTGCTACCAGCCAGAGAAAACTCTCTGCTTTCAAGAGTCATGTAACTACATTAGGCCCTGCTGGTTCCTCTCCTCACCCCCGGTCAACTGTGCCACAACATAGAATAACCCTGGGAGTGACAGGTCATCATGTTCACAGGTTCTAGCAATGAGGGCGTGGAACCTTGAAGGCCAATTCTAGAATTCTGCCAAGCACAACATCTCTATTTTCTCAGAGGTATGTGATGTGGTTTCTCCACATTTATTCATTATTTGGCTACCTTAATAGGAAGAAAACACCTTGAATGGGGGTGGTAATTATCCTCTTCTGCTCTGCACTGGACAATCCATGTTGGGCTCTTGCATTTCATTCTGGGTGTCCCAAATAAGAGGGAAGTGGGACTTCCCTGGTGGTCCAGGGGTTAAGAATCCGCCTTCCAGTGCAGGGGACGCAGGTTCGATCCCTGGTCGGGGAACTAAGATCCCACGTGCCGCGGGGCAACGAAGCCCACACGCCGCGGCTACTGAGCCCGTGTGCTCGAGAGCCCACGTGTCACAACTAGAGAGAGGCCCGCGTGCTGCCACGAAAGATCCCGAGTGCCGAAAGGAAGACCCGATGCAGCCAAATAAATAAATATTTTTAAAAATAAAAAGAAAGAAAGGAGGGAAACAGACCCACATAACCAAAGTCACAAATGGATTCACACCGTGGCCTGGGAAGGTGGTGAAGGGAATGCAGAAACTCATCTTGAAGATGGGAACTGAGGTCACGTGACATCCATCTTCAAATATTTACAAGGCTACAATGTAAGGAAGGGATTTGTTCTGCATAAATCCAGGGGGTAGAGCCAGGACTCCTTGATGGAAGCTCCAGAAAGACTTTGGCCCGGTATTGGAAAATGCTTTCTAATAGAGCTGGCCTGATTGATTGGGCTACTCTGGATGTGGTACGTCTGCTCCACTGGAGCTGATCAGGTACAAAATAGGCAACTCCTGGATAGGAATGTGGTAAGTGGAATAAGACGTTGGGCTCAAGGGTCTTTCAGATCCCTTACAAGCCCGAGCTCATTATCCGACAGACTTGGCTTCTTTGGTCCAAGCCTTCCTTTTGAGTCTCCTCTGCCTGGTTTGTGTGTCCTTGTCCTCAACCATAATGTTGTGTCACAGTCTGGAACTCACCTTCACCAGATCTTTCTTTCCGGTTGGCTGTTTTCAGAATTATGGGTTGAATGATAGAAAATACGAAGCAACAGATTGAAAGAGAGGAAGAAAGGGTCGTCCCAGGAGGACTCATCAGATCGAGCCAATGGAGCTGTTTCTCTGGGAAGGATCGTGGCAGTAAGAGTCTGGAAGAAAGAGCAACAGGGTGGGGCCCTAACCCAATAGGACCCGCGTCCTTATAAGAAAAGGAGGAGACACTGGAGATGTGTCCTCAAGAGAGGAGACCGAGGCAGGAGACAACCAGAAAGAAGGTGGCCGTCTGCAAGCTACGGAGAGAAGCTGCAGGAAAAACCAAACCTGGCGACACCTTGATCTTGACTTGAGCCTCCAGACCTGTGAGAGAATAAATTCCTGTTGTTTGAACCACCAGCCTGTGGAATTTTGTTTGTGTAGCCTGAGCTGACAGAGACAGTAGGTCAGGGATCTTCATCCATATACAATGTGGACGTGGTGCCTGAGACATACAAAAGCTTTGACGATGCTCTGAGGCCTGAACAAAGAAAATGGATTGGCTCAGAAATGGAAAAACAAAAAACAAAAAAAACCCTCCAAAACAAAATGAATCAATATATAATTAAATGTCCACAGAACAACGAGCCAGTGTTGACTTGGCTATATTACTAGATACTATATTCTTTGTTGTTGTTGTTTATTTTGATACTTTATTCTTAACAGATTCAGAATGATAAAAGAAAACTTTCAAAAGGGATAGCAAAAAATATTGAATGAGTGGTGGATTTTAATATGTTTGACATGATGTAAGGCAAAGGTCTCCAAAAGTAGGGGCACCCAGAGGCCACCAGGCCCCTGGAGCAGATACCAAGAAGGCTAGGACCAAGAGCTGCCAGACATCCATCCTTCCACATCAGTTTATAAACCTGAGCCTCTTCCTCAAGACAAATGACTCTTCACCCAGGACAGCGTTATTATTTGACTGTATTCACACAGGGCGAGGTGAGTGCAGAGCAAAACAAAACAAAACAAAACTCCATTCCCTCCTGAGGGTCTGGACTCTTGGAGGTAAAGTCCGAGGTGACCAAGTGAAATTTTCTTGGAAAACTACTGTTTTGTTATTAAAAATGATTGTTTCATTTCCCTCCCCATAACGTGTCTATATTTA
Source organism: Lipotes vexillifer (assembly GCF_000442215.2). Taxonomy (NCBI): domain Eukaryota; kingdom Metazoa; phylum Chordata; class Mammalia; order Artiodactyla; family Lipotidae; genus Lipotes; species Lipotes vexillifer. The sequence goes on from NW_006782421.1 coordinate 359,483, forward strand.
TTTTAATATAAAAGTAATTTTAAAAACTATTTACCAGTGAGAACATTGGACACGCCAAGAATATCGGCCGTGTTTGTTTCGTTATGTACCCCATCACAGACCTCAGAGGTAAGGTATCACGGTTTGATAAATACGGATGTATAGGGACTCGCAAACCCTGCCCCATAATCCCACCTAGCCCGTCCCGGTCAGCTTCACCTCATCACATGACATGTGCCGACTTGCCTTGCTTTCCGGTCAGACGACCTCCATCTTTTCACTCAGCCAACATCTATTTTATCCATCCTTCCTCTCTAACCCTAGCTATACCTGTCCCTCGCCTGCCTCTCGTAATGTCCATGTTGTCCCCAATCCAGGAGCACACCCCACATCTCCCCTTCAATCCACACACCACCCGTGTGGATCCAGCTGAAACCCACTTTCTCCCATCGGAGTCTTCCTCTGACTACGTCACCACAATCGCCTTTCCCTTCCCCAAAATGTTAAGGCGTTTTTGTCTGAACACACGTCCAGCAGTTGATTACAACTGCCTTATATTTTGCTCTGATGATTTCATAGACGTACCGCTTGTCTCCCGGACTGGGCTCTGAGCCTCTGCGTGGCAGTGGCATTGTTTTTCAGCTTTTTCTTTTTATGCTGGCAGGAAAGTTTCCTAAGCAGGACCAGCAGTACATGGCTAATTAATTCTTTTCTCATAGGACGTATTGATTAATCTCACTTAGCTTCCAGCTCTCCTTAACAATCCTGACCCTCATTCCTTTCATTCCCATCAATTACCTTCTCTCTCCTACCTCCTGACTCCTAAGGTCAGGAAATATCGTTAAGTATAAAATACAGACTTTTTCATGGGAAAGTGCCGGAAGCGGCCCAGGATCACGCCCTGAGATCCCAGATTATACGAGGCCCCTAATTTGACTCTTAACCTTCTGTGCTTTTCCTTCACAGTATTCGTCGTGGTCTGTGGTTAGGTATTTGTGGATGTGTGTGTGGCACTGTGTAACTGTTTGCCTGTTTCGCTCACTGGATTGTAAACTCTCTGAGGGCAGGGAAGCCCTGTGGCTGCTTTGTCCCCCATGGTACCCTAAGCACAGCCTCAAGCCTCATACGTATCAGGTGCTTCATACTCTTGCCAAATGAATGAAAGAATGGAGAGTCCAGACAAGGTGCTTCGGCAGGTCTTTGCTCTCTTGTTCCCGCAGCTGAAGAAAAACTCTTCCGGCTCTTTCAGGCGACACAAGATATACAAAGAGCAGCTGAATCTCACTTCCCTGGATCCCCCGCTGCAGCTCCGCCTGGAGACCAGTTGGATCCAGTTCCACCTGGGGATCAGCCGCCACGGCCTGTACTCCCGGTCCAGTCCTGTCGTCAGCAAACTTCTCCACGACATGAGGCACCTTCCCACCATCAGCGCTGGTGAGGGTCACAGGGCCAGGTGGGATGGACTGACTCTCTCCCAGAGAGGCTGGGTAACCCAACCAGGCCAGGCTCCAGGGTGAAGCAGGAAAGGGTTGGTTCCGACACCCAAGAGAGAAAGAAGCAGAAAAACACAGGCAGTGACTTTTTTCCCTTTGAAAGAGATCTTACAACCGTGATCTCATCACAACCCCATAAGGGACGCACAGGAGGTGTTCCGTAGCTTACAGAAAGGTGATGGCCACTGATCCACTGCTCCTTTTGAATCTGGCGACTCTCTCTTATACAGTGATCTCATGGTGTAGACATTATCACTGCCGCTTTACAGATGGGAAAACTGAGGCTCGGAGAGTTTAAAAGTGACCTGGCCGAGGACCCAGTGGTGGCCTGCTGCCTGAGGCCTCGAGCACTACGCCAGCCTAAGGGACACACTGACGGATTTGCAGACACCAGCCAGCACCCGTTTCCCCACCAGCTGTTGCTGGAGCGTCCACGGAAGGGCTAGAGCGCATGGGGCCTGGATGGAGCAGGCTGGGAGGCTGCGGCCCCAAATGGGGCTCGGGGAGGTCCCCTATTGAATGCACAAGGGCCCCAGGCTGCCTTCCAGGCTCCCCCTCTGGTGTCTGAACCAGAGTCGAGGGTTCTCAGCGCCCTGCTCCTCCTTCGCAGACTACAGTCAGGACGAGAAAGCCTTGCTTGGAGCCTGCGACTGCACCCAGAGTAAGTGGCCTGGCCCCGCCCCCGGCCCGCCCCGGCCCGGCCCGCCCCGGCCCGCCCC
>NW_006782421.1:361763-367227 GCF_000442215.2 Lipotes vexillifer
CCCCCGGACCCTGGCCCCGGCCACGCCACGCCACGCCACGCCCATGCCGTGGCCCCGCCCCCACCGTGGCCCCTTAAGAAACAATGGTGCAGGACGGCGGTTCTCAACCCGGCGGCAGAGGAGTCACCCAGGGAGCTTTAAAAATTGCTGCGTCTTGGTCTCCACCCCAGGGGTTTTGATTCGATTGCCAGGGGGAAGCCCAGGCACCAGCATTTTATATAAAAACACTGCATGAGGTGATCCTCATGCAGCCAAGGTTGAGACGCCCTGGGGTAAATGATGAGTAGAATCGGAAAGACAGGCGTGAGACACAGCACTGTCCCTGCCAGGGCGCTGTGACTTGGGTGCAGGTGTGCCTGGACACTGAGATCCCACCAGTCACTGCCGGCCACGAGGCGCCCCCGCCAGTGACCTCGATGAATTGAGCACACGTCAGGAACTTCCGTGGGTCACGACTTGTTAAAGACACAAATTTGTAGGGCCTGGGGCTTCCGTTTTCTTTAGTTTCGCCCCTGCCGTTTGCCATTTTTTAGAAGGCAAAGGTGAGGGAGGCATTATCCCGTCCCTCGCGGGGCTGACGGCAGGGCAGGGGCAGGGGCAGGGCCAGGCGAGTGAGGTGCCCAGTATACACATCAGGAGGCAGTACCCACCGGCAGGACCATGCACGTGCACCTCAGGTGTCACCAAGCCCCATCACAGCCCAGGTGCCCAGTCTTACGTAGGAAGAGATATCAATAACCAAGTCTAACGCCACGTAACAGGTGGCATAGTCAGAGTCTCTAAGGCACAGCTGAAGCGGAGAGGAAGGGGTCAGCTCTTCTTAGGAAAACATCCTTTGGGGTTTTCAGCGAGTGTCCCTCTGGGGAAACCTGCACTGTTTTGCCCTTTCCCTGTAACAGCGGAGAAGGTTTCATCTTGAGTCGCTGGACACACTCTCAACGGCCTGACCCGATGGACTGTACCCTGCAGGCTCTGAGAGCAAAATCCTGCTCGTTAGGGTCTCAAGTGAGAAGGGGGAAGAGAAGAAATGGGCTGGGTTTATTGAATGAGGAAATGATCACAGCCCGGAGTTTGGGCCCAGAAGCATCGTTAACTCCCCCTTCTACCCAAACAGTCGTGAAACCCAGTGGGGTCCACCTCAAACTGGTTCTGAGGTTCTCGGACTTCGGGAAGGCCATGTTCAAACCTATGAGGTAAGTGACTGCTCTCCTCACCTCCATATGCACAGCTGTGGCAGCCCTGACCAAAAGTGAATAAAAGTGGTCTAAAGTCTTTAAGCCAAGCATTTATAGACTCTCTTTGGGGGCCATCTGCACAAGCGTACAACTGTTTTGGTGATAACGATTCAAAACAGTAAGAGCTGGGTCTTTGCTAGTGTTTCTGCTACACACTTGACATGCATTGTGCCTTTGCATCATCAACCATCTTATGAGTCGGGGACTGTTACAATGTCCACTTTATGGATGAAAACACTGAGGCCGGGAGAGGCCAGCTCGCCCCAACCTCCCAGCTGCAAGCAGTGGGAGCAGGATTCAAACCAGGCAGCTGGACTGCCAAATTCACACTCTACCTCCAGAAATGAGCCTCGCTTTTTTCCAGGGCTAGGACCCTCAAAAAAGGTTAGAGATATCTACATAGTAATACTTGTTTTGATTGAAAAACTAGACCATGAAGAAAGGCTACCCTGAAGCCAATCACACTTTTTAAAAAAACTTTTATGTATTTATTTTTTATACAGCAGGTTCTTATTAGTTATCTATTTTATACATATTAGTGTATGCATGTCAATCCCAATCTCCCAGTTCATCCCACCACCATCACCCCCCCCTCCCCGCTTTCCCCCCTTGGTGTCCATACGTTTGTTCTCTACAGCCAGTCACACTTTTAAATTAATTTCTATTTGATTCGTAACAACAGCAAATACATGCCTTCAAAATTTTGTAGTGTGTCTGTGTGGGCAAAATAATAGGTATTCAGTCTACGGACAGAGCTTGGTGTGCGTATGGGTTCCTGGCCCCCAAAAGGGTCTGCAGCAGAGGTTAGAGATTCCTGAATCAGGAATGGTCCCCTGGACACGACACGCCCAAGAGAAAATGGCCCAGGAGGGGTCTCAGTACCCAAGTCATGCTTTCTGCCAGAAAGCACGGTCTTCCGGTGGAATCCCATTCGGCTGACTTAGATTCCGAAACTTCCGTCAACGGAGAGGCCTATTGAAGGCCCTGTAGGTGGGTCTGACGGTCGAATGAGCACCAAATAAAGAGTCTTAGCTCTGATCCCTGCACTGCCCTAGCAAAAACCCTTATAAAGCACCAAGCACTTACATACTTCGGCATATAAAGTACTAAGGAGAGCTTTATAATACATCAGCTGCGCGTTGAATCACCTGGGAAGCCTTGAAAAACCCCGATGCCTGAATCCCACCCTCAGGGGGTCTAATAGGATTGGTCTGGGGGCCCCCCTCTAATCCCAAGGCAAGGACAGCCTTGAAAACCACTGCCGCACAAGGAGATCCTCCATTTTTCCATGTGAAAATCCAAAAAACTAGTCATTTGGTCAATTAAATAAATAACGATGTATTGGGAGATTGGGATTGGCATATATACACTAATATGTATAAAATAGATAACTAATAAGAACCTGCTGTATTAAAAAGAAATAAAATTCAAAAAAGAAAAGAAACAGATGGAGTACTACAAAATTAAATAAATATATAACGATGTACATGAAACGAGGGAATGTCTGCCTCTGTTTAATTTACCAATGAAAAAAAATCTCATCATATAAAACAATACAGAGATTTGGAAATATTGCTTCCCCCCCGCCACCCAGTCTCACATGTCACTTGTCCAAAATTTTTCACATTGGTCCTCAGCATCGCTGGAGTCGAGTTTGGGGTCAATGTTAAATCCATGTTAAATTCTGCCCCTGTCACCACCAGCAGCCTGTTTTAACCAGTTCAGTCAGGTAATAAAAGCAGCATCTCAGCTGAATGAATCTGTCCCAAACAAAATAAAGAAATTGAGAGGGAGCCCTTGAATATGTTAAGACTCCCTTTTCTGAGGGACAGTTTGGGGAGGGGGGGGTCTCATCTTATATTCAAGCCTATAAAGTACTAAAAAGAACTGTGTTCCTTTTAAAAGAGAGCGACAGCTTTGCGCACACAGGGCTATCAGCCCAGGTCCAGAAGCAGGCACAAGATTCTTGGGTGCCACTCAGCTGGACACAGAGCCACCGTCGTGTTTGGGCCATTGGAGAGTTTTAAATGATCGTTATGGTTAGTCGTGCATGTTTAATGTATAGTCCTAACTGAGCATCAGTTAGAGAGGAAGTAGAAGGAACACTGATGTAGAAACATGAGATGTTAAAGAGAAGCGTCAAAATAATGATAAATCTGCAAATTCACCATTTATCGCCAGATCCACGAATTGCACTCTCTGAGCAAAATTCGTATGTGGCACATGAAGATGTCTGTAATTTTTAAAAACTGGGAGCTAATAGAGAGTGGATGAGCTCTATTTGGGGGAGAAAAAACTACTCACACTTGTAGTGTTCTGTTTGCAAGAAAGCCCATGAAATAACAGCCTCAAATCTCTTCTCTGCCTTGTCAATTACGAACAAAACGCAAAAAGTGCTCAACTGAACCAGCTGTTTCCCTGACTATAATGCAAAAGCTTCCAACATTAGGTCACAAAAGCCATTTGATCTACGCTCACGCCATAACACAAAGTTTAATCTGCGTTTTCTAAAATTTAGTCCCAAGCCAAAGTATCATTTTAAAATGTATTTCTTGAAAAAGCATGCATTTTTCTCCTACAAGTAATGTAAAGTAAACAGCATTTGTCCCTTTTTAAAAAAGGAGAGTAGAAATTTATCTTTGGGAAATACAAATTCTGACCACAAAGATTGTATTTTTAATGTGATATAATTCAATAGATGCAAAGATGAGAAATACATCTGTGCTTCTCAAGCTTTGGGAAGCACCGACGTAAAGCAGAAATGATTTTCAAATTTAAAATCATGCCTAAATATGCCAAACAAAAATGAAGAAATGATGGTTTAGAAAATTCTAAGGGGCATCCCAGAGATTGTGTATTCTCTCTTTTTTTTTTAATTTTTATTTTTTCTTTACCTTTTTTTTTTTTTTTTTCCTGGCCAGGGGTTAAAGCCGTGGGTCGCAGCAGTGAAAGTTCCAGGTCCTAAACGATGGACCGCCAGGGAATTCCCAGACTGTGTGTTCTTACACACAGAATTCAGGAATGAGAACGAGCTGAGGACACATGGACAGCCCTTGCTGACCTGGACATTCGGCGATGCTATAAGCAGCCCTGGGTCAGGCCTGGGCCATACTCTAAGTGTGGCTGCACCCTTTAAAGGAGAGTGCCCACTCTGGGCAGCCCCTTGCCGTGGTTTCCAGGACTGGCTGGTGTTTGGGACGAAGCGCCCATCACTGTTTCCATTTCGGGCGCCGCGTACTTACAGCTCATTACACAACATTACGCCGATTTACATTTACATTGCTTTCACAGCCCTCGTGCAGCCCCGCACGGTGGATTATAAAATTATTTGAAGATCATCCTTTTTCCAAGGATTATCATCAGCACTGAGGCCAGTCATCCTGGGGCCGGCAGCCGGGATGCCCTTCATATTACTGGGAGGCACCTAAACATACATACCCAGCCGGCCCTTCATGACCAGGCAGGATGGTGCTTTTCAGGAATCTAGTAGGGATTCTTTAATGTATATAAGTACATATCCTGTGCACTAGCCTCCCTTCAATCTCTGGCAGGACCCGCTCTCACGACCCAGGTGAGGTGCCTCCGAGTAGACGGTCGATTCACAGACCCAGAACTTTTTGCTCTTCCGTGTCGGTCATGCTAAATTGCACCTGTAGGGCACTTTTCCTTTTATAAAGTTCTGTCTCGTACCCCACCTCTCTTAATCCTTGGCCCCCGGGCGTACACAACCTCTGGTGTGTTAGCCAGCGCCCTGTCTTCTGTGTATCCGCGGAAGAATGGATTTCTTCCCTCCAACCACTGGGCTTTTCAGAGAATCAGTGGCCGTCACCAGAGCTGCTCGAGAAGGAGGCTTGGCACCCGGCGGCCTCCAGGATGGTCCGCATCTTGCAAGAAGCTTTGCTCCTCCTGCCTGCCGGTCTCCCCAGCCGAGGGAGCCACGGGCTGTTCCTGATGTGCTGTCCCATCATCCGTGCATCCCTGAAAAGCATAAAAGCGTGTCTTCCTTCCCGTCTGGTCACGTGTGTCAGCTCTCTTCTCAGGCTCCCAGCGGAGGTCTGAGTCCAGGGCGTGACCCCTTCCTTCCAGGCAGCTGCGAGACGAAGAGACGCCCGAGGACTTCTTTTACTTCATTGATTTTCAGAGACACAACGCTGAGATTGCAGCTTTCCATCTGGACAGGTAGGGTCTGGCCCCGGGGAGGCGGCGCTGACTGCGGAGGGCCATCCCCC
>NW_006782421.1:367237-368304 GCF_000442215.2 Lipotes vexillifer
GGGGGGGGGGGGGGGGGCCCAGGGAGACCCTGCCCCCCCCACTTCTTCCTGGCACTTCATCTTCTTCGTGGGTCCCAACACCTTCAAACCCAACACGACCCATCCAACCTCATGGATCGAAAATCACAAGGCCTTTTTGTTATTTATTTATTTTATTTTTGGCCGTGTTGGGTGTTTGTTGCTGCGCGCGGGCTTTCTCTAGTTGCAGCGAGCGGGGGCCTCTCAATGCGGTGGCTTCTCTTATTGCGGAGCACGGGCTCTAGGTGCGTGGGCTTCAGTAGTTGTGGCTCGTGCGCTCTAGAGCGCAGGCTCAGTAGTTGTGGCACACGGGCTCAGTAGTCGCGGCTCACAGGCTCAGTAGTTGCAGCTCACGGGCTCTAAGGCACGCAGGCTCAGAAGTTGTGGCGCACGGGCTTAGTTCCTCTGCGGCATGTGGGACCTTCCCAGAGCAGGGTTCGAACCCGTGTCCCCTGCATTGGCAGGAGGATTCTTCACCACTGCGCCACCAGGGAAGCCCCACAAGGCCTTTTAATGTAATGAAAAGAGTCGCTTAGTAAGAAAACTAACCCTGCCAGACTGCCCAAGCTACACCTGAACCTGACATTGTGATTTGGCTCTAGTTTCCTGCCCTGGAAGTGGGGAGGATGTGCCCACGGCCATTTCCCCAAAGGGTCTCAAGGTTACGATATTAAAAGGTGAGAGCACCTTTCTCAATTTCCTAGCGCCCTCTCTTTGCCTGTCGTTGCCACTCGAGGTGTGGTCCGGGGACCAGCAGCCTGGCCACCCCCTGGGAGCTCTTCAGAAATGCAGACTCTCAGCCTCACCCTGGACCCACTGACTCAGAGCTGCATCTGAACAAGATCGCGGGTGACTCATGTGCACATTGGAGCGTGAGAAGCACTGAGCTAGGACACAGCTTGGAGGGTGGAAGGCCCAGGAGGCCTCATGGGATAAGGATTCCTTTCCCACCCCTTCTCCCAGCCCCTGAGATGCAGGCTTGCCCTCGGCACGGTCAGCTCTGCACTGCACTGCGGAGACCGCCACCCCCCCCCCCCCCCCCCCCCCCC
>NW_006782421.1:368387-371542 GCF_000442215.2 Lipotes vexillifer
TTTCTCTTTTGGATCCTGCCGCTTGGCTTGCGGGCAGGATCTTAGTTCCCCGACCAGGGATCGAACCCCTGCCCTCTGCAGTGGAAGCGCAGAGTCCTAACCACTGAATCGCCAGGGAATTCGCAGCAGGTCCGTTTCTAATGGGTGATCATCCCCCAGATCTGAACTGGGCTCCCCCTCTTTCAGGATTCTGGACTTCCGACGGGTACCACCGACCGTAGGGAGGCTAGTCAATGTCACCAAGGAAATCCTGGAGGTCACCAAGAATGAGATCCTGCAGAGTGTTTTCTTTATCTCTCCAGGTAGGCTTCTGGCCAAAGCAACACTCTGGGTCTAAGAATGTGGTTGGCCAGTGTGGTCTGACCTCCTGCTGGTGGCCCCATCCCCTATCAGGTGGCTACATGCTGCCATCAGACACTCACACCCTGGGCCACCTGGGCGTCACACAAGGTGACCTGGGGATGGGAGACGGCTGGACATGAGATGCTCACCAGCCTGGGCCCTGAACTCTGAGGCCGGCTGCCCCCGAATCAGATGCCACCCATCCGAACAAAGGCCGGGTTGGTCGCGTGGGCGCGATGCAGCGAGGCTGGTCCCACACCGTCTCTACTTAGAGACGTTTGAGAGCTGGTCCCCAGGGTGCTCAGTTTAAGAGCATCCACAAGCCCCTACATCGGGAAAAGGCGCTGTTTTCTTCTTCCCCGGCCTTTTCCCCCCGAGCCGCGGGTTCAGGGTTTCCCTTCCCCCCTCAGGGATTTCGTGGGGCGGGAGGACGGCGTGCGTCCTCCACGTACCGCTCTCCTTCTCCGCCTCTAGCCAGCAACGTGTGTTTCTTCGCCAAGTGCCCGTACCTGTGCAAGACGGAGTACGCCGTGTGCGGCAACCCGCACCTGCTGGAGGGCTCCCTGTCCGCGTTCCTGCCGTCCCTCAACTTGGCCCCCCGACTGTCCGTCCCCAGCCCCTGGATCCGCTCCTACTCGCTGGCGGGCAAAGAGGAGTGAGTGGCCCCTGGACCAAGGACTCGCTCGCCTGGCTTGGGGAGCCCTGAAGCTGCCTCAGTCCTCCTCTGCCTCGTCTCACGTGGATCCTGGTGTCCGTTCTGTCCCTTTCGTTCATGCGTTTGGTTATAAAGAGCCCACTGCGTACCCAGCACTAGATGCTGGGGGAGACAGAAAGGACAGACCTGGGCTGTCCCTTCAAGAAGCTCTGCGGTCCAGCGGGGCGGCAGACGGTAGCCAGGCTGTGAGAACGCAGTGCCCACCTGCTGTCCCGCAGAGATGCCCACGGGGAGGCCGCGGGAGGGGCCGGGTGTGCTGAGTCCACGCCGTGAAGCCGGGACCTCACGGTTGTTCCCCAGGGTGTGGCACACTCCCGGGCACAGGGCAGGTCCTCAGTTAATACGAGGTGACTGAATGAATGGGCTCGTCGATCCAGACACCCCAACCGTGGTGGGAAGAGGAGTGACCAGGCCAGAATTTCTGGGGGACGTGACAGATCCTTAGGGACTCGTGAAGGCTGAGGAAGACCCCCCCCCCGCCCCAGACGAAAAGGGACCTGGGGGCGTTCTAGGCGGAGGAGCCCATGTGGCAGAGAAATGGCAGAGGATGGCTGGCAGGGGGGCTGCGAACGGCTCGGGAGACCGGAGGGCGAGCGCCCGAGAGGCTGGGCGAGGGGCCGCAGAGGGAGCGGGTGGCCTCCCGGCACACGGGCAGTACGGCGCCCAGCCAGGCGATGCTCGGAAACGCGCGGAGAAAGGGCCCCACCCCTTCTCACCCAGGGAGTCTGCGGGTACGGCGGGACCTTGCCCAGGTCCTCGTGGGGGCGCCTGCCGCCAGCGGCCCAGGCGAGACCGGGGAGCATGGATGTGGGTCGGACACCTCGCCGCCCGGGCTTCTGCAGCCCAGGCCCTGTTCTCCCCTCAGGTGGGAAGTCAACCCTCTTTACTGCGACACGGTGAAGCAGGTCTACCCGCACAGCAGCAGCGGCCGCCTCCTCAACATCATCGACATGGCCATCTTCGACTTCCTGACGGGTGGGTGCTGCCCGCGGGGCCCGGCCGGGCGGGGACCCTGCGGCCTGGGCCACCTGGCCTCCATAACCTCGCGCCATCCACGGGCTCCAAGTGGTAGAGGCCCCGGGGACAGCAGTGAGCGGGCTGCCCTCCTGCTAGGGGGCTGCGGGGAGGCGCACAGCGGGCGCAGCGGTGCGGCCCAGGGAACGGAAGGCTCGGCAGGAAGGCCGCTGTGCACCCTGGGAGGCGGCCCGGAGCCGCGCCTGCGCAGCGCAGGGGCGCCAGCGCGGGTGGGAAAAGACCCCGACGGGACAGCAGCTCACAACGGCTCTGCCCGCCTGCCTGGCTCCCTCCTGCCCCCTCCGCGATTCCACCGGCCACCTGGGGGCGCAACAGCTGGCGGCCCGGGTTTCGACTCCGGCCTCTGAGCAGCCCGCAGGCCTCCGAGCCCTGCGGGGTCTCACAGGGCGGGAGCCCGCGCCCACGCCTCCCCTCCTCCACAGGAAACATGGACCGGCACCACTACGAGACGTTCACCAAATTCGGGGACGACGGGTTCCTGATTCACCTCGACAACGCCAGGGGGTGAGCGTCCCCACGGCCCTTCTCCGGCGGCGGCACCGCTGTGCAGCGGCCCGGGGGCAGCAGGGCCCGAGCGAGGGCCCCCACGGTCGCGTCCCGCCCCCTCCGGGCCCTCCGGGCCCCGTTTCCTCTGCTCTTGCTCTTTGCTGAGCACCGCCTGACTCTCCAAGAGCGCTAGGAAGCAGATGCACTTTTTCCGTAACTCGCCCCACAGTCCCCTCCCGGAGACCCAGCGCATCATCCTCGTGCTCGGCCTTGGCCCTGTGCGGTCGGTGCACAAATGAACGAACGGATGCTTGCTTTTGCCAGCTGTGGACAGAGGCTCTTGTGACCTGACGGAGAAGGGCTGGAGAGGCAGCGGCCGTGATCCCTGGCATTTTACCCCAAGCTGGGATTCAAAATCGGCAGAGCGGGAGGCAGGAGGAAGCACTGAGGCGGGAGGTGGTGCCTGCCCCCCCCCCCCCCCCCCCCCTCCCCCACCACTCTAGGTGGTCACAAAGCACCAAGCTAATCTCCCTGTGCTATGTGGCTGCTTCCCACTAGCTATTTTACATTTGGTAGT
>NW_006782421.1:371714-412555 GCF_000442215.2 Lipotes vexillifer
TGCCCCCGTGCCCCCGTGAAAGCCTGTCTCTCCTCCCTGCAGGTTTGGACGGCACTCCCACGACGAAGTCTCCATCCTCTCGCCTCTCTCCCAGTGCTGCCGGTGAGCGTTCCGTTCAGGGACGGGTCACAACTGTGACACTTCGTCCTGCTTGCCACCAAGCTGCGCAGGTCATCGGTTTTCACTGGCCGAGGATGTGGGTGTGGGTGGGTAGGATGACAGGAACCACCTCATTCCTGGTGCTACAACCACAGAACTGTCCCCAGCACTTCTCACACCTTCATCTCTCAGCAGATGACTTAGGATCTAATCTTTTCAAACCTCTCGGTCGCCCGCTTTAAAAACACACTCAGATCATCACTCACTTTTTGAAGAGCCCGACGGCCTCTGACAGGACTAACCAGACCTCTGCTGCGCCCCGCACTCACGTAAGCTCATAGGTACTACTGCCTGATCATCAGCTACGCAAAATCCTGACTGAAGTCCCATAAACTCATGTCAGATTAAAGGAAGTCCTCAGGCCTCTGCCTGGCCCGCATTTCTCCAGAGAATCTCTGCCCTGCCTCTACACCTCTCTGGTGTTTCAGCCGAGCTGGTCAAGATCGTCCACCTGCTCAGCTGCAGTGTCCGGAGCTAAGTAGAAACACGTGGCCCACACATAGCAAAATGGTGTCTATTTCCAGCTGGAAAACTCAGAGCAGAGCCTGAACTTTCTTTCTCCACTTCTTGGGGTAACTTACGTGTGCCTCCCTCCCTACCCACTTCCTCTCTTCCTGAGTTAGGAAAGGCAGGAGTTGTGTGTGACAATGCGTGGACACCTAAGCTGCTTACACATCTGAGTCCAGGTCACATTCCCACATACAAAGAAATCAAAATCCTAAAGGCAAGGTTGGCCCTACCCCATTTCCATCCCTGATTTTAGAATCTGACAGAGAAATCAGAATTACAAAGTCGAGCAGAAACAACTTGGAGCCCGGCGGTACCCGCAGCTTCTGAGACGGCAAACATCTTCATCATTTCACCTGCTGGAAACTTCTCTCGTTAGCTTTCAATTTCCTTATTACACAGCACTTCTGTTTGGATTCCCCGAGGAGCAGCAGATGCTTGGCGGGACCACTGGGCCAAGGACCGCCAAGTCCTATAGCTGTCACCCTTCATCCATTCCCTTCTTACCGGGTTTGCATTAAGACGTGCCTGAGAAGACACTGGGGGCGAAGGCTCTCCAGACCTCAGCCCCCACCACTGTCGGCGGGGAAGGAAGTAAGTTCGAGAAGTTTCTTTCTTTACGTTTACTTACTTGGTCCCCTGACTTTGTCCTTCCAGAATAAAAAGGAAAACACTCTCGCACCTGCAGCTGCTGGCCCAAGCCGACTACAGACTCAGCGACGTAATGAGGGAGTCGCTGCTGGAAGACCAGCTCACGCCTGTGCTCACAGAGCCGCACCTCCTCGCCCTGGATCGCAGGCTCCAGACTGTCCTCAGGACCGTGCAGGGCTGCATAGAGGCCCACGGAGAGCACAGCGTCGTGGCCAACGGCCCCACGGGACAGTCGGCCCCAGACTCTGGCCCCACCTAGGGGCTGGACGAGTCCAACCTCGGGAACTACGCCTGGAGCCCGCGGTGGACTCTGGAGTGTGGACCACAGTGTCCTCGCGGGCCCCAGCCAGGCTGGGGCCTGGGTCAGGAGCTCACGAAGCAGGCAGGGCGCTGGGATGATTCCAAGAGCAAAAGAAGTGGGACCCACTGCACTTTCCTACTTGGAGCACTGCCCTGGCTCCCTATCTCCCCAGAAGCTCTGCTTCAAGGCCACAGACCACCTGCTGAGCCCACTGGGAAATCTGGACACAGGACAGGCCTGGAAGCCTGGCTCCCAGGAGAGAGCATTAACTGTAACAAATAAAATTACGGGACATCAGATGGACACCCCTAGATCTTTATTACATCTACAAGGATAATTCCCGATCCAGATTAATAAACATCTGGCATCTCACAAGCAGAGCCCCCCCCCCAAAAAAACCTAAATATGGTAACTCCAACTGGTTCAAAGTAGTCTGCACACTTTCTATTCATATTCTGAACACTGTGGCCCAGTCTGAACACAAAAATCCCTACTGACTGGTCCTAAAGTAATTTCTCAGAAGTGTTATTACAAGAGGTGAAAATAACATAGGGGTTTGCTCAGAGTATCAGAGAAGGGATATTTCAATCCGAAGAGTAAACATCAGTTGAAATAACATCCAGGCTGTCAAAGCTGGCATCCGGTAACAACAGAAGGCAAAGCTACGGTGGCCCTGAAGGTGGGACAGCGGAAGAACGGGTCCAGCAGGTACGTGAGCCTGGACTCAGCAGAACAGCCAGGGCCGACCCGAGCCCACCGGTGAGTCCTCCTCCCCTAAGGTTCAGGAATTGTGCCCCACCCATCCCCAAGCGCAGCAGGGCTGTCTGGAGAAGCCTGGCACTCCGGATGCCACTCCCCTCTGCTCACTCAGAAAGCACTAAGTCAAGTTTACTTTCCAAGCCTCCCTCAAAAGTGGGCATCTCAGGGGTTTCCTGTCTCTTCAGCCTCCTCCCTGCTGACCTGCTCGTGTCTGAACAGGAGGCTGTTTCTTATTCAACAATCCATGAAAACACACAGGATAGGCGTGTATTCACATTAATCACTCAGCAAGGAAAAACGGCTGATGTCATCAGCTCAGCTTTTCTGGTACAGGCCAGAGGAGCAAAAACCAGTACGAGTGGGGTGGGAAGAAGCTGTCGCTAAAGCGGGTAGCAGGTCAAGACGCCTCCAGACGTCCTCCAAGACTTCCGCCGTGTGCCAGAGACAGAGGCGCTTCCGGCCCAGCCCGGCTGCCCCCATCACTGGTGCGCTGCCCCGGACCTACGTCCCCGTGACAGTGATACCACTTCCATTCATGGAGCTCGTTCTGCACGTGCGAAAGTCAAACGCAGGCTTCCGATCCTCCCCGACAGACAGAACCCCTGACCCCCCCAACGTACCTCCAAGAAAACTCAGGCTCAGGCAGGTTAACTAAAATCACGCAACTTAAATGATTCACAACTATCCCAAAGCGTTCTTTCCACTGTAACACAAAACTCAACAGCATCTCACCCAATTTATGCAGTTGTATTTGTTGGCTTTAAACCAAATATCAGTCCTCAGTAGGAGGAAGCTCAATCCCAGAGCCTCGCGTTACTGAGGCTTCTCTGCTGCTGCTGCTCAAGGCCTCCCGCTTCACAGATGGTTTCCTCTACTTCAAGCGTACGTTTCCTCTTGGAGGGGGAACCAGGTAATCACACACAGCGGAGCGAGAGGAGAATATTCAGGCGAAGGTGTTCAGAGACTATAGCACAAAATGGTCTGAACTTCCAAACTGCAGAGGCTCAGGAAGGCAGGCCCAGCTCCACCTCGACCCGGCCTCTTCCGTGACAACGGACTAGTTTTCAGGTGGCCTATAATAAAAATGCTGGCGTACTTTACAGACTGAGAGTAAGAGAACTGAGTTTGACCACAGTATGTCGCACACCTAGATATCTCATTATTCACCCATCCATTATTTTTTCACTAATACCAAAATTAAGCCTCTACCATTTGTCAAAAATACCAGAAAACAGAAGACCCCAGTCTTAGATCAAGTTCTTCCAACACGCTCATTTTGGACCACTGTTCCAATTTTCCACGACGTAAAAACTCTCCTGTCTCTATGTTAAGAACTTTTCGTGTTTTCCTGTCAGTACTACTGACAGCAAACTAAAAAATGAAAGGCAACCGACAGCCCACGAGCTGGTGGAGAAAGGGGTCTGGAGGAACTCACTTAGCCTCCCCCAAAGTCAGGACGACAATCTGAGTCTGAAGACGGTAAAAAGGGTAGTTGATTCTCTTATCTGTGGTAGTTTTATGGTTGATGAGTCCACCAAGGACACGGAATCAGCAGACGGCCGCCTTCCCCTGGAAGCAATACAGGGCTGTAGGTTCCTGTGAGAGCCTCTGGTGACATTCCTGTCAACCTACCAATACACCATCTTGATTCCTGTGTTACGGTGTGTTGAAGACACCTCAGTTAGTATCCGCTGTTGCTTCACGAACACTGAGCTCGGCCAACGGCACTGCCGCTCACACCTGAGGGAAGCTAGCTAACACGTACCCCTCTAGAGACCCACCACAGCCGTCTCACCCTCGGGACCCCCAGCCAGGACACGAGCACTCCTCTGGGGGTCACTTTAAATAGAGAAACCACCAACAGGAAGTACAAAAATGCAAAAAAGTGGCACTAAATAGACCAAAACAAGGGCATCTGATTTCAGCTGAAACAAGAAGGCCGAGTGTGCCCGGTCCTCCGCCAGGCACTCACGTGTCGGGAGACGCGGGCCCCTCTCCACTCAAGTCCAGGAATGACTGTGACAGTGCCGGGAGTACTGATTTGGGGGTTACAAATGAATTTCAGCAAGTACGCAAATTTGCAAAGTTTGCCAATATAGCATCCACGAACATCGAGGACCAACCGTAACTGACTTTGAGGCTGTCAAAGATGATAAAAAGCCCTCCATCTAGTGGTGACTTAGAAAACCACAAAGCTACTTAAGCTACACTGGCAGAGAGCTTTCGCAAAACGAAAAAATTCTGCTCGTTAGTGGTTTGGGTTTTTAGGCAGCATCAGGATGCAGTCACAGCTCCGGACTTCTGTCAGTCCACAGATTTTAACTTTATACACACACAGTAACACTGACTGCTGTGTGAAACTCCTCAGGGTAAGAAGGGAGAGATTTACCATTCTCCCTCCTATGTTCTCTCCACAGTCTTTCCTGATGGCTATTATGATGGTGACCAACACACTGCTGTTTTAGTAGTTTTAGCCCATCTAGAAGGACACTGCCAGGGCCTAACGAAAATACAGAAAGGGTTCAGCTGTTCAGCTGTGGTTGGAGAGAAACAAGCAAAATATTAAGAAAACTAGCATCAGACTCTACTTCAATCTGACACTGTCAATATTTGAGTCATTAAAATACAAAACGGGATTTCATATAAGCCAGTGCTTTAGAGGGAAAATTAAACTACAACCAGTACAGTCAACCCAGGAAAATGTTCTTCAATTATATTCTGTTGTGACTCAAAAGGTCCCAACTCCAGCGGGTTGAGGGAGGGGATTACTGAATCTGGACAAAGTGCATGTGTTACAAAGCAGCACAACTTAAGCAACGTTCTGGGCAATACAACGTTATCTCCAGCTTCACTGGATGTAAAGAAATTCATTCCAATATGCTAATGAATTCAATTTAATCGTCCCCGCCTCAGAAATCTGAGAAATGTTAGAATTGACTTTATATGTATGCAAAATATAGAAGCATACCTAAATATATGAATGCACATATTAAATTTAAACCAAAGAGTATGCTGACCTAGAAATGACATCCCCCATTAAGTGTGGGAAAGTTCCAAAGCCAGAGAACCAGTCTACCCTCAATAAAAAGGAAATCTTTGACCTCTGATTTAATGTTTTCCTTCCATGGCTCAGTACAGATCTGCTACATATCAATTACCCTTAAAGAAAGGTTTTTAGATTCATTCTTTGACAAACTGAACTGGAAAACACTGAAAACAAACATATTATTCCTTCAAAACACCGATCCCCTAATTCACTTCCGATTTTCATTCATGCCCACCGGATTAGCAGCTTCGGGGGTGGTGGGGGGGAGAGGGAGAAGAGAAGCAAAGGAGAAAGGGAAGAAAAACTGATTCGTTAGAGAATTAAATTATTTAATCTTTTTTATTACTTGACCTACCATTAAGACAATCCATAACAAAGAGAAGAGGGTATATTAGCACACACACTATAATCAGACTAGTGACCAGGAAACAATACAAAATGGTCCTTTGGCCATCTACGCTTTCTAGAGCAGTGGAGCTCATAAATCCACTTACCAAGCCCAGAAACAATGACTTCTAAAGCCTTGACTATCCACTGAGACAAATGGTGCCAATCGTGATTTCTCACATAGACTGCACAAAGATAAGGCTTTAAATGTGATCATTTTTAAATTCAGACTTAAATTTCCTTAGATTAAAAATTACAAAAGGGAGTAAACAGCAAAGCCAAATGATTTAAGAACAAAACTCATTTAGAAATCACTGTTATGAATCTAAATACACATGAGCATGATTATATACATATATGAAACTCTGCAAACTTATGGCATTCTAAATAATTTAGTTAAGTACAGTTTTGGCATTTAAACAAAGATCAAATCAAGCTTTAAGCTAATAAGAACATAATTTTTATTTTTAATCTTTTAAATATAAAAAGCTAAACACAAAATACAGACCAGAAAATCCTCATTTAGTAAAGATTATTTTGAAAGATAAAAAATTTGAAATAAGGTGGCTTTCTATCCCACACTAAAATGTAAATAAAATCTCTTTCCCAGATGTATACTCCAAACTTAGTAACAACCCAAAAGCTGTTCAAATCTATGAAAGAAATTTACCATGACCAATTTAAATTACCTGGGAAAGGGGAAGGAGAGGGGATTAAAAATCAGAGCCAGATGCACACAGATGGAAAAAATGCTTGCAGTTACCCCCAATATAACCCTACATACTATATAAATCACAATGCAAATAAAAGTGCCTACATTATGGAACTGTGAGATCTTGTTTCAAAAAATAACAATAATAAAAATAAACAGTTGGGTATCATTGGTGCACATGGAATAATGTAACAACACATAACCTTGATAAGGCTGGAAAATACTGAAATAAAGTTAAGACTCGAAACACTCGTTTACACAAAAAAGTTTGCCAGAGAAATAAGGTGGTAGATAGGAAAGCAGAACTTTTCTGTAGGATAGCCTTTTAGACCAATTTGAAACACAAACACATCCTACCCCACCCCCCAACCCACCATAAATTCTAGTTGATGTAAACAGGGGAGGAAAGGTTAAAGCAAAGTAAAACACTTCTTCCCAAATCTCCTGCCCCAGTGAACTGAGTGGGGCAGAGCTCCCAACACTGAACTTTGTCCACCTGCCACTTCTCTCTTTAGCAATCCCGCCTCCATTTTTCGGTTACGACATTTAGTCTGTCTCTTCCCAGTAAATCCAATCTCCTGGAATCAGTGCTTAAAGAGCGTAAGAGATTATTATCCTGGACTCAACTGAAGGATAGACATTAACGAAAAACTCTTAAGTTAGCAACCAATAGTGCAGACCTCAAATTCTTATTCTCAATTCAGCATCTGATGATCAACATTTGGCACTAGCTGGATAAATGAAGGTGTACTCAGAATTTGTGAGCTGAGGCAGATGTAGTTAAATCATTACCCAATATTTGCAGCTTATGATCTGGTGTGACCTTAAAAGGCAGGTAGGTATAGACACAGCCACTCCTCAGCATGTTTTAGAATTGGAGAGGAAACAGTAGGAACAAGATATAAACAAAACCAGGCAAAGCCACCTGACAAACAAAAATTCTTGTTAAAAAGAAAAAAACAGAACTGAACAGATCATTTCCATCTGATAATTAGCAAAAATGGGCATTTTTCCACCCTTAAACTAGTTTAAATACAGGCAGGTGTCTTTCTACTATACTAAGATTTTTCTGTATCTGTTTTCCCTAATCCTCAGAGCTTAATGAGAAATCATTTATTCTATAAAGAAATATAGCATATATGGCCACAGTCTAGAATCTGCTTATGAGAACAGGAAGCTTCTGTCACTTGAAAGGCAATCTTGCACGGTTACGTCATGGCTCTACGGTAACTCCTGTGGCGCAGGGTCTGCCCTCACCAGAAAGCGTGGCGCGCGCGGCCCAGGGTGAACACTACCACTGCACAGAGAAGCGGGAACAGCCAAGCGTCCACAGAACTCTTCTATTTATTTAACTGTGTGTGAGCGCTCAGTTATGCTCCAAAATAAAAATGTGCGATAAGAGCAACTTTTAACAGAAACCGACAAGAAGCTGCGATGCCACTGGCCACGTGGCGCTGCAAAGAGGGGCCAGAGAGCAGTCTGCGTGGGGAAGCCTGGACAGGGAGAGGCGAAAGGGAGGCACGGGAAGCAGGTTTCAGACGGACAGGGACACAAAACTGTTGTACTGCTGGATGTTCCGTTTGAGGATGTCCGAGCACGGGCCAAGAACACGTTCAAACCTCGGGCGGTCCAGCTTGACGCACTTCAGTGGGCCACGGGCAACCACGGTGGCAGCGCGAGGACGATTCATCAGCAGCGCGATTTCGCCTGCAGGAGGGGAAAGGGCTGAGAGTAGGCTAGCTCCCTCAGAAACGTCTTCTGAGGGGCGCCCTCCGGGGAAAAGAAAACCGGTATTTTTCCTCCTAGTAACTCAGTACAGGCCACACTACATCTGCACCTCAGGAAAAAAACCAACTGACAGATATGAGACAATAAATTATTAACTGAGTCAAGGTCAAAATCTCACACTACCTCTCTGAGAGCCGAAAACTAAAATAAAAAATAAAATTCAGGAGAAGAAAAGGCAAGACTATGAAAGACTGTGATAGCTCACTGAGAAGTGACTTACAGAAACTATGTGTTTATTGTGAGGAAATCCACATACCAAAATAATCAGAAGGCCCCAATCTTCCCACTTCAACAAATTCTTCATTTTCTGAACGACGCTGTAGCACAGCAGCTGAACCCTGTAACAAAATCACCAAAAAGCAAAACACATTAATACTTTCAAATCCTGGGTGGCATTTTAAATATCCTATGCAATTTTAGCTACTCTGCAAAAAAAAAGGACTCAGCAGTTATTTCAAATCCTCTGTGTTCATGTGATAAAAGGTAACTGAAGAGAGTCACTACAGGCTTGATGCTTATTTACCAGCAGGTCCTGCCAGCAAGTTCTTCTCATCACGCTGAGGTACTTCGAGGGCTCAGACGCGGGTTAGCAAACTGTAGAAGGAGGGGCCAAATCCAAGCTCACAGCTTTTGTAAATAAAATGTTATAGGAACAATACACCAATTCATTTAGATACTGTCCATGGCTGCTTCCCACTATGACAAGAGTTGAGTCTGCAACAGAAACACTACGGCTCATAAATGCCGAAATTACTTACTGTCTCTGGCCCTTTACAGAGAGACTTCCTCGACCCCTGGTTTAAACAACACCGATTAGCATCTACTGAGCCACATGCACAGCGAATCTGCTCTGTGGATCTCCTTGGCTGGCAAGAGTATCTGCTATACATTTCCATGGATTGTGACGATATAAAACATGGTAACATTTAGAATTTAAATACCTGCCTTTGATCCTGTTTTTGCCAAATTAGCCCAAATGCATGATTTTAACAAGAACGGTGCAGCACATCACAGCCTGTGTGCTAAATGGCTGAGTTCTGTTTGGCTTCTGTGAGGAGAATTAATTCGAGTAGGTCAGAATTCGGCTATTACTTCATGCAAAGCCCTCACTTAAAATGTGGTGGCCTGGCCGAAAACCAAACAACGACATTTCAAAGGGAACGATAAGTTTTAAATAAAACTGTTTATCTTAAGAACGGTAGCTGTAAATGAGAACTGGTGTCCCCCTATTCCCCGCCCGGTGCTGCCCCGTCTTTACCTCTAAAATAATGAAGAACTCATCTCCCGGCTCCCCCTGCACCACAATCTTCTGCCCGTCTTCAAACTGCACTGGTTCCAACGCATCAGCTACCGTGAGACGCTCCCACTTGTCCAGAGATTCTAAAAGGCGGGAATCAAAAGAATTTCTCTGCATTATTTGGTATTGCTAAAAATCTCAAAACAAAAGGTATAAAGAAGTCAACCAAAATACTCTAGTAGCAGCTCTAATCCAACACGGCACCCGTCTTCAACTAACTCTCGTCTCACCAAGATCCTCCTGTTACTGAGATGACCCTAGAGCTTTATTTCAGTAGCCCAGTGGCCAGGTTAACCTATACCAACTGCATCCGATGGTACAGGGATAAGAAAAATGTAATCGTTAAGTATTCCTAAAGACTGTCATCAATGCAAATCGAACCTACAATTACAGGACCCAAAAGTAATAGCTCCAGAGATTCAGAGAAATAATGTATCAATTTAAATCCTCAGTAGAATTTATTTACAAAACCAGCAAGAGTAACTAGAAAATAACTTTTGTTCCCAAAGGCCAAACTAACACCCAAGACACTAAACAAATGTAACCATTTCAGAGAAAGGACAAATACGGGCAAAAAAGTCAATTCACTATAACAAAGCAATGACTCAAGACTACATTACCTTATAAAAAATCGCCATTTCCCCTCCCAATGAAGAACAGCTTGCAATAATGTCTCTAAGTCCACATAACAAAATATGTAGAAATGCCTCCAATTACCCTACTTTACTCTAAATTTCCCCACACTTCTAGCATTTTTTCAGAGAAAGCAAGCTAATGACACCTATTCTTTCTACAGAGGAAATGCATTCTTGGAAATACTCACTTTCCCGAACCAAGAGGGAGCAACAGAGAAACAAGTCCCAAGGGGAGTAACTGTGAAAGTCCACACTCAGGAGAACACTTCCAGTCTTTCTGTCTCTCCAGGAGGAATAAGTAACACTTATTCCTAACTTAGAGGTCTGTCATATACTAGCAAATTAAACACACTTTAAAATTACTTCTAACTTAGTCAAACTTCAACTCTGCATTCCATGTGGTTTTTGTTAACCGTTAAAAACAGAAAAAGAGTTGATTAACTGGAGTAATCTTTATGAAATACAATGAGTTTCCTTAAGCATCACTAACACTTCATTTTAACAATTCTCCATGCAATCTTCCAAAACTTACCTAAAATAGACACTTTACTAAGAAACTCCTCATACATCTTGCGCTTTCTCAGCGTGCTTCCCTATAAATGAAAAAAGAAAGTGTAATTCACATCATGCTGTGGAGTAAAAACTACTGTTTCAAGTAAATGAACAACAACAGAGAAGTCAAAGCTTGCTGCTGCTGCTTGATACATGATTGTTTTCTTCCTGTAGAAGATGGTAAGCCCTCTGTTCAGTTCAATCAAAAGCTCTTAGTAACTTGCTCCTAAAAGAAACACCAGGTATATGCCCAAAGAATTCACAAATTAGTGAAGTGTCAAAAAAGCAAACAATCAGTTCTCCAAAAAAACCAAACCAAACCAAACCAAACCAACAAAAACCCAAGTCATATATGTGACTACAGTTGAATATATTTCCAGCCCAGGGTCCTTTTCCACAACCCTGATCCTCCACAGAAGGAAGGAAATACAACTGCTACCATAGAAACAACATCCCACCCTGACAAAAAAAAGTGCCGTAACCCCAAACTAAACCAAAATGTCTTATCTGCAAGGTCTGCTAAATATATCTGGGGGACAGAAAGGGGAAACACACAGCTCCTCTATAATAAACATCCCTTACACAGTACATTGCCTTGGCAATTTATATACTGATAAATATATATGTATAGTATGTATTTATATTATTTAATATTTATTATATAATATGTATCCATTACATAAGTATATACACAATAGATATACGTTATCTCCATCCCCCAGTACAGAAAATTTTCTAAGTACGTCCAACCGCATACTGTCAAACAGCCAGGCATGTAATACACAAATTTAAGAAAGCCATTTAAGATGACTAATGCCATTTACTGGGACTTAAACACCCAAGCTACTCCATAAATTTGTCAGAAAGTTCTCATAGAGTCTAATTACATCAGTAGAACATTCCAATGGTTTTATTACTTCGTTTATTCCTTTACAGTGAGAGGGGACATGAAACCTGCATCACTGCTAACCTCCTTTCCATTTAGAGAAGCTGATGGCTTCTGAGTGGCCTTCAATAACGTCATGCACTCGGAAGCAGCACCTCTCAGGCCAACTGTAATGTGTAAAGATCAGCTAAGGGAAGATGCACTGACTGACAAATGGAGAGATTCGCAAACATAAGCTGACCACTACTGCGTATACACCACATTTGTTTCCCATGTTATTTCTGGCCAAAGTTTTGTTCCAGAAGATCACTGTCTCAAACGGTATAATGAATAATGCTAAGTTGGGCTTAATACAAGCATTCAATCATTAAAAGTAAAAATATTCTCATTTTAATGTGGCGATACTATTTAAACATTAGTTACACAGCCTGGATTGTGAGCCACACTCCAAAACCCATGTATCTTACCATAAGGATTCTTCTATAGCTGTCTCGGTCGATACCCCACAATTTCACATTTGTCTTTGCCTTGACAGTGGCTGCTCTAGGTGTTCCATAAATCAAAGCAAGCTCCCCAAAGCTCCCTCCTTCCCCAACACTGGTTGCCCACTCATTGTTGACATAGACCTAAAATACAAAAGCATTGTTTTTTTTTCCATAGACAAATACTAAGTACTAAAAACCTGCAAACCTTTTTAAGAGGTCAGAATCCTGAACTTGGTTTTAAAAAATAAAATGTGTTACATTTTCGGTACACAACGAGCAAAACAGCTGACTTCTGACAATGAGTTAAGTAAGTTCAGAGTGTCTGTAATTTACCTAGTTTAATTATCTGATAAGAAAAAGGTCCTCTGTAAGGATGACCAGGGCAAAAAAAGTGAACTAAGCATCAATATTAACCATATGTATTTACAGAGCACTGTGCCAGGCACTGTGCTAAGCAAGCATTTTACCTGTAGGAGGTACCGAGTTTTCTAATAATCTTATGGGAGCAACAAGACTTCCAGAACCAAGAAAGCTGTACCAAGTCTCCCAGCTCACGACCGGTCTAGACTCTCCCTGACACCTGTCTTATTCCACAGCGCACACACACGCCTTAACCACTAATCTAGCAAAAGTTCCGAACTGTAGGTCTAGCTAAAGAAATTACCTTTGGAAAGTATCTGTGTCAGTAAAATATTTGGCAAAAGGAATCGAACATACAAGGATGTAATAGCCCTTCAGAAACTCTTAGAAGCAACAAAGATCAACAAGTTGACTTTTAAGATTATCAACATATTTTTGCAATTATTACGTCTTACATCCATCTCTCCTTGATCAATCACATAGAAGTTGTCCCCTTCATCACCTAAAGGAGAGGAGAGCAAAAGAAAGTTAGAAGCATCTTAACTGAAGAGGCACAAAGCAAACCACATTAATGTAAAATAATGAACTCATGTTAGACAGGTGCTGTGAGAGAAGGGTGTATTACAAATTAACAGAACCTTTCAAGAAAAAAAGTCCAGCAATTTATTTTGAAAGTCGTAAAACTGAGTTTTTAGTCATCTCGTGGCAAAGAGTGCCTCTGGGGGGGGAAAAAAAAAGCCACTTGTGTGTACAAAGACATTAAACGCTACATCATCTATAACAACGACAAAACAAGAAACAACTCAGATAGTAAGCAGCAAGTATCAGATTGTCACTAAACAAGAAAATATATGGATTATGAAGACCCATGAAAATCTCGAGAGTAAATAAGAAAGGAAAAAAGAGAGGACACCAAAAGATGAGACCCACGTTACTATATGTGGTCAGAAAAGGGGAGATCAGTAGAAGGCACAGAGCCTTACACAGAGACGGGCTAGATGATGAAGAATATAAGTGTTTTGCTTATTTTCTACTTTATTTTACTCTGTAAGTGGTTAATAAGCAATATAAAGGATATGTGAAATATGTGTGGTTCTGGAATTCCATACAAAGTAAAAATGCATGAATTCCCTTTAACAGTTACCATAAACAAAACTGTATCAGATGTTAGGGAAATATTAGTCCCTTAGGCAAAGTGTGCCTTTTAGCTCAGAAGATTTTAATTAAAAAAAAAATAAGAAAATCCAGTAGTATAACAGAAGGAAAATCGTAGGCTTAAAGAGGAAAACAAACTTCAATAATAATAGTGCGTGCCACAAAAGCAGCCACCCTTACCTTGCTGAATAACAGTCTCTCCAGCAATAAAGGAAACCGGAAACATGGCATCAAAAATATCACTGCAAGGGAGAGAAGGCCTCGCGTTACATTTCATGTGCTGCTTCTGTGGATTTCAAACATTAACCTTAGAATTAAAGCTCCCAGATTTTCAGCCTGGATTGTTATCAGGTGAACAATTACTAAGAGCCTTAAAACTTGCAACAGTGATGAGACTAGTTTGGGACACCAACTGTACTGGAAAAATAGTAATAACAAAGTACCTGTACCTACCTTCTCTCATTATCATCAAGATGTGAAAACAGTACATTCTTTTCAATGGCTTTGGCCAAAGCAGCCATTGTCTTATAATCTTTTGGTATAACCTAAGAAAGAACAGAAAGTCAAAATGACAATTCCATAAACCAAGACCACTTCATGTTTGCAACCTAAATTACAATGAAATGTCAAAAGCTACATTACGGTATTTAAACGAGGCTGCTTTGAGTTAAATATTTTCAACACAACACCCTCGCACTGTCTTTGATCCACGAAGTTCTCAACAAATATTGACTCAATAATCCCCTTTGCCTACCTCTAGGCCTGTGTTTAAAGGCTAGTATTTGGTTCCTAGTCAACAACGGAAGGAACAAACCAAAATCACCTTGCCCAAGGTGATTAGTGAGGCAAAACTAAGCATTTTATGACAATTGGTCATTTTCTAAACTGTGATCAGGTACTGTTAGTCTCACAACCTCTTGCGAGCACAATTCTCTTCCCCCTTCAGGCTAACAGCATAACACGAAACGGCAGACTCGCTCCAAGAGCCAACTGAGACAAATGACGCTTGTAGGGTAAAAGGCTGAAAGCCACGACATGAAGTACACGATGTCAAGAAACTGAAACCACGATTCAAGAGAAAAAGGAGCACTGCCTGCTCTTCTACTGCAAAACAGCAACATGCAAAAGAAAACCCCCCAAACTCACTTACGCACTGCTTCAGAATTACTGTTAGTTATTTCCTCTGATGGCATGCTGTTACAGAAACCTGTTCCCCAAGTACCCAGGAACTGTACAGGATGGAGTACGATCCATCCTGTTTGTGTTTTACTACTCGAAACAGTGCACGCATTCATCAAAGAAGACTGGATGACTACCACGTGGGTCCCAAAACCATGTCCTCAGTGTTCAGATATCAAAACTACCTTCCTCACGTAGGATGCAGCATCTTCCTCCGTGTAGACCTCGGCACTGATGGCACCTCGTCGCCTCCGGCCCTTTACCGCTGGGTTGGGTGGAGGAGGAGAGATTTCATCCTCCCTGGAGTCTGCACGAGAGCTCGCTTTCTGCAGAGTCTGGATCTGTTTTGCCTCCTCCTGAAAAAGATTATAAGTTTATAAAATGAGACCCTTCAGCATGGCATTCTTCAGCTGGTATTCTCATACTCCAATGACGGTCCTTCTCAGTCACTTCAAATCTCTCCCTCTATTACCAAGCTGAAAGTTAAGGGGCAAAGGTCAATTACAAATGGGTGGGGGGAAAACATGGAGAGTCAAGCTTGAACAGAAATACTCTGGAAAGCCTTCACTGTTTCTCAGAGGGTAACAGATGCTACCTTTATTAATGAACAAAAGCCACTGGTACAGGGCACGTAACATGCAAATAAAAAATTATACACTCATTATGATAATATACCGACAATGATTTGTAATGCACTCAACAGTAATGAACTGCAAAACAAAAGGCTGGGAAATTAGTGTGAGATCCCTGCCCCGCCCAAGAATGCCATCTAGGAATAAGCACACAGGCACAGCAAAGTGATAGAAGAATGTCTAGATTACTGTGTTACTCCATTAATTCAGTACGTATTCTCTGGGTCTGCCACACCAAGTCTACACCAGGCAAGGGGAACATAAAAACCAGTAGGAGGACCTCCCTGGTGGCGCAGTGGTTAAGGAGCCGCCTGCCAATGCAGGAAACACAGGTTCGAGCCCTGGTCCGGGAAGATCCCACATACCGCGGAGCAACTAAGCCCGCGCGCCACAACTACTGAGCCTGTGCCCTAGAGCCTTCGAGCCACACCCACTGAAGCCTGCACGCCTAGAGCCCGTGCTCCGCAACAACAGAAGCCACCGCAACGAGAAGCCCACGCACAGCAACGAAGACCAACGCTGCCGTAAATAAATAAATAAAATTAAAAAAAAAAAAACAAAAACAAAAAACACCAACAGGAAAGAGTCCTGAGCCTGTGGAGCTCATATTCTAGCTGGAGTCTCAGGTATAAACAAATAATGCAATGTGATGGTACCTAGAGTTTAACTAAGATCGGACCTAACAATACTTCTCCTAACAGAGCTGGAAGCATTCTTTATGGTCAGGGTGGACACTCGAAGTTAAAACAAAAAAAAGTTTACCCGCTTTTAAAAACTTATTAAACCAATCCCTTTAAAACTGATATCAACTACTTAACGTTCTTATTTTTCAGATCTAGGGCCTTAAAAAGAAATTCCTCTCAGGTCTTCAGTAAAGAGTGAGTTATGCCCTGACGTAAAATCAGAATGAAAAAAGCCAAGAATGGTGAGCTATTTACATTCTCATTCATCTGACTCACCCTCCATTATTTCTCTAAGCCGTCTTTCAAATTCTAAATGAACTCAGCATTTACTATTTCTATAAATTTTTTGATAAAAAAGAAACTGAGGAGCTGCCTACTTTTTCTCCTGCATGCTACTCAGCTCTGCATTTGGCATCAAGACAAATAAAAGAACATATAAACGCAGCAAGGAAAGTCTAGAACGATCACAATCAAGGCATTAATAGTGTTTATCTCTATTACAGACTCATGTTTGATTTTTATTTTTTTATTTTTTGGACGGAGGAACTGGTTTTATTTTTCTCATTTCTCTAGATTTTAATTTTCAATTAAAAACACAGTAATAAAAGCCTATGATAAAAACAACTTTAATATATTTGCATATTTAGTTACAAATGCACTTACCTGTTGACCAACTAATCCAGTAAGTCTACTGCCGGGAATCTATTCTAAAATATGCGTGTGTGTGAAATGACAGATATACAAAGTTATTTATTATATCATTGCTCTTAATAGTAAAACACTGGAAACCACCAAAATGGCCGTCAACATGGAGATTAAATAAACTGTAGTAATGGAATACCATGCACATGCTGGATATGAATTTGTAAGCGCCCATATATTATCCCTGGAACACAGTGTCTTCCTGCGCTCTAGGAAGACAACGAAGTGGGAAGAAGACTTTTTACTGTCATATCCTTTTGTACCTGCAGAATTCTGAACCATGTGCAAATATACAACCATTTTTAAAAAAAATACATTTTTAAAGAAAACCCACTTCATTTTCATTCCGGTAATTCCAGTAAACAGGTAAGGTTTTCCCATTCCATATTAACAGAGAACTTTAAAACTCAAGTCTCCCCCAAAGTCTAAAGTTCAAGAGTATAAATGAAAACACAAATTCTACCCCCAAAATCTGTCACTGATATTTCACAAAAATTTCATGGAAAGTTTCACAAGTAATATCTCATTTGGAACTGTCTTCTATCTAACTGAATTTTTCAGACAATTTTGAAGTACCAAAACCATTTTGATTTTAACACTGTTCCATGGGTTTTCATCTTCAACAACAATCAGCCAGAACCTAATCCTGGTGACTCAGAGCCATTACTGAGATCATCGATTCCTATTATACATTTTTCCGTCCTTTTTCTTGCTGTTGTCTGTTCATCCTTCGGTCAGTCTCCTCCCTCCTCAGTTCTCTCAAAACAAAAACAGACAAAAGAACCCCTCCCAGTCCACTGACTGTCAACACATCCTAGAGTATTAAGCTCCTACGCTGTGCCCACCGCTTACTTAATATGCTTTCAACAATCACTATTTGTCCCCTCCCTGCCCCTGCCATTCCATGCTTCCCTGTAGGTGAAGGTAAACGTCCCCGTCCCACGGACTTGGGGCTGGGTATGTGGCTTGTTTTGCCATAGCATGTCCTCTTGTAAGATCTGACTCTGGCCCCTGCAGCATCCTATCCCTCTCGGCCTTGGGAGCAGCTCCTTCCACTCAACCCCAGAACAAGATACATGGAGCCAAGAAGAGAAGATGGGCTGAGCCCACAAGAGCTGCACATGACCAAGATGTTAGGACTTCTGTAGTAAACGAATGAAATTCGGGGGTCGTACGGTACTACAACATAAAGCTAGTCTGGTTTTCTCTTATTTAAGCAGTTCCCTGATAGTGAACTACTGTAGCGCCAGGCTGCTGTGGGCCTTCCCTGTTTTGAAGTGAAGTGTGTTTCTGGAGACCTGATTCTGAAACTGGTCACTGAAAGGTGATCCCTCTTCTTTTCTTTGGACATCAACAGAAGCCACATCTGATGAGGGGATGAGGTTGGTGAGACATGAAGGGTGTGTCTTTTTATAGGGAGTGTTGAGTGTGTGGTGCTCATTTCAGAGCCTGTACTCTCATAGCCCTGTTTAAGCACTGACCAAGGGGAAAACAAGAAATGATCATTAGTTTCTTTGCACGTGGGATTTTTTAATTTAATGTGTGTTGGCTTCTTTGCCTTTTAATAAAAGTCACAGCTTAACACTTTTTCCTATAATTCAAGGATCTTTGTTCGCTTGCATACACTCCTTTAGCCAGGGTTGAATGTAAATATCTGGACTTTCAAGTAACTAGGTTTTCAACTTTTCAACAGGTCATTGTTCTGTGCATTAGGTGTTAGGTTATATGTGTGAAAATATGGTCAGTACCACTGCTGTACTACTTTTTAAAAAGTTTTCACTGGAGTGTAGCTGAGTTACGACTCCAGTGTGTTCGTTTCTGCTGTACAGTGCCGCACTACTTCTGATCAACTGTATCTACTCAGTCATTTCATTTAGTCAGTTTTATGTACTCATTAAAATAGCTACAAGGAACTACGTTTGGAAAACGAAAACCTGTCAGCCAAGTAAACTTAGCATACAGACTGGTTGTGATAAATTCTACTGATTACAAAGTTAAAAATTACTTCAAGTGCGTTAACTACATTTCTTTTCTGAAGTTCTACTTTAGATGATGATGATGACTGTAGATTATGATTTGGTCAGAATTCCTTTTCTTCCAAAAGGTACAAATCTGCGACACCCTACAGCATCCCCTTTAACAATCGTCAGGGTCATCTCATGCTCTGCCCCATTTATTTTTACCTTCTCCAACCTCTCGAAGTATTCCCTGAGGAATGCCATGGGCCTCTCGGGCCGCGCGGTGCACAACTGCACGATGGAGTCCTTGAGCAGGGCCTGGATGTTGTGCTTCTGCACGTAGAGCTCGCATTCCCGGAGGCTGCGCTCCTCCTCGCTGGCGGTGCTGCCAGACGCCATGGCTCGCTGTGGGGAAAACACACAGATGCCTGTGAAAACTGCTTACAAAGAGCAAATGTCAATTTGGCCTTCGACCTAACAAATTCACTAGACAACTGATTCACAAGGATTTCCTTCTAAGCAGATTTTTTTTTAAACAGGGAGGTGAGGGCTAGGGAGTCGAGTATGTACAGAAATAGCATTCTCTCAAAGTAGTGTTTCACTGAGGTCCTGCTGCACAGGCCCTAGGCTCCGCAGGCAGCCACAGTGAGAAGAACCTCAGCTCCCCAGAGGAAGCATGGGCCACTTATCCCCGGCAGAGGCGGGGTGCTGAGGAGTCAGGCCCTTAAGGGAATTTCATTCAGTTCTCCTACAAAAGAAACCATGATGCCCTGCACAGTGTGTACATGGCAAATGGGGCAGAGAGTTATAAGGGCACACAAGTCAGCTCTAAGTGAAAGCAAGAAAGCACAAGAAAGAACATCTGACATTCCCTATTCGTAACCCGGATCCCAGGGGAGTGTCCTAATCTCACCCAGCAAAGCACTGGAGCAAAGGCTCTGGTTAGCCAACTACTAGCACAATCAACATTTTTTAAAACACAAAAGAAACCCCAGATGAGTTATAAAAGCAACTTTTAATCTCTTTTTACCAGATTCCAGCTCTAGATGATAACACACTTACCCACTAGTAAGAGGGCAAATCCTTAATAGAAAAAAAAAAAAACAAAACCCACATAAACAAAGAAACACCTTACCAAGTAAACGATAAAAGATTTGGACAGGAAAAAAAACATTTTATTCATCTGGACAGGAAAATGTTAAAACATTAAGTTTTAAACTCACATGAAGACTCAATAGATAAAACTGCATTTAGTGAATTTTAGAAGGTTCAAACTACCTCGATGTGAAGTAAAATAAACAAATGTAACAATGGGCATCTAACTTTACGCTGGAATTAAAAGCTTACTAATTTAACAAAAGAGCCATAAACTGTTTTCCTTTCAACTCCTAATTATTAAGTAATTAAGATTAGAAGATAAAAGTGGGGACTCCCCCACTTTGCAACTGAATTCAATACTAGTTGGTCTTTTCCAAATACAATGCACACAAAACCACTGAGATGACATTGTAAATTTCAAAGGAGAAAGAATCAGCAGAGTAAAGAGCTACCGTGCTGTTAGGCATCTTGTTTTGACAACTTTCATGGTAAGGGTCAATAACGAGTAAACTAATTAACAGACCATGAGAAAGTCTGTAGCTCCCTGACAAGCACATAAATTAAGAGGCCACAGAAAAAGACTCATGCTGCTACTTCAGAAATAAACACTCTAATACAAACACACACAAAAACAAAACAAACACAAAACAACACGGTACTTTTGGACAGATTTACACCAGCCCCTTTTCCAGTTGCCACATGAACTGAGAATCCACTTCAGTAGGATTTTCTGCATTTGAAAAGGTACTGTACTGAAAGCCACCGAGAACAATGATCAATCAGATCTTTTTATGCTTCAAAGCATTCAGAACCATCTCAGGAATATCAATACATGTATTCATCGGATCAGAGAAATCATTCGAAGATCAGGTCTGTGGCAGAAATGACAGAACTGGGGCTAAGCGGTGAGACTGGTTTGTTGTTTGCAACAATGTATTTAAAACACCGAAAAGAGGACACCGGAAATAAGGTAGCACATTAACATAAATGCCCCAGGGCTGGCGCAGTCAGGTCACCGTGTGAACCCCGGAATATCCGTATTTCACGGTCTTATTTTTTTAATCGAATACACCTAGATTAAGTCCGTCCTCGTACTTCGTTGTAAAAGCCTAACAATTTAGCTACCCCCGCCCCCAATTATTTAACTGCTGCAAAACGTACAGTGCATTGTCTCTCCTCCTAAGAAAACACTGAGATTTTCTTTCAGAAAGTCGGCTGTGACACAATTCCGTTTCACAGGGATCACATGCGAGGCGTTATGCCAGACACCTTGAGAAACTCGCTGATTCAGGCCGCAGACCCTCAGACCAGCCAGAAGCCCTTCCTGGGGGTCATCCTCGGAGCACCGAGAAGACCCATCTCTCGGGCATCCCTCCTGCGGTGACGCCGTTCGGCGTCGCACCTGCACTGAGCTGCCGGGGGAGGGGGGGCGGGTCACAGGTACCGCGCACGTTTCGGGAGCAAGGACACGGAAGTGCCCTTCACTCCACTTAGGCCACAGTCACGGCCACGAGAGGAAGGGAGGCCCATCCTGCATCCCGCTCTGGTCGGAAGGCCAAGGGGAGACCTGGGGGGCGGGGACCTGGAAAGGGGGGCAGGGAAGAGGGGACAGAAAGCCACGGAGCGGCCGGACGACGACCACCGCGGGGGCGGGGCGACAATCCCGGGAAGGAAGGGGAAGCGCCCGCGGGAGAGGCCGGGGAGGAGGCCGGAGGGAGGAAAACGAGGACCACCGGGTCCCCGGAGCAGCCGGAAAGGCCGGGGGGCGATGGCGGATTCCGGGGACATCTCGCCACCGTCCTTCAGGAGACGCGGGAGGGCGAGCGGGGAGGCCGCAGGGGCGGGGCGGCCGGAGCGGGCCCCGGGGGTCTGGGGGTCGCAGACCCGGGCCAGGGAGCTAGGCCCGCGGGAGGCCCTCTGGAGGCGCCGGGCCGGGAGGCGCAGGGGGTGCGGCCGTCCCCCGCAGGTCGCTCCCCGCGACGCCATCTTGGATCGGCCCGGCGCCTCCAAACGGGCGGCTGGCGGCAAAGCTGGGCGCGCGGTGGCCCCCCCCGAGGCCTCTCACCTGCGGGCGCGCGGCGGCGGGCTCGGACTGCGGTCGAGGCGGCGGCCAGCGGAGCTACCTCAGCGCTCCCCTCCCAGCCCGAATCCTCTCGGCTACAGCTGCTCCTCGGCTGCTCCACCGGAAACGGCCGCGCCGCAGCCAATCAGTGCCCGGCTGCTGACGTCAATGCGCCTCGCTCTGGCCAGAGCCGTCGCCTTGGCAACCTTAAAGGGGCAGCGGCCCCGGGTCCTCCGCCGCCGCTCGTTGAAGGACCCTCGCCCCTCCTCCGCCTAGAATGGTCCCCCTTCTACTCTTCTTTCCGTCCTGCCTCGTCCTTCGTCCGCAGCTCTCCTCGCGCTTGCCTCTGGTCTTCTCCTCACTCTCTCTAGCCCGGGGCTTCCCTCCTCTGTTCACCTGCCGCCCCTTACCTGTTCCAGGCTGGACGCCACAGGTCCTTTTTTTTTCTCTCTGCTGCTCTTCTCTCGCTCTCCGCGCGGCTTTGGGCAGCTGCCCTCTCTCCTCCTCTCCTCTCTTCTCCCCACCCTCACTCCCACCTCCGTCGCCGCCTCCGCCTTTTCTCCCTGCCTTCAACCCCCGCCCCCATCCCAGGCCGACCCACGTGGGGCGTCTCGGATGACAGGTGGGCGACTCCGCCCCGTAGCCCGGGCCGGAGGGGCACGCGGGGCCGGGGAGGGGGAATTCCTGCCGCTTCCAAGCCCCGGAGGAGGTGGCGGATCCGCTGCAGCTGCGCCAGGGGCCGAGCGCGGGCGGATCCCGGGATGCGCACGCCCGCCGCGTATCCTGTGCTCGACCCGCGCCGCGGCCTCCGGGCTCCGGGCCGCCATCCGGTCCAGGAAATCTGAGCCCTGCCAAGTGTCTGCTTGGCCAACCGGGCCGCTCTCCCCTCCGGGGGTGCTGTCGCCAGTGGAGGCCACACAGTCCCTATGGGCACAAAATGCTGGAAAGGACTTTGTCGGGGTCCAAGAGAGGCCTGAGTCCTTCTAGCTCCTGGAATGCCCCCATCCTCGCCCCGACCCCGCATAATGAGAAGTACAAAACGTGCAGGTGGGCACAAACCGTCTGTGACCACACGAGAAATCTCAACCGCCTGTAAAAACTGCCCTCATCGGGGATGATGGAGGGGAGGGCGGGGGAGCGGCTTCTTTACTGCTTCAGCCATTTTTTTTTTTCCCCATGCAAGCCTCCGCCCGTGGAAGAGGAGAGGGGATGAGAGGCAGGGGAGGCTTTCGGACATATGAAGTCGCTAAAAGAATAAAGAAGGCCCTTGGAACACACGTATCTTTGTGTCTGGCTGGTACCTGTTGTACCCTTGGGGTATATAGCTCTAGGGCTGTATGTGTAAAATACACAGTGGATTTAACACATAATACAAAAAATGTATGAATACCTCTAATAATTTTTATACTGATTCCAGGCCGAAACCGTAAGATTTTGGATATATTCGGTTAAGTATTATTAAGATTAATTTCGCTTTTGTTTTCTACCTTTTTAATATAGCTATTAGAAAATTTTTAATTTCCTCTATGACTCGTGTTTATAGTGTTTCTGTTGGACATCACTGTCCTAACAGGCCAGCTGCTCCCCGAAAATCCACCAGTATGATAAGGCCCCTGCTTATCAGAGTTTTTCTTTTATTTAGTTGTGGTTATCCCTCCCCCTCCCCCCCCCCCCCCCACCCCACGCCACAGGCTTTCTGAAAGTCAGAGGAAGCATAGGTAACGTCAGAAAGACCAGATTAGGCCTGTAAGAGGGGAATGTAGGGGGGAAGTTTCTTCTCCCACCTACGCCCCCATGGGACTTTAGCCAGGGATGGGTGGAATGGGAGATGAAAGGCACAGCCTCAGTCGTATATATGATTTCATCCTTGTCAGTACAAAGAAAGGCTAATTAAACTGAACCCTAAGCTGGCAAGTAGGAGGGGGAATTCGATAGCACTGAGCAGGCCCGGTCGCGTTCTGAGAAGAAAACACCGCGGTCGGATAAATCTGAGTTTGGTTTCAGGCTCTGCCATCTCCGGTAATTGACTTAATCCCCGTGAGCCTCAGCTTCCTCAATCATAAAGGATGAGCAGGGCTGTGCTAAAATGAAGCAATAAAGATAATAACGGCACACACGTCTATAGCACTTAACTGTGTTCCTGGCAGTGTTCTAAGTGCTTCACTCATAATAATTAATTGAATCTTCATAATAAACTCTAGCATCAGTATTATTTTTATGTTATTGTCATGGAGGGAAAATGAGGCCTGGAGCAGTTAAGTGACTACTATGTTTCATACCTAGGCAGTGAGCCTAATCACTCTCCTTTGCAGCATGTATGTCAAGAAAGTGCCCAGCACAGGGCGGGATACAATAGATAAATATTAGTTTGCTTCCCAGTTGCTCTCCCTTTCCTTAGGAGCTACCCACACTACTAGGTTAAGACTTGAGTTGCACTGTGCCCCATTCTCAGTGTTACCTTCCTAAGAGAGTCAAGACGCTTAGAACAGAGAAACCAGCAAGCTGGTGACATTGAGCCTGGTGCTTTGGGTGGCAGCTGACTCCGTGCTGAGGCCTGGCTGTGTGTCCCCATTCAGCTGCATTCAGGCGCCAGTCCAGCCACTGGCCGTCGTTTCCTGTGTCCGTCGCACTCAACCTTGTCCTAGCTGCCAAATCCTCCTAGGCTGGGGCTTTGAAAGACAAAAAGGGAAATGTGCAGCAGATAGTTGAGCCTGGAGAGAGTTCACCGAGACAGCTGCTGCGAAAAGCCAAACAGCCTCGGTTGTTTCCAAACGCTGCGAATGCTCTTTCAGTGCAGCCGGCCGTGCTGCTGCGAGAATTTCAACTCATCAAATTCATTTCAGAAATGACAGTGGTTCCACCCTAGTTTGTGTCATTTCCTCTTCTCCAGAGGCCTTCTGCCCTGAATTCCAAGGTCTGTCAGCCCTTTTTTTTTTAAAATCTGTGTCCTTGGAAAAGCTCCACAAAATGAGTTTCTACAGTAGTGGTGTTGTAAGTAAATTTTTCTCTTCAAAACAAAATTCCTTAATTGCTGTTACAATGTTTGTGAAACAGACAGCAGCAAATAATTTTAAAAGCAAAATAAATATCAGTTATGCATTTAGTAAGCAGAAGTTGAACTAAGAAAGCCAGTGTACAGAAATAGAGACACAAATGTAGAGAACAAACATATGGACACCAAGGGGGGAAGGGGGTGGTGGTGGGATGAATTGGAAGATTGGGATTGACATGTATACACTAATATGTATAAAATAGATAACTAATGAGAAATGGCCGTATAGCACGGGAACTCCACTTCGCTGTACAGTAGAAACTAACACAACGTCGTAAAACAACTATACCCCAAGAAAAAAATTTTTTTAAAAAGCCAGTGTACAAAAGGAAGGAATATTTTGGCATGCCATTTCTTAGTGTT
Source organism: Lipotes vexillifer (assembly GCF_000442215.2). Lineage (NCBI taxonomy): Eukaryota > Metazoa > Chordata > Mammalia > Artiodactyla > Lipotidae > Lipotes > Lipotes vexillifer. The sequence continues at coordinate 397,124 of NW_006782421.1, forward strand.
TCTTATGTTTAAAGTTTCCATTGGGTGAAGCCAGGTGCACGTATTTCAGGTTTCCAAGGAGTAGTTTTCAGACTATCACCACCTATTTCTTCTGAGTATATATGCTTCCTGTGGAACCCAAGATTGTGGTTTCAAAGATAACCTAATTCCAGCAAGCATTCCAATGCCAAAAGTCTTTCTGCTTTTCTCACTGACAAATGTCCAGGGAGGAGCTGCTGTTGCAGCCTTGACTCTGAAGAGGGTCTGGAGGCCCAAATTCTTCCTCTGGGAACCTCAATCTTTTCTCTTAAGGTGTTTATAAAGGGTAATGTGCCTTACTTACAGACTACTGTTCTAAAGGTGAATCACGTCTAAAAAATACATTCTCAACAACATCCAGACTAGTATTTGACCGAAAACTGGGTACCAGGGCCTAGCTAAGTTGACTCATAAAAATTAATCATCGCAAGCATGAGTCAACTCTAGCCCAGATATTTGTATGAATCTCTTCTGAATATTCTTCTCCCAGATATGGATCTCCTTTGCCTTTGCTAGTTTTAACTCATGCTAATCCGAAATCAGTAGTTCACAGATTTGGGGCTTTAAAAACAAATGATGATGATAAGCAACCAGAATTTACTGTATAACACAGGGAATTCTATTTGATATAATAAGCTATAATGGAATATAATTTTAAAAAAACAACTGAATCACTCTGCTGTACACCTGAAACTAACACAACATCGTAAATCAAATATACTTCGATAAAAAAAATTTTAGTCATGATATCCTCAGAGAAGCTCATGAAAACAAGGGCTTTCTTTCTCCCCAGAAAATATGCCAAGCATACACACATACGACATTTATCGTCTGATTTCAGTGGGTCCGCAGATACTGACGCTCATCCATGCCTGGACGTCAGGTTCAGAAGCCTTAAAAGGTACTTCCTGAGCATACACAGGGCAGGCCCTAGACGCCTGGGATGCAGAGAAGGGGAAGGATGAGCTATGGCCCCGCCCTCGAAAGCGAGGAGTACGATTGCTGTATCATATGGTACGAGTATGTTTACTTTTGTAAGAAACCTCCAAACTGTCTTCCAAAGTGGCTGCACTATTTTGCATTCCCGCCAGCAGTGATGAGGGTTCCCGTTGCTCCACAGCCTCACCAGCATTTGATGTTGTCAGCGTTTTGGATTTTAGGCATTCTGTCGGGTATGTAGTGGTAGGTCGTTGCTGTTTTAATTCGCAGTTCCCTAATAGCCTATGATGTTCAGCTTCACTTTGTATGTTTATTTGCCATCTGTGTATCTTCTTTGATGAGGTGCCCGTTAAGATCTCTTGTCCATTTTCGAATTGGGTTGTTTGTTTTCTCATTGTTGAGTTTTAAGAGTTCTTTGTGTACTTTGAATAAAGTTCATATAATTATCACATCACATTCTTTGGCTTTCTTTCGACAATTTTAAAATGTAAAAATTATTTGTAGCTTGTGAGCGGTACAAAAACATATCGTGGGCGAGTCAACCCACAGGCCATAGTTTGGCAACCCCTGCCTTAGAAGTTTGGGTTTTCTACTTAGGGCCACTGGGGAATCATACAATGGTCACATGCAGGGAAGAGACGCGGTCAAGTACACACTTTATCACTCTGCCTCTAGTGAAGTGAGGGCAGGCCCAGGGTGTATGAGGGAGCTTGGAGCGAAGACACCTGCTGGAGTTTGTTGCCAGAATCAGGTGAGGGGTGGGAATGGCTTAAACTAATAAAATTTTGATGCAAGTGAGTAGAGCCGGGCCTATTCCAGAAACACTAAAGAAAGAGGAGAGACAGAACCTAGGGATTGATGTGGAGCTTCAGGAGGAGGGAGACTGGAGGATGACCCCTAGGTTTCTGTCACAGCCAATGAATCAATGCTGCTACCCTTTACTGAGTCAGAGAAGCCGGGGAGAGCAGCGGGGGTGGGCGGGGTGAGGGGCCGCGAGCCATCCACGAGGGGCTGTCAGTTGTGTGCTGGTTGGAAGCTCAGGAGACAGTTAAAGGCTTTGAAATCATCAGCTTATTCATTTCAAAGCCGTGGGCATGAGTGACATCCTTCCCGGTAGCAGGTGTTGAGAGAGAAGCAAAGGGAAGCAGGAAGATGGCATGGAGGAGGACCAGGAACAAAAAGATAAAGGGAAGAAGGGATGTTAGAAAGCAGGCAGCAAACCAGGAGAGAATGGGGGTCGCAGAAGCTGAGGGCGGCAAGTGTTTCGAGAAGAAGACAGATGCTGCAAAGACACAGAATAAGAAGTGAAGAGTCAGGGCAGTTCACAGCACCGGGAACCAAGATGACACTTCTGACCTGCAATCAAGGGGGAAAGGATGCTCAGAGCTGTTTTTCCACATGGACTCCTTTGCATGACCAGCCAGCAAGAGATTAGAGAATAAATAATCATGAGGCTATTGTGCTTGATTAAAGCCATTTGAAACTTGTATCCCTCGAAAGGTACAGGGAAAATACACAGAATGTCAAGGCTGCATTGTTTCCGTGAACTGCTTTCCTACTCACATCCCGTGGATGGAATCCTGGATGGTGTTCTCACCCAAGCAATTCTACACTGTGATTTCGGGTGTTGGCCCCAACTGGCACATTGCCGGAGCCTGGTTCTCCTGCCTTCCCAGAAGTGCTGTGAGTCACCCGATATACGTTCAATAAATTCCTTTTCTACTTATGTCATCAAGGGTTTGTTTCTTTGCTTACATGAAAGAGCTCTGAATGATATGTCCCTTATCCTGTCCTGGAAAATAACAGTATAAAAATCTCCAGGCTCTTGTTGGATAATAAGGGAGTGACCTATTCGTTAATGTGCAGTCTTCATGTCAACCAAGAGGAAAAAAAACAAACAAACCACTGGACAGTGACTGTGGTCACCCAGTCAAAAGTCACAACTGTGTGGAGAGTCCAGGCTGGCCGGCCACACTTTGGTCAACCCTTGATCCACCCATGTCTGAAGGTGGCCAGAGAAGCGAGCTCCGATCAGGGGCCATCACTGAACAATTCCTCACTCTACAGTGCAGGGGCCATCTCCACTGTAGAGGGACGAACACAAAAAAATTCTCCTCTCTAAGATGGAGAAAAGCATGAATAATTTTTCAACGCCTATGCTGAGAAACCCTATGTGCCTTTTCCACTTTGAAATAAACGTTCTACCCTCTTAATCGTGGTTATGGGTGAGCTTTATTAAGCAGCTCTCATGGCTGGCCCTTCTGTATGTATGTATGTATGTATGTATGTATGTATGTATGTATGTATGTATGTATTTATTTATTTATTTAGGGCCTCTCACTTTTGTGGCCTCTCCCGTTGCGGAGCACAGGCTCCGGACGCGCAGGCTCAGCGGCCATGGCTCACGGGCCCAGCTGCTCCGCGGCATGTGGGATCTTCCCGGACTGGGGCACGAACCCGTGTCCCCTGCATCGGCAGGCGGACTCTCAACCACTGTGCCACCAGGGAAGCCCTGGCTGGCCCTTCTGGACTGAATCCTGGCTTTGCTTCCTCAGCCCTGCCTGCTCTTCGATTTGGATTCCAGGATGGAAATCGGTGCCCCACGTCTGAATGTTTTCTTATCCCTTCTTGCTGAATTGGTCGTATATCCTCAACCACCTCCTTCCTCTGTCTCCTGCCCCCATGATATCCCTGCCCCCTGCAAGGAGTTTGGGATTCTGGATTTGCAGCTAGCTGGCCTCCTGGCCCATGTTCTTACAGACCCATCTTATCCTCCCACCCCCTTGACACAGTCTGAATTCCTGTCCTGGCATTCCCTTGCTCTTCTCTATTTCTCTACCGCCCATCTCTCTTCGGCCCTAGTTGGGAGTATAAGGTGTTAGCATTTTATGCAAAGCACAAATTCCTGAAGACTGATGCTGAGGAAGGCTGCTGGGTGTTTTCAGGTACCAACTAAACTGGCACCACCAAGTGGCAATAGTATAAACAGAGCTTAGGATTCACTCCAGCTTTGAAATTATGCGGCTGGAACTTTAGGTCATTTTATTTAGATTTGCGTCAAACTAATGCATATATTTTTGTCTCTACTATGCTTTGCCTTGACCACTCATTCAATGACAGTTTAATGTGAACCTACCCTGCCAGGAACCGTGATCGTCCTTACAAGGGTCCCAAACATGGTCCCGGGTCCCAAACATGGTCCCTGGTCCCTAGGGGGAGAGACAGAAAAATACACACGGGGGCTTCCCTGGTGGCGCAGTGGTTGAGAATCTGCCTGCCAATGCAGGGCATATGGGTTCGAGCCCCAGTCTGGGAAGATCCCACATGCCGCGGAGCAACTGAGCCCGTGAGCCACAACTACTGAGCCTGCATGTCCGGAGCCTGTGCTCCGCAACAAGAGAGGCCGCGACAGTGAGAGGCCCGCGCACCGCGATGAAGAGTGGCCGCCGCAACTAGAGAAAAGCCCTCTCGCAGAAACGCAGACCCCACACAGCCAAAAATAAATAAATGTATTTTAAAAAAAAGTGAAAGGGAGACAAGGTCATTTACATGGCTGTTATTGATAGAAAAGAGGAAGTGCACCCATCTGTCGAGAAACTTCTGTGGCCCTTGGCTAGCGAAGTTCTGACGTGGGTTTTACAGCGGCCCTGCCCTCCAGGCCCTTAGCGCCCTCCGCTTTCCCAAGGCCACGCGCTGATGTAGGTCATTGCCCACAAGCACACAGCTATCAGTCAAAATCCTGCCCAAATGTCAAAGCTCAGCTTAAGGAGCTTGGCACCCATGAAGTTGCCTCTTTCCTCCCTGGTCAGATGTTCTTCCCTCATGTAGTTCCCTGCCTTGTTTTCCCTTATTTCATGGCACTCAGCACATTCCACGTTATAATTCAACGTGTACATGTCTCATCTAACTGAGGTGGCTTTGTGGTTACAGTGACAACTTCACAGTCAACCTACCTGGGTTCTACCTTTGACACTGACAAGCCATGTAACCTTGGGCAGATCACTTCCTTCTCCTTAGCTTCAGTCTTCTCATCTGTAAAATGGGCATTAGAAGAACATCGTCCTTGTCCTCGTAGTAGGGTTCCTGGCACCTGAATTATCGGCATCTTCATCCCCATTATTGTCTCCTCTTCTCCCAGTGCTGAGCCGTCCAATGCAGTAGCCACAGGTGGCTCTTTAAACTGAAATCAGTTATAATTAAAATAAGGTGTAAAAGTCAGTTCTTCACTGGCACTAGCCTCATGTCAAGGGCCACAGGTGGCTGGTGGCCACCATATTGGACAACGACAGATATAGAACATTTCCATTGTCATGAAAGTTATATTGCATGACACGGGTCTAGAGCAAGGATTGGCTTTCTTTTTTTTTCTGTAAAGGGTCATTTTAGACTTTGCAGTCATATGGTCTCTGTTGCAACTACTCAACTCTGCCAACGCATCAAAACAGCTACAGATAATGCGTAAATGAACGGGCATGGCTACGTTTCAGAAAACGTTATTTATGGACGCTTAAACTGGAATCTCTGGTTTTCACATTTCACAGAATATTATTCAGATTTTTTTCAACCACTTAAAAAGGGGGAAATCACTCTTAGCCTGTGAGTTGTTCACAAAGGATAGACCGTAGTTTGCTGACCCTTGCTCTAGCGTGTAAGCTCCTTCTGGACAAATCTCCCATCTTTTATTTATTTTATTTATAGGTCCATATCCTGGAATACCTATTCGTGGGTGTCTCTTATGCAGCAGGCTCCTGTTCTACTTCGGAGGAGACTCACGCAAAAGTCACAGCCTCTGTATTGCAAGAGCTCACAGACTGCAGTCAGCAGAATAATGGCCCCCAGAGATGTCCACCTGCTACTCCCCAGAATCTATGATATTTTATATCACATGGCAAAGGGGAGTCAAGGTTCCACACGGAGTTAAGTTTGCAGATGACCTTAGGATAGGGAGACTATCCTGGATTATCTGAGTGGTCCCCATGTACTCACAAGGGTCCTTAGATACAGAAGAGGAACGCAGAGGAGCCGGTGTCAGAGAGATGCAACGTAAGAAAGACTAGACCAGCCATTGCCGGCTTTGAAGATGGAGAAGGCTCCGAGTCAAGGAACGTGGGTAACTTCTAGACAACGTGAAATGCAAGAAACAAATTCTTCCCTGGAGCCTCCAGAAAGGAAGGCAGCCCTACCAACACCTTGATTTTAGCCTGGTGAGACCCACTCAGGACTTCTGACTTCCAGGACTCCAGATAAGTTTGCAGCGTCTTAAGACACTAAGTTTGTGGTAATTTGATACAGCAGCAACAGGCACTGATACACAGACCAAGGGAAGAGAAGGACCTGGGAAAAGATGTGATGCGTAGACGACGAGCACCACCGAAGCGGGTACAACGTACAACATTAGCACGAGCAGTCCAGGCAGATGGAAGAAAGGAGAAAAGAGGCCCAGCATGCAAGTGGAATCATCTGGGTTTGTCCTTCTGAAACTGGCTTATTTCACTGAGCATGTAAAATGCCACTGCTAGGAGGAATCTAAACTGTCAAAAAACTCGGAGAAGCAGAGACTAGAACGGGAGGGGCTGGGGGAGGGGCACGTGGGGAGATGTCCTTCAATAGGTAGAAAGGGTCAGTTATGCAACACAATTAAGTTCTTATGAAACAAAATATTGTCAATCAACTCTACTCCAATACAAAATAAAAATTTTTTTGAAAGATAGTAAATTCTAGAGATCTACTGTACAGCCTTGTGTCTAGTGTTAAAATATTATGCACCTAAAAATTTGTTAAGAAGGTATATCTTATGTTAAGCTTTCTTAGCACACACGCACATACATTAAACATGTCTCTTTTTTTTTGATATCAATTAGACGTCAATAAAGCTGTTGTTAAAGAAAAAGAAAAAAATGAGGCCCAGCATGGACACAAGCACAGAGAGTAAAGACCATAGCGGGTTCAAGAACCTATAAGAAGTCCGAGATTAGCAGAGAGCTCAGTGGGAGGGGAAGGGAGAGAGGAGGGAAAACATAGGTGGAGCCAGATGTGGGAGGACCTCAGCCCTGCCCAGAAGCTTTTCTTTGTCTTCTGGAATTCTAGTTATTGATCGCCACCGAACGAATTAACCCAGCACTTAAAGCAACAGTCGCAGTATGGTACCTCCTGATTTTGCGGATCAGGAATTTTGGCAGAATTCGGTTGCGTGATTCTTCTGTTCCATGTGGTATCCACTGGTTGGTGTTGAGCCAGAGGATGGGCTGGCCTGAAGGATTCAGATGGCCTTGCTCGCGGGACGGACGCCTCAAGATGCCAGACTTCTTCCACGAGGGCCCAGAGCTCCCGGAGAGAGAGTATCCGGAGAGAGCCAGGCAAAATCTGCGTGGCTTTTGATGACCTAACCCGGAAGTCCCAGAACTTATTCCTGCCACATGCTCTTGGTCAAACACAAGACTTCAGCCAGCCCGGTTCCAAAGGGAAGGGCGCTGAAGCCGATCTCTCAATGGAAGGAGTGTCAAAGCTCCTGGGCCATCTTTAATCTGCCACATCTAGAAACAGGGAGCTGGTAAAGGGCTTATTTTTCTTTTTTGGCCTATGTGGGGTTTTAAAAAACTGTTTTAGTGTGGAAAAATACAAAAAAGAACATTAGAAATCACCCGCAACCCCACTGCCCAGAAACGATCACATACCATTGTGAAGAATTCCCTTTTAATATTTTTGACGTTTCATTTATTTTTTTACTTTTCCACTGAAGGACTTTAAATAGGAAAGAGACAGTATTAAATTTGCATGTTGAAATGTTACTTTGGCTTCAGTGTGGGAAGAGTCTGGCAGGGAGACAAATTGGGCTGCTTTTGACGTAATGGAGGCTATGACCCCCCCAGGCTTGGCTGCAGAAGGCAGGGGAGGGGCAAGGGGAGGGCCCACTGATTCCAGGAGCTTCTCCCCACTTCGTTTTTGGGTACAGACAATATAACTTTTAAAAATGCTACACAAAGTGCTTTGCAAATGCAACTTCAGGACAAGCCCAATCCAGAAACAGCCTGGAAAAAGACCCGTATGAAAGTTTTTTTCTCGCTCACACTACAAATCTACCAGGTGGCCCGAAATATGGTTCCATATTATCTGCGCACCAGATCTCAGTTTTTAAAAGTGGCCTCTTTCTAGAACATCCTGGCAGCGGGACAGAAGCTTCAGCTCCTAAAGCTTCTGTAGAGGAAAGACCCATATCGGTTCCTCTTGCGTTTCACTGGTCAAAGCAGATCCCAGGCCAGTGAGGTTGGAAATGGGGCAGAGAAGACTCACAGCGGCCTGCACGGCCCTCTGATCTCAGCCCTTCTGCTTTCCCGCCTGCGCACCCTCCGGCCACATCGTCGTCCTTGCTGCCGTTCAAACGAGGCAGATACTCCTCTCGGTGCTGGCTGTTCCGTCCACCTGAAACGCTGAGTTACCCCACCAGCCTCAGGGCTCGAGCCCCAGCTCCTTCGGGTCTGTGCTCAAACGCCAGCTGACTGTCTGATTCCAAATGCAACCTTCCACCCACCTCCAACACGAAGCCTATCCTACACACAATTACTCCATATTTACCACCGTATGACTTATTATATATATTTTGCTGGTTTGTTTAGTCTCTCCTCCCCTCTTCTCTCACACACACACCGAAATGTAAGTTTCACAAGAGCCAAGTTTTTGCTTTGATCCCTGTTGTGTCTCCAATACTTAGAGTAGCATCTGGTACACAAAAGGTGCTAAAAATACCTTTGCAAGAGTGTGAGGAATGAATGACTACCAGAAAGATGATTAGCTCAGGAGAAAGTCAGAAAACGTTGACTAAGCTGTAACTACATGCCTCTCACTACATAGCAGAGTGTCTGGCTAAATAAATACTCATTAACTCATTTGGTTGGCGCACCACGATGAAGAGCGGCCCCCGCTTGCTTGCCACAACTAGAGAAAGCCCTCGCACAGAAACGAAGACCCAACACAACAGAAATAAATAAATAAAAGTACAAACAGGGCTTCCCTGGTGGCGCAGTGGTTGAGAGTCCGCCTGCCGATGCAGGGGACACGGGTTCGTGCCCCAGTCTGGGAAGATCCCACATGCCGCGGAGCGGCTGGGCCCGTGAGCCGTGGCCGCTGAGCCTGCGCGTCCGGAGCCTGTGCTCCGCAACGGGAGAGGCCACAGCAGTGAGAGGCCTGCGTACCGCAAAAAAAAAAAAAAAAAAAGACAAACAAAAAGAGCAGACCTGGAAGGGGGCGAGCTGATGCTATGACTGGCAGGGAGAGACAGACTATTAGACCTGGTAAACAGCAGGCTTAGATTGCATAGCCTACACAGAAATGGGAGGTGAAGCCTCAGACCTACATGAGGCAGGGAACTGAAACTAAGACCCCTGCATAAAAGCGAGGTCTTTGAAGGTCTACCCGCAGGGAGAGAAACTATCCATTAGCTCAGAAAGACAACGCTTGTCTTCCTCTGAGGTCTGGGTAAAATGGAAAAGTTCCCCTGAAACCTCCAGCCTCAAGGGGATTTGGGCCTCAAGTGTATAGTAGCGGGGTCGTCTGGGAACTCTTGAACTGATCAATTAACCTTTTAAATAGTCCCAGAACCATGTTATCTGTGGGTGAAGTGATGCAGCCACTATGGAAAAGAATGTGGAGCTTCCTCAAAAAATTAAAAATAGAAACTACCTTGTGATCCAGCAATTCCGCTTCTGAGTATATATCCAAAGGAAATGAGGACACTATCTTGAAGAGATAGCTGCACCCCCATGGTCATTGCAGCTTTATTTACAATAGCCAAGACATGGAAGCAACCTAAGAATCTATCCACGGATAGGTGGATAAAGAAAATAAGGAATATTAACAGAGAAAGACAAATACTGTGTGATACCACGTATGTGTGGAATCTAAAAAAATGCAGCAAACTAGTGAGTATAACAAAAAAGAAACAGACTCACAGATATAGAGAACAAACCAGTGGTTACCAGTGGGGAGGGAAGCGGGGAGGGCAATATACGGATAGGGGGTAAAGAGGTACAAACTATTAGGTATAAAATAAACTATAAGAATATATTGTACAACACAGGGAATAGAGCCAATATTTTATAATAACTAGAAATGGAGTATAACCTTTAAAAACTGTGAAACACTATATTGTGCACCTGTAACATATAATATTACTGTACATCAACTATAATTTAAAATTTTTTTAAAAGAGGAAAATAAGGAATATTATTTAACCATTAAAAAGAAGAAAATCTTTCCATTTGCAACAACATGGATGGACCCTGAGGGCATTATGCTGAGTGAAAAAAAGTCAGACAGAAAAAGATAAATGCTGTACGATGTCACTGCATGTGGAATCTACAAAAAACAAAAACAAAAAACTCATCGATACAGAGCACAGATTGGTGGTTGCCCAACCAGGCAAAATGGATGGAGGGAATCAAGAGGTACAAACTTCCAGTTATAAGATAAATGCGGAGTGTACTGTACAGCATGGCCATTATAGTTAACGGCGCTCTAGTGTACATTTGGAAGTTGCTAAGAAAGTAGGTCTTAAAAGTTCTCATCACACACAGGAAAAATTTTGTGACTCTGTGGTGATGGATGTTAACTAGACCTACTGTGGTAATCATTTTGTAATATATACAAATATCAAATCATGCTGTATACTTGAAACTAATATAATGTGGATATAGACCTAGAGATGATCATACTAAGTGAAGTAAGTCAGACAGAGAAAGACAAATACCATATGATGTCACTTACATGTGGAATCTAAAATATGACACAAATGAACGTATCTACAAAACAGAAACAGACTCACAGACAGAGAGAAACAGACTTGTGGTTGCCAAGGGGGAGGGGGTTGGGGGAGGGATGGAGTGGGAGTTTGGGATTAGCAGATGCTAAACTATTATATAGAGGATGGATAAACAACAAGGTCCTACTGTAGAGCACAGGGAACTATCTTCAGTATCCTGGGATAAACCATAATGGAAAAGAACATGAAAAGGAATGTACATATATATATCAGTATAGTGTATGTGTGTGTGTGTGTGTGTGTGTGTGTGTGTGTGTGTGTGTGTGTGTAACTGAGTCACTTTGCTGTACAGCAGAAATTAACACAACATTGTAAATCAACTATACGTTGATAAAATAAATAAAATAAATAAAAATATATAATGTTATATCTCAATTACACCTCAATAAAAAAAAGAGGCACACCTAAAAATAACACTAAAATGTTGAAAGCCAAAAATGGGAAAAAGATATATTAGGTAAATACTAGTCAAAAAAAACTAATACAGCTCTATTAATATTGGAGAAAAAATCCAGTAGTTAAGAGAAAAAGATAGTATTAGAAATAGAGATATATTACATAATGATAAAAGAGCAAAAAGAAGAAGAGGTAATAATTCTGCACTGGTACACCCTTAACCACATGGCCTGAAAATGTATGAAGCTGCGTGACAAAGACATGAAGGACCTGCAGATCAGTTTAACAAGAAGCATGACAGATCCACATGGAGAAAACTAGAAACACCCCTGAAGGACCCCACAGCAGCTTTGAACACACGGAAAGCATCTCATTGTTCCGCAACATCACAGCAGTGTTGATGACCCCTAAATAAATTTCTAAATTTAACTAATAAAACCCACAAAGTTTTATAGTTTTGTTTTATGTTTTGATTTTGTTTTGCAAAAGTAAACAGACCAATTCTAAGGCTCATTTGGAAAAATTAACAATAGTCTAGCAAATAATGAGGGGGGACTGCCACTCCAGATATTAATTTATTACCAAGCACGGCCCATCGATACCCACACACAAACACACACAAACACACATATCAGGGGCTCAGAATATAAAAATATCAAAATAGACTCAAACATATAGAAATTTCACTTACAATAAAGACAGCATTTCAAATAGATGAGGGGAAAATGAACTACCCAATAAATGATGTTGAGACAATTGGCCAGTCATCCAGAAAAACTTAAGATGTTCATGCCTTTGATATGCTCATATCATATAAATGGCTTTCTCCAGATACACACAGGAATGATATAGGTGCAAGAATATTCATTAGAAACACTACAAATAGCCGTTAATGGGAGATAGTTAAATAATACATATAAGGGGCTTCCCTGGTGGCGCAGTGGTTGAGAGTCCACCTGCCGATGCAGGGAACACAGGTTCGTGCCCCGGTCTGGGAAGATTCCACATGCCGCGGAGCGGCTGGGCCCGTGAGCCATGGCCGCTGAGCCTGCGCGTCCGGAGCCTGTGCCCCGCAACCGGAGAGGCCACAACAGTGAGAGGCCCACGTACCGCAAAAAAAAAAAAAAAAACCATATAAGATATAAGACATATAATAACGTATATAATATATAAAAATATATATTTTTCTCACAATGGAAAAAGCAGCCATTCAAAAGATGAGGCAAATATGGTGAGATTTTTTTTCACTGAACATCTCTAAAGGATTAAAAACAACATAGAGTGACTTCCCTGGTGGCGCAGTGGTTAAGATTCCACGCTCGCAATGCAGGGGACCCGGGTTCAATCCCTGGCCAGGGAACTAGGTCCCACATACTGCAACTAAAAGTTCGCATGTCACAACTAAGGAGCCCGCGAGCCTCAGCTAAGTCCCGGTGCAACCAAATAAATAAATAAAATAGAATAAAATTAATATAAAAAATAATTTTTTTAAAGTAATAAAAAATATAAACAAGGTAGAGAAGAGAGAACCATCTATATTGTAAGTGGTAATGACTATGTTAGACGTGGAGAAAGGCAGACAGACAGGCAATCTCTGGAAGGATTCACAAGAAATGGGTAAGACTAGATGCCCCCAGGGAGAGAGACTGGGGTTCTACATGTCTTTCTGTACTTTTAAATTCGGAACCATGTGCATCTATGATCTATTCTCCCCCCAAAATCTCTCTTATAATCAAGAAGGGAGAAAACAGAGACTTCTACTTTCCCCGACGTGACAAACTAGATGTCCACAAGTCCTCTGGGCGACAGATACCTGGTAATGCTAGATGGAATGTGATGACAATTTATAGCCATAGCAAGTGATTTTTTCACATCCTGTCTCCTAGTATTTGTCGGATCAAGCAACCCAAAATATTAGCAAGAAAATACAAGGTTTGAGCAATTTCAAAGATTGATCTGATGAACATATGGAGAGATCTCTGGACCCAACAATTAGTGCACTCAGATTATTTTTAAATGCTATAAAACATTTACCAGAATTGACCAGGCCCCCCCCACACACACACACGTGCGCGCGCACGTGCACACACATACGCAGATGCATTAAGCTAGAAGAAAACCAAGTGACCCCCAAATAAACATGACATTATCATATTCTCTGTAAAATTTGAAATCCACTTTAAAGATAGCAACAACAACAAATAAAAACTTGACATGCTTAGAAATTTTTCAGTATTCCTAAAATATATATATATATATATATACACATATATAAATACTAAAAAAGTAAAATTTTTAGCATTCCTTTAAATATTTATGTACATATACACACACACACGCATATATATGACCGTAATGGAAATTAGAACATGTTTTGACACGAGCAGGATGACAAGAATACGTATCGAAATGGCTGGGCTGAAGCTAAAGCAGAATTTAGAGGAAATGTTTCATGCTATGCCCAGGGCATGCAGGCCTGACTCCTAGGAGATTCTTGCCATGTTTATACCGTAAGTATGCTATTTGTTGGAAGTTTTTGGTAGATACTTTCTATTAGGTTAAGGAAATTCCCTTCTATCCCTAGCTAGCTGAGAATTCGTATCCTGAATGAATTGGAATTTATCAGTCGACCAGAAGATCTATCGAGAGGATTATGTTCCCCTACTTTGTCCGTTAATATGTTAAAATTGCATTAAGTGTATTCACTGATCTTTGAATGTGAAACCATCCTTTCATTATAGAAATAAATCCAACCTACAAAAACAAATCCCAAACAATCAACACGTGGCACCAAGAACATACATATCGATAATTACCTTAAATGTAAATGGATTAAATGCTCCAACCAAAAGACACAGATAGACTGGCTGAATGGATACAAAAACAAGACCTGTATATGGCCCACTTCTGATCTAGGGACACATACAGACTGATAGTGAGGGCAAGGAAAAAGATATTCCATGAAAATGGAAATCCATAGAAATAAATCTGACTTGGATTTTGTAACTTTTAAAAACAGACACTTTAAATGTTTTCCTTATTCATTTAAGCAAATAGGAAAACTCAGGGGTTTTGAGGCAAAGAAAAGTATTCCTCTCCGTTAATATTGTTCATTTGTTCTCAAAATGTGCTTCAAGGATCCCTGGGGCCACTCAAGAATCTCTTGAGGCACCTGTGAACTCAAAACTATTTTCAGAATAATACCAAGGAATGACTCACCTTTTTCACTCTTGTTCTCTCATAAGTGCACAGTGGGGTTTGCTGAAGGCTACATGATATGTGATGTCACCACACGCTGAATGCAGAAGCATCTATGATAATCCAGCTGTCTTCTATTAAGCCAGACGTTAAAGAGATTTGTAAAAATGTAGAACAAAGCCCCTCTTCCCCATTTTTGGTTTGTTTTGGAAACAGAAAAAAATATGGTACTAATGTCAATATATGATGGGTTTATTATTTTGTAATGAATGAATTCATAAATATTTTGAACTCTTCTCAGTTTTCATTTCTATTGCACCAAATAATGATAGATATAACCCACACAAACAATAGCCCTTTGGAGCCCTCAATAACTGTTGAGTGTCAAGGGAATCCAAAAATTTGAGAGCCACTAATATAGTTAATTGACATTTGGTCATAATACCAATTAAATTTGGACAATATCATTGTTTAAGAGAGACAAGAAAAGACACTGATGATGAGTTAATGGAAAGTTTAACTTTAATTTATAAATTTAATACGTTTTATATGATTTTAAAATTATTGATTCTGTAAGTCAGTCATTCAACAAATATTTCATGAGCTCCTACTATGTGGTCAAGCATTGCTCTAGATGCTGGGAGAAGACCCTGCTCTCATGGAGCTTACCTTCTAGATGGAGCAGATAGACAGTAAACATGTAAACAAATAAACAAACAAGATAATTTCAGGTTGTGATAACTGCTTTGAAGGAAATACACAGGCTAATGTGAAAAGAATCCCTGGGGTGTGTAAAGCATTGGGCTATGTGTTCATGAGAAATTTCAGACCTGGGTCAAGAAGACCTGAGAATCTATACTATGTTCATGGATTGGGAGAATAGGAGAATGGAAATGAACAGCCTACCATGCAAATAGTCCATGCATAAAAGGGTGCAAAGTAAATGACTGCTGTCCTTGGTGTGTGACAAATCTCTTTTTAAAAAACACCTCTCACACCATTCCCTGGGAGTCGCTGAAGCAGGATTCTTTCAAGAGCTCCGGAGAAAGAGATCCCGTCAGGAATGC
>NW_006782421.1:412565-425349 GCF_000442215.2 Lipotes vexillifer
CCATCGGAGTGCATGTTGACATGCCGTGAAAGTCAGAGGCAGGCAGAGCATTCCAGAGAGTGAGGTCAGACCACGGTCAACTGTAGATAGAGGCTGACTTAAACCGCCAAGTGTGGGAGCAGATCCCTGGGGAGAGACCAGAAAGGGAAGAACTGAGAACCTAGGAAATTGCCACTTTCAATATTTTAAGATACATCTTATCCACTCGATGTCTTTCCTTTAGGCTCTTAAATAGCTTCTGGAACCAAACTTCCATAAGAAATTAGAACCCCACCAAAGGATGTTTCTGGTGTCAGAGAAATCATGAAACGTCTAAACCACACCCACTTCAGTTTTAAAAAAAACTCTCAGTCGTGTTTTTGGAAAACACACCAGTTTTTTATTCCCTGTGTCTATTTGCAATCAATAAGGAAAATAGGCGATCCTGTGCGGCACGTAGTTTCAGCCAAGGAGCGCTTGACAGTTCACATTTCCATTTATAACAGAGGTTCTCACTCATCAGCAATGTGTGACTTAGAGCTGCCCTGACCAGCTCAGCACGCAAGCCAGCCTCCCTCCTGATAGTGTAACTAAAATTAAAGGAATAACTCCAAACATCAAACCAGGACATCTCATTCCAGTTCTTCCACAACTGACACATGTTCCATTACACGTTACCTGATCTCATGGCTTCAGCCACTACCCCTTCACCAATGATCTGGTTCTCTCTCTCTCTCTCCCCCCCCCCCCCCCCCCCTCTCTCTCTCTCCATCCCATATTTCTACCTTATGCCTGGGATACAGGTAGTAGCTACCTCTAAGACATTCCTTCTTTGATGTCACGCAGCATCTTTACAGTCAAAGGAACCAAAGGCTCTGGTTCCCAAAGCGATTTGTCCTCCTGTATCAGCTGTGATTGGCACTACTTCCCACCCTAACAAGAAACCTACAGAGCAGAGATCCCCGGGCTGAACCAAAGCCGGGGTGCAACCATACCCCAGCTTATCTGAGGAGTGCGTCCCAGCATATCTGGAGAATCAGTGGTGCATCAAGAGGATTTACCTGGAGAATAAAAGATCAGAATGGAAAGAACAGGCCAGAGGTGGCAGCGCAGGATCTGCTTCAGATATTGGTCCCTTGACTTGGCCCCGTGGATTCACATTTGAATTTATGTGTTGAAGCTGAACGACTTTCTATATGACACAAAGCTTTGTTTCCCAGAGTGTGACCCAGAATAGATGTGGGAAACTTGAGAATATAGCGCAGCTTCGGCTCAGCTGGGGGATCCAGCACTACTTGGACGTCCCAGGTGTTTGCAATTGTGCAGACATGGCACAAAACTTGAGTGTTTTTCACATCCACGGGGCCTGCTACAGTAATTAAAAACAAAAAACAAAAACGGAGAATAACAAGTGTTGGCAAGGACGTGGAGAAATTGGAGCCCTAGTACATTGCTACTGACTGTCAAATGGTTCCACATCTGTGGAAAATAGTTTGGCAGTTCCTCAAAATTTTAAACATAGAATTATCATATAACCCAGCAACTCCACTCCTAGGTCTATACCCAAGAGAATTCAAAACAGGTACTCAAATAATTACATGTACACACATATTCAGAGTAGCACTATTCACAATAGCCAAGAGGTGGAAACAAGTCAAGTGACCATCAGCTGATGAATGGATGAACAAATTATGGTAAATACATTCAATGGAATATCATTCAGCCATTAAAAGAAATGAAATACTGTACATGCTCCAACATGGATGAGCCTTGAAAGTATTATGCTCAGTGAAACAGGTCAGACACAGAAGGTCACATATGGTAGGACCCCCATTTATGTGAAATATTCAGAATTGGTAATTCCATAGAAACAGAAAACAGGCTGGCAATGGCCAGGAGATGGGGGCAGGGAGGATAGGAAGTAACTGCTTAATGGGTCCAGAGTTCTCTTTTGGAGCAGTGGAATGTTCCGGAACTGGACACAGGGGATGGTTGCACAGTAATGTGAATGTACTAAATGCCACTGAAATGTTCACTTTAAAAAGGTTAACTTTGGAGCTTCCAGGTTGGTGAACACGTTGAGGTGCTGGGAGCGTAGCGTGTGGAAAGGGTGGGGGAGCTCTGAGCCCCTTCCCACATCGCTCGCCTGAAGCATCTCTTCCATCTGCCTGTTCCTGAGTTACATCCTTTTCTAATAAATGGGTGATCTAACTCTCATGGCCCACAATATCTCTGATTAGATTGAAGTAATATGATGACGTAATTGAGAAGAAACTGTGAACACCTTCATTTTTTAGACAGGACAACATGGATCAGAAATTCTCTGAATTCCGGGGAAAAAGTAGCTGCTATCTATGCCTCACAATAAGATGTTTCCCTCAGCCCGGAAGAGTGAGTCCATGTTCTGAGCAACCTTGGTTGTAATGTTACCATCAAAGAAAATATCACTCCAGGCCACTATTTTTTTTGGTAATTATTTTTTTTTATTGGAGTATAGTTGATTTACAATATTGTATTAGTTTCAGGTGTACAGCAAAGAGATTCAGTAATACATACATACACATATACATCTATCCTGTTTCAGATTCTTTTCCATTATAGGTTATTACAAAATATTGAGTATAGTTCCCTGTGCTCTGCAGTAGGTCCCTACTAGTTATCTGTTTTATATATAGTAGTGTGTACACGTCAATCCCAATCTCCTAATTTATCCCCTCCCTTCCTTCCCCTTTGGTAACGTTAAGTTTGTTTTCCACGTCTGTTGGGAGGGGGCACTACTTTATATCTGGAATAGAGATGGAGAGGATGGCATTTGTGTATTTGAAGGAAGGAAACTCAGCAAATGCCTCTGTCCTTTATAATCAATTTATTATCTTGTTTGTAGGAAGGCTTCCCAGGTATTAAGATTACCAGCAACTGTGGAGTACCTGAAAAGCAGGATATTATGAAGAAACTGAAGGAGATTGCATTCCCAAGGACAGATGAATTGAAAAGGGACCTTTTAAAGAAATATAACATGGAATATCAAGAATATTTGCAAAGCAAAACAAATAGAAAGCTGAAATTTTCAAAAAAACTGACACGTCTGAGATTGACAGAGACAGAAAGGAAGCAAACTGCTCAGATGCGCCAGCAGAAGCTCGAATGGGAGCAGTTTCTGGTTTTTGAAGATCAACTCAAGAAGCAAGAATTAGCCCGAGGTTACAAGGGGAGCCAGGAACCGCACCCCCAAGCCCCCCACTCCCCCGGCCCCGCTCTCTGAGAGCAGATTCACAAGCAGATTCATGGGACTGCTTTGTCCTGCTTTCGCCCACACCAGAACAACTCCTTGCTGAATGTATCTGCAGATCAGCCCAATAAAAGTGATGCGATCAATTACACCACTCAGTCTCCCTCCCTAAACAGGGCCTTAAAGCAGCTGCTTAACCGAGTGCTGCACAGCAGCCAGCGATTGAAGGGCTGTGATGTGCAGTTTTATCACGAGATCTTGGCCACACATTCTGCAGCTGGCAGATCTAATGCAGCAAGAGGAATGGAAACCTGCGGATACGGACACAAGATGAATTTACTGTTATCCATGCGGTCATGCCGAAGCAGTCTGCGGGACCAGACTATTGCGACATGGAGAAAATGGAAGAACTATTCCATGTTTAGGGTCAACAGGATGGATCCAGACACATTCGACCCAAACTGCAGTCTTGTCCCACCCTGGTCGCCAGAGGCTATTGACATTTGATTGCTCACCAAAGACGGTGACACCTTCAGGCTCACCAGAGCAGCCAGCTGCTTGGGGTTTCGGCTTGTAAAAAGAAGGGCTTTCACCCCCCGGGGACCCCAGGCTGTCCCGTCCCTGCAAACATGTTTGGTAAATGACATAAAAATAATTGGGGCCAACGCATGTGACATGTGCCAACAATTAGCACTGCCAACACCAGACACCTAGCCGTGAACATGTGGTCGCTGGATGATTCCAGAAATGGCTGGCATTTTATATGTACACATTCGTAGATCAGAAAGTTTGGTATTTATCGCTCTTGCACATTTTGAACTTTTCTTTTGGGGTTGTTCTGTCTCAAGAGAAGTCACAACGGTGTTAAATCTATGTCTAGTAATATACCCAAATACTATGACCAGATAATAAATTGTGCTGCAAACAAACAAAAGGGTTAACCGAATGTGACTTTCACCTCAATTTAAAAAAAGTAATCAGTGTAGTTCACCCCATTTACCTAAGATCAGAGAAAACATAAATGACCATTTTACTTAAAGCAGAAAAAGTATGGGAAGAGAACAACAAAACTTTGGTGCTGTCACAATGGACACCAGCATCTGGATTGATGGACCAGCCTCCAGCCTGATCTCTGCCTCTGCTCCATCCTCGACTTCTGCAATGAGCTTTCTAAGGTGCAAGCCCGATTTTGCGAATCACCTTTGCGTACACTCCCCCTGTGACTCAGGTGTGGACGTGGACGTGTTTGCCTAGAACCACTCTGCTCTTTCTCTGGACGTCTGAGTGTTGTCTGAAAAAAGCCCCGGGTAGGAGGGGTGGTTATAGAGCCCCCAGTCAAGCCAAGAGGGTCTGTAGCACAGATATTCAGCCAAAAATGTTAGCAGCAGGAGGGACCGGACAGACAAGAGACAACTAATGAAAAGAATACCCACTCACTATTTCTAAAGTATTTGACAAAATTTTAAAATATTTGACAGTCCTCAACGCTTTCATCGACCGCGCACCGTTTCCCGACGAGCACACGAGACATTTCAGGTGGGATGCGACACTTCAGCTTCAGATTCGAGGAACTTCACTGTAGGAAGTAATCATTTTGTCCAGCTTTTCTCCAACTTTATTCTACAGAACACTGGGGCCTGCTAACCTTTCAAGGTAAAGACCACCAGGTTCCCAGGTTCGCCCAGTCAGTGTTGGTTTTATTCACTTACTGCAGCAAGGGCGGGTGTACACCAGATGGGGTGTCTCAGTAAGAGGCTGTGTGGGAGGGGGGCTTCTGTAGGACCTGGGTTTGTGCTGAGTGATTCTAAGGTGGGAAGCGCAAGGGAAACAGGGGTCAGGTCAGGGCTGGAGGTGGTCCTGACGCGCGGCGTGCTTTAACCATTGGGTATCTCCAAAATCTCTGTCCTGGGGGGTGAGAAGAACAAAGCACCTCTGGGGAAGGCAGTGATAAGAACACAGGAGCCACTCACAGGCACTTTGCAGCTGCGCTGTGGCCTCGCACTGGACGTGTTTATGACCACCGGGAACATCTGGGCCGGCTTATCGGGGCTGATTTTTACTTTCTCAAGTCCCACAAGTTAGTGAGTGTTCCTGGAAAACGAGAGATCTAAATAAGCCTGTGAAACAATGGTAAATAAACACAATACTGGGCTTTCGGGAGCTTTGAACACACTAAGGTGACTTGCGAATCTCCCAAGACACCGGCCATTTTTTTCAACACAGCTGCCTGATTCTGTTCAAATGTACATCAGAACGTCCAGTGGTTTTTCGCACTTCTCCCACACCCCGAGCACTTCCACTCTGACCTCTTTGCCTACGGATTCTGCCCCCTCCTCTCTCTGTTCCAACCACCCTGGCCTCCGCTGTGTTTCGTGAGCACTTCCCTTCCCTCTGCCCGGAATGCTTTTCCCCACGGGCCTGCGGAAACCATTCCCACCTCTCCTTCAGGCCTTTGTCCAAAGGGAATCTTCCAGGGAGGCCTTCCCTGCTTTCCCTCCACGAAATCAACCCCCTCCTCAACTCTTCCAGACGCCCTTTCACTGCTTTATTTTTCTTCTCAGCACTTATGACATCTCAGGTATTCTCCACTTTATTTTTTTCTTTGTGGTCTTTCTGCCTATGTGGGCTGAACTTTTTTAATTTTTAAAAAAAAATCTTTAAAATTTTATTTTTTTTTTAATTTAATTTTTATTTTATATTGGAGTAGAGTTGATTTACAATGTTGTGTTAGTTTCAGGTGTGCAGCAAAGTGTTTCAGTTACACATATACATATATCCATTCTTTTTCAGATTCTTTTCCCATATAACTTATCACAGAATATTGAGTAGAGTTCCCTGTGCTGTACAGTAGGTCCTTGTTATCTATTTTATATCTAGTAGTGTGTATGTATGTTAATCCCAAACTCCCGATTTATCCCTCCCACCCACCTTTCCCCTTTGGTGACCATAAGTTTGTTTTCAAAGTCTGTGAGTCTGTTTCTGTTTTGTAAATAAGCTCATTTGTATCATTTTTTTTAGATTCCACATATAAGTGATGTCGTATGATATTTGTCTTTCTCTGTCTGACTTACTTCATTTAGTATGATAATCTCTAGGTCCATCCATGTTGCTGCAAATAGCATTATTTCATCCTTTTTTAATGACTGAGTAATATTCCATTGTATCAATACATATGTACCACACCTTTAGCCATTCCTCTGTTGATGGACATTTAGGTTGCTTCCATGTCCTGGCTATTGTAAATAGTGTTGCAATGAACATTGGGGTGCATGTAATCTTTCAAATTATAGTTTTTCAGGGTATATGCCCACGAGTGGGATTGCTGGATCATATGGTAGTTCTATTTTTAGTTTCTTAAGGACCCTTCATACTGTTCTCCACAGTGGCTCTACCACTTTACAGTCCCACCAGCAGTGTGGGAGGGTTCCCTTTTCTCCACACCCGCTCCAGCATTTGTTATTTATAGATTTGACGATGGCCATTCTGACTGGTGTGAGGTGATACCTCATTGTAGTTTTGATTTGCATTTCTCTGATAATTAGTGATGTGGAGCACTTTGCATGTGCTTGTTGGCCATCTGTATGCCTTCTTTGGAGAGTTGTCTATTTATATCTTTGGGCAGGATTCTTTTTTTTTTTTTTTTTTTTTTTTTTTGGGAGCCATGTATGGAATTTTTAATTTTCTAGTTGCCACACCAAAAAAGTAGCACGAACCCGTGTCCCCCGCATCGGCAGGCGGACTCTCAACCACTGCGCCACCAGGGAAGCCCTGGGCAGGATTTTTAAGGATTTTGTCCCGTGGTGCATCCCCAGGGCCTGGAACCGTGGCAAGCACATAATAGGCACCTGATAAAGATTTTTCAAAAGAGTGAATATGCAAACGCCTTCCAAACGTCTCCTCCAGCACAGGAAGTGGGGGGTGAGGCCTCTGTGTTTTCGATGTACAGACAGTAAAGAGGCTTTGGAAGAACACACGGGAAGCCTCGGGGACTCTTCTTCCAAAGCTTTAGAATCAAATCCCCAGAGCTTTCCCCTGAAGTCAGTCTTTCCTTCAAAATCCACCCACCAGCCTGGAACCGAATACTTTGGACCGCTAGATGGCGCCGTTCACCACGCATCGTTGGATGCTTAGCCGTCGCCCTGCCGTCCTAAGACCTCGCAAATCACCCTTTTCCTAGAGACAAGTATTCCAAGGAATGGTTACCACTCCCTAGGCCATCTCTCTAGACCAGGGAGAAACCCAGAGTCCTACAGCATCATTTATCAACTAGCCACTCCCACCCAGGAGCACAGGTTAACACTTTGCTTGAGAGAAAAGATGTTTTTAGTGCAGTCGACCCTGGGTAGCCAGAGCGATTGGTTCCAGGACCCCTGCCCCATATCAAAATCAAATCCCTTATGTAAAACGGCATAGTATTTGCACATAACCTAGGCACACCCTCCTAAATACTTCAAATCATCTCTACCTTGCTTATAATACCTAATACAATGTAAGTGCTATGTAAATAGTTACTGACGTGGCAAATTCTAATTTCGCCTTTTGGAACTGGAATTTATTTCCTTATTTGTTTAAATTTGGGGGGATATTTTCGATCAAAGTTTGGTTGAATTCATGGGTGCGGAATCCACTGATACAGAGGGCCAACTCTACTTGGAGTAGTACCCTGGCAAATGTAAGCAAAGCTTTGGACCTTTTTGAAAAGTTGCAGGACTCCACGCCTCCCCTTTGAGTTTGACCAGTGGCCTTCTTGGCACAATCCTGCCTTTTCCCCTCTGCCCTGCCTCTCTAGCCAATGGGGTAGAGCTTCAGATTCCAGCTCTGTTTCCAACCTTGAGCCACAGCAATGCGAGAGGCAGAATGAAATGGTGACCCGAGAATCTAGTGGAGGGAACTGAGTGAAGACATCTCCCGGGACCCTGAGAAACTTATCCAACGTCTCTCAAGATGGGTTTACGCGGCTGTATGATGGGGATAAAATGTCCTGGACAGAACAGAGGTAGTGAGCATTAAATGTAGCTGTATGAGGCTTCAAGCCAAGTTTTCTATAAAGCTTTGTTTTCCATTTCCAGATACTCTAACACTTAAGCCAGGGCGATTGGCTGATCTGATGAACCCATGTCTGTAATCTCGGCTGGTCTTCAGATGTCCCAGGGAACAGAAACTCGATGGTTGAACATCCCCACGTTGTGTTGAATGATAGACCATCTGCTCAAGGTACGTCTGCAAATGCAGGCATAGAAAGCTACTGTCTTTGTAAATGTCAGTTGACCAGCAACTATCTATGGAGAACTTGTGATTTGCTTTGGTGTTTTAGGAAGATTATTCTGGAAGCCAAAATATAACAGATCGGGGAGGGGGTGAAGACAAAGACACCAGTTCTTCAGTGAAATATCATTGTTTCTTACCCTTGAGAGGAAATACGTAAGTCAAGGAATATTAGAAAGGCTGTTAGTTTTTGCTCCCTGCCCTCCCTTTTTTCAAGCAAAAAACCCAGAAATAACGGTTCCGTTTGGGGAACAAAGGCACATCCCAGGGGCTGTTCACTCACTGCAGCCGTGCTCTCCCACACAGATGGTGCCCACGGTGAGTAACAAGAAAGCCCAGTTGTGCCTTTGCTCAGCCAGACCCTTGGCTGGGGACTTCCTGATTGCCAATCCCATGGGACCATCTCCTTTCCCAGAAATCACCCTACAGCCCGTTCCCTCCTCTGCTACTTAGAACTGTGGGGCTAGCTTCTTGAGCTCCCTTCACATCATAACCCAGTGCCGTTCCCTCTCCGCAGCCCCAAAGGCTTACCTATTTTACATTGTCTCTCCCCCTCTCCTCTGTCCTGCAAGGACCACCATACACCCTTCTTTATTGTGGTTCTACTCTTCCTCAGCTCACACTCAGAGTGTTGAAACACATCAACAAGAAGAGAAAGGAGATGATTTCCTGTGACTTGATTTTATAAAAATAGAATGGCTTTTATAAAAAGCAGCAGCAGCCAGGAGCGGTATTCACTCACCTAGTAGTTACTCTAATTATAGATGGTTGGGTGTCACAGGCAAGCATATTGAGTGACCGGAAGGTTGCATCAGACAGGATTTCTCACTTCCAACTTCCCCTGTGTATGCCCTGTGTATGCCCTGGTCAGCATCTTTAAATTACAACCTGATTGTTAGACAAATAGGAAGTCTTCCCATTAGCTGAATTGTGGCCTGCAATTTTATCTTACAAAGGATGTTTGATTCCCAGACCCTGGCTTGATTCTCCCAAGATTTTGCTGACTTACTGTTTCCCTAGAAAGAACGGACATTTTGCCTGGGAAAAGATGGACACGTAGGAATTCCAACTGGGAAAAAGAGAAAGAGTCAAAATCCTGTTCCCATTTCAGTAAACTGTGTGTTCTCTGCCCCTCCCCCAATATTCCTTTTCTTCTGATATTCAGCCTTGAAATCTCTGTTCCAAGAATGTGGAAGGATTAAGATGCCATAAGCCTGATATCCAAATCAGGAGTTTCCACTCCTATGGAACCTAGACATGAGCTAGGACTTAAAAAAAGAAAAACCAGCCTGGCATTAAATGAATTCAGCACCTCTGAATTTATTTATAACCTTTTCCTTGGCCTTTTATCCAAACGGATTTCTGGGATTTTTTTTTTTTTTTTTTTGAGGGTGGGACCTCTCAAAGTGGCTCCTTCTGCCTCTAACAGAAGTCATAAGCTGGCCCTCCACAAACCACATCCAGCCGGCTGATGTATTTAGTTTGGCTCACACAGTGTTTTTTAAAAAGAATTAGTTGTCAGCGTTTAACATTTGTACGTAAAAATATAGGCTTCTATGAAATAAATATTTCTATAAATACACATTTACATAAAATACAGATTTCTGTATTGTCTTGGGAAAAATAAAACCAGATGAGGCAGCCCTGGGATGTTATTTCCACATGGGTCCTTGGGGGATGTGAACCATTAACCCAGTAGGAAATATACAAGGGAGATCATTCATAGGAAAAAGTGGGGCTGGGAAGGTGACCTGTTTTCCTCCAGATCTACATCTCTAGGTTTGAACCTTAACTCCAATGAGCATTCAGTTCTACCACCTCAGTGTGTCTGAAACTAAATGCAGCTTCCTAAATACCTGCCAGACATCTGGTTTCTGAAAGCAGCACAACGCGACTTCTGACCATGGAATCGGCTTTAAGTCTTCCCGTCTTCTTCCCTGCCACCCCTCCTTCCTCATCAGCTGCCATGCCCTGAGGCTTATTATGCTCTCAGAAGTCCACTGGGCAATAGGATAGCTACCGAACATGTGAGCACCTAAAATGTGGCTAGTGAGAATTGAGATATACCGTGAGTGAAAAAGACACACGGGATTTTAAATATTTATGCTAAAAAATAATGATAATCCAAACTGGCTGATTAATAATTTTACGTGGATTACCGACTAAAATGATACTTTTGACGTACTGGGTTATGTTAAATAATATTTAAATAGTTAAATATCATTAAAATTAACTTGCCCATTTCTCTTTAGCCTTTTTAACATGGGGCCTAGAAAATTTTAAATGACACGTCTCGAAAATTTTTAATCACATTTGGGGTTCACATTTGTGGCTCACATTATCCTTCTATTGGACAGCGCCCTTCAAAACATCTCTTCGCATGACGTGATGAGGTGCTAATTATTGCTACAATGGCAGTCATGTTACAACACATAAATGTATGAAATCAACACGTTGTACACCTTAAATTGACACAAAGTTATATGTCAAATACATTTCAAGAAAAAAGAATCTCTCTTGGGTTTGTCCTAACCTTTCTGACCTTGCTGCCAACCTATAGCCTAGTTTCTCACATGCTTTTTGCTCCTAAAATTTCACATTAGTCTAGGCTTTTCTCCCTTCTAATCTGCTCTGCACACCCTGGCCGAGTTTATCTGCTTAAAACACTACTTTTATCATGAAACTCTCCTGCTCAAAAACTAACACCAGCTCCCATCTCTACCCCATAAAGTCCAAAGTCTTGGTAATAACAGCTTCCACTTTAAAAACCTATTGTGCACATTATGTAATTCTCCCAACAACCTAACACCTAGAATGTCAGACTTTTTGCTTTCTAAATAGAACAAAAAGGACTGCAGCATTTGCCTGAGCTGGGAGGGGAGAGGGAAAGCACCTCTGAGCTGAGATGTTACAAGGATAACACAGTTAAAGCATCCAAGCGGCGGCTCCTTCCCTTACGATGATTTTTACAACACCTCACAATCAACTAAAGAGCAATCGACATCTGTAGATGTGTTAGCTGAACTATTTTTACATCAGCTGAGAGGAAGAATAATAGCACTGAAAGAAGAAACTGTTATATTTGCATTTCAGAAAACCAAAACCAGGAGTCAACCAGAAAAGCTTAAGAGAAACAGTTCTCTTCACTCACCCACTGTAGGTCCCAGTTTCCTATATACATATATACAGTTTTGTCACAAAATAGAAAATTTGAATTATACGAGTCTGAAATGCAGTGGTACAACAACAACAATAAAATATCATTTCGTCTCAAAATTTGAAAAGCAGGAATTAAAAATTCGTCAGTAATTATATACGCGTCCAAAACTAGCAGAGCTACTGATTCATCAGTTGTGTCGATAAGTCTACATGGCAACATGTATTCATCCTGGGAAGAGAGACCGTTTGGATTCACCTCGAATTACATGAGGTTTTTACTGTGCTGTCTTCAAGACTTCATCCTTTTCATAAAATACAACATCCTATACCCATTTTCTTTCATTTTTTCAGCTACAGATCAGATAGGTTTTGCCAAAAACTGTCTAGCCGAGTCTTTGGTGCACGGGTTTTGAAATCAGACAAAACCACATTTTACCATTTATTGTGCTACTTCAGGCAGAATTGTCTAGCAGTCCGGTGCTTCAGTTATGGCTTCTTTAAATTGGGCATAATTACGCCTTCCTCCCAAAGTTTTGTAAGAATTCAACGAGATAACACACATTTGTTAACACGGTGCTTGACCTGTGGTAAGAGTTCTCAACGGGAAATGGATAAGACGACGTCCTACCTATCTGGCCTCAGCATCCTCCTGTTAGAAACAGTCTTCTAAGCAGCTTGAAGACTCTACGAGAGGGTGGGGCTTTGGCGTCCAACGCTCTCTACTAAACTGTAAGTTTAGTAGACGGAGTGCTAGCCAGGACACGGGGCTGGGTGGGGTCGGAATGAGCGCGCCCGCCTGTCTGCTTTGCCGCGGCCGCGACGCAGACGCCGGACCGGAGCCTGCAGGCCGAGCCCAGCTGCCTGGCCCTTCCCTCCACCCGCTCTGCCCGGCCGCCCTGGCAGTGAAAACACCGCCACGTGGCCTGCAGCCTTGGCGTCACGCGCCTTCTCCCAATGGCAAGCCGTGTCTCGGAGTTGGGGGCGGGTCGCCAGCAGGGCGGTACCGCCCACAGCCGTCGCCAATTGGCCAAGGGTGAGCCGGGGCGTGGGCTCACGACCAATGGAGGCCGGCAGTGGGGACCCCGCCCTGTCGACGGCTGGGTCCGCGGGACCGGCAGGAGGGGGCGGGGCGGGGCGGAGCTGAGCGAGGAG
>NW_006782421.1:425397-425871 GCF_000442215.2 Lipotes vexillifer
GGCGGGGCGACGCGGGGTCCGGGCGGGGCCAGGGGCGGGGCCGGGGCGG
Organism: Lipotes vexillifer; assembly: GCF_000442215.2. Lineage (NCBI taxonomy): Eukaryota > Metazoa > Chordata > Mammalia > Artiodactyla > Lipotidae > Lipotes > Lipotes vexillifer. The sequence goes on from NW_006782421.1 coordinate 425,447, forward strand.
AGGGGGCGGGCAACCCGGCCCGCGGGGTCGGCACCAGCGGGCTGCTGAGGTGGCTGTCGCCCGCTCGGAGCGGCGGCTTCCCGGGTCGAGCCCCCGATGGAGGCCGGGGCCGCGGATGGCCCCTCGGGCGGGGTGGAGGAGGCGCTCAGCTGCTTCTCTTTCAACCAGGACTGCACGTAAGCCGAGGCGCCTGCCCTGCCGGGAGGTGGGGGTGAAAAGTCGCGATCGGGGGTGTCGTCCAGTTGGCAACTTGTGCAGGAGGCGCGGGCCTACGCCCCCAGAGGCCTCGGCGGGCGGCCGGCGCTGCCCGGACCGGTGAGGGTCCCCGGGCCGCCCCGTCGGCCTCCCCGTCCTCCAGGAGGGGCCTGAGCACCCCGTCGCCCGCTGCCGGCCGAGAGCCAGAGGGCCCGGCCGGGGGGGAAGGA
>NW_006782421.1:425881-442598 GCF_000442215.2 Lipotes vexillifer
GGGGGGGTGGGGCTGAAGGAGGCCCAGGAACGTGGGGGGACGGGGCGGCGGGGTAGTGACCAAAGTGGGGGTCTGGGGAAGGAGGGGCAGAGGCCAAAGCAAAGGAGATGGGCGAGGACGGGCAAGTTGCAAGCTGACCCAAGGCGAGGTCGCTGGGGCCCAGGAAGACGGGAGTGCAGGAAAAACTTTCCCATTTGTCCTTGAGCATCTCAACGTGGCATCTGGGCAGGGCCAATGACTCAGAGGCAGCCTATCCCTGCGGCCAGGCCAGCCCCGGTCCCAGCCCCAGCGCAGGGCACCTCGCCCGCCGGATCTGGGTGTCAGGAGCCTCTCCGTTGCTCTCACTGTGTCTTCACGTAGCCCACTGGAGAGGCCGAGCCTCCTCCTGGGAGTCCAGGAGCCCTTTCCCCGCCCAGGCTGCCTTCCGGGAGAAGCATGAACTCCGCTCTGTTGCCTTTTGACTGGATTTTTAACGTTTCACCTTGATGTTCCCATTGGGACTTTGGCCAGAGAGCCGGGAGTTGCTGAACTGCGTTTCAGGCATCTGGAGGGTGTCCCTTAGAAGCAAACTGCTGCTCCCTTACCTCTTCTCATGGGATTGTTAGACAGCAGCTCTGGGCACCATATGGAATAATCTCTTTGGAATGTGCACCCAGAGCATTAGGCAGTGGTGACCTCTTCCCAGTTTCCCATTTCCTGCTGTACCAGTCTCTGTTGTGCTCCTTGTTTGGAGTCGGCTTCGGGTGTGTGTTGGCTGTCTGTGCCTGGGCTATGCTAATATTGAACATTCGGTGGTGTAATTGAGGCCATCGTGTACCGTAAGCAACCCTGGCTTCCATTCCCTTTGTGTTTCTGTTTAAAAACACCCTCTGCCAAACAATATACCTTTGTTCGAAAAAGCTGTATGTGTAATCGTGTAATCCAGTAGCTGGACAACTGGGTTAGAAGCGGGACTTTCAAGCTTTCCTTGAAAGCTTTCCTCCACAGCCCACAATAAGAAATACAGATTACAACATTACCCAATATCCAGATATAGATGTGTGTGTATACACACACACACACACACACACACACACACACACACACACATATATGTATAATATCACTGAAAAGCAATTCACAACATGCTCTTAATGTGTGCAATACCCTCTGGCATTTTGTGTTTCTTTTTTTTTTAAAGCCATTGGTGACTTACTAAATTATTTTCTCATGGGTTGACAGCCACAGTTTACAAAAATGATGGTCTAGATTCACTTCTGATGTTTTGTAAGAAACATTTTGCAAAAGAGGATGGCTGTTGAAATGCCTGGGTGTTTGCCTTCCCAGTTGAAAGCAGGTTAACGAGGGCAACTGGCTAGTTTGCTTCTTAGTAGGAAATGTTCTCAATTCTGCTTTGTAGCATTGTTTATTACATTTTTTTAAAGGGATGTTAATTTTTACTCTAGGTAAGTCCCAGCTTTCTATAGCGGTTGGATAAGAATGTTATTTTCAAAACCGTAGGGTGCTTGGGAAGATAATGTCCTTAGTCCCTACTGTCAGTTCTGTCTCCCTGGCTCTGCTGGGCAGCTCTGTCGCACCTATAAATAAAAGTTTTTGTCACAGTCAGTTGCTTTGAGCCTCAGAGGGTATGGCATTGGATTTTAAAATAAGTCAAGCCCCTTGCCGAATACATTTCGGAGTGTCAGCGTGTCTTTTTCTATAAGTATAGGCCAAATTTAGGGTCCAGGCTTCCCTGGTGGCGCAGTGGTTGAGAGTCCGCCTGCCGATGCCGGGGACGCGGGTTCGTGCCCCGGTCCGGGAAGACCCCACGTTCCGCGGAGCGGCTGGGCCCGTGAGCCATGGCCGCTGAGCCTACGCGTCCGGAGCCTGTGCTCCGCAACGGGAGAGGCCACAGCGGTGAGAGGCCTGCGTACCGCAACAAAAACAAAAAAAAAAAAAAAAAAAAAAATTAGGGTCCAGTTTTTCTGGAGAAGGTTAGTTAGAAGACAACTAACCTTTAGCAATCTCACTCATCCTTCATGCTTGGCCCTGTGCCAGACAATTTGGGTGTTTTTTTTTTTTTTTTTTTCATTTGATTCGTGGTATATATTTGTCCCAAATCCCATTTTCATGAGAGGTGATGAGAATTTTTTTTCTTCCTACAGAAAGACCTTATGAATGAAATAAGGTTTTAGTCTGAATTCCTTGATTCAGAGTTTTTTGTGGTCATTGATCAACCATTTAAAACACAACAGTGATCACACTGCCATCTCCCATATTTAAAAATCTTGTGGAGAAGGGCATATGTTTGAAAGTTATTTTAAGTTACCAGATCTTTTGGTTAATATTATTAGACTCTGATTACAACATTTTTCCCCTTACTTGCAAGCTTTAGGAACCTTGGTTTGCAACTAACTGCACACACACAGTTATGTGAAAAAAGTTTATGGGAAGAAAGTTTAGAAACAGTGATCACTATGGAGTATATGTATATTTTGAAGTTTCAAGATGCGGCTGGCTGGCCTTTCGAGTTTGTTGTCATTAGAAGCCAAGCCCCAGTTCTGAGCGCCCTGTTGCCTGATGCAAACGTCTAATCCCCGGTCGGTTGGGGGCGGGGGCGGGGGGGTGGCGGGTAGTAAAGAAGCAGAAGCAGCCACCTTGCTGATTAAAAGTCAACTGCCATCCCAGGGAAGAACAAACGTTAGGGTAGAAAAAAAAAGGAAATTCCAGGGAGAATCATATGACCTTCTCTCTTTTAGGCTAGTGAAACAAGAGCCTTGGCCATCCAGGCTTGTAGCAGTAAGCTGCTTATTTTAGTCTATGTCTCCCTGTGAAGAGCCGAAGCTCACCTTTTCGTATGTTTATTTTGAATGAGGGAGTTGGACTAATTGTTAGGTCCACGTAGGACCATTTTAAGGCCCATTTCAGCCCTGACATCCCATTTCCCAGGGGTCAGGGTCTGATGGCTTATTCTGAGGGTGCTCTGGGTAAGATTTTGGTCATCACTGAGGTGTTGAGGGCAAAGCAGGAGAGAGCTAGATAGGAATTCTCAGCTGCTGAACAAAACTGACTCATTTGCTTTCATCCTGGGGCCAAAGAAACATGGGTGCACACTCTGTATCTATCGGTTGAAGAGTGAAAAATTAAGAAGACAAGATTCTGGACTTCCCTGGCGGTCCAGAGGTTAAAGCTCTGCACTTCCGATGCAGAGGACGTGGGTTTGATCCCTGATCAGGAAACTAAGATCCCACAGGCTGCACTGCACAGCCAAAAAATTTTTTAAAAAATAAATAAATAAAAAAGAAGAAGACAAAATTCTTTTAGCCCCCGTTGTCCCAGATAAGGTTTAGATTCTGCTCTGTTGGTAGGTTGCAGTGCTGGCTTTGTGAAGCAGAGGATAAAGCAGAGTTCTCAACCATGGCTGCCCATGAATGGCTGCCCATGAAAGTACTTGAACTGAAAAAAACAAAAAAAAGAAAGAAATCCAATTAAATAAAAAGCACAGGGCTGGGGGAGCAGGGTAGACAGTCATCAGTATTTTTCTTAAAGCTTCCCAGGTGAGTTTAATGTGCAGCCAGGGATGAGAACAACTGGTATAAAGTATCTGAGATGCTTTCATGGAAAGTGATGGAAGGAAGCATCTATTAAATTTTGCCTGCTAATGACCTACTGTGTCTTCTAAGATCACGTATGTCTTTTTTAAGCAAGAAAGAAAGGAGGAAGGAAGGAGGGAGGGAGGGAAGGAGAGAAAGAAGGAAGGAAGGAAAGAAAAAAAAAAAAATTTACCTCCTGGTAGCACTGTGATGAATATTGTCAAACATGCCATTTTTCCTATTTCTGCCCAGCTGGGAAAGCATGGTTTCTGGTGGGTCTGACACTCATTTGACGACAGAGCCCATTCAGTTTCAGGTCTCTTCACCGTTTCACATGTTTGTGTGTAGCTGTCTTTGACTTCGTCCTTTCTACTGGACCTGCCCACCTGACAAGGCAAGCTTGCTTCTCCGTCTAGAAAGTGATCAAATGTCTCGGCTCCTGAGGCTGTATGTTTATCTGAGGCTAGAGGGACGGAGGGTGTCTCTCTTCAGACACACCTGTGGTTGGACCCAGTACCTGTTGTCATTCCCAGGCTGTCCTTGCCTTCACAGATCCCTCGCGATTGGAACCAAATCTGGTTATAAGCTGTTTTCTTTGAGCTCCGTGGAGCAGCTGGACCCCGTCCACGGAAGCAGTAAGTGTGTGTGTGTGAGAACCTCAGGGCACCAAATCCTCCCTCTAGACTCGAAGCTGGGGCGCTGCTCAACTTTCTACATTTCCCTCCATTAACCTGCAAACTTACAGTCAGTATTTTTTCAGATTTAAATATAAATCATTGTTTCCACTTGCTTTAAAAAAAAAACCCCACCAGGGCTTCCCTGGTGGCGCAGTGGTTGAGAGTCCGCCTGCCGATGCAGGGGACACGGGTTTGTGCCCCGGTCTGGGAAGATCCCACGTGCCGCAGAGCGGCTGGGCCCGTGAGCCGTGGCCGCTGAGCCTGCGCGTCCGGAGCCTGTGCTCCGCAACGGGAGAGGCCACAACAGTGAGAGGCCCACGTACCGCAAAAACAACAACAACAACAACAACAAAAACAAACAAAAAAAAACCCCACCATGAAACACTAGTAATATTTGGCAATAGCTGAAGTAACATTCTCTTTTTACATTAAGAAATCCTTTGAAACTGTATTGTTGACACTTTTTCGTATACTCATATGCACGGTCATCAGTTTTTATAACTGTTGAACTGAAAGTTCACTTACGATTTTTTTTTTTTGCCCTTTTATTGGCACTGTAGAATATTGGTAACATTCGTTCAGTCATGGAAGTATTTTCCTTGTTTTAAGAAAGCAGTAGGTCTCCCATTCACAGAGTCCATATCAAAGACACTGAGTGCTTCTAGTGAATATTAAAAACAAGTCCAGCTTAGAAACGTGCCTCTCTCATTGTCTCAGGGAAAGTTGTTGTTTATGCCACCATCATATTGACGAAAACACACTCTTCAGACTTCCTGGAAAGAAAGTGGCTTTTGGCAAATAATATCTTAGGCTCCCAATTCACTTGTAAGATGTTATTTTTATTATAACATCTTTGTGAAGATTCTGCTCTGTATCTGTCCTGCGTTGTTCCCTATGGGACTTGCTGGAGCCCAAGAAAGGCAGGCATGTGAAAAGAATGTTCCCAGAAAGACACGGAGGCCTCCTGTCTACAGGCGCTCAAGAGGCTTCCTGATTTACCTTCTTCCTGGGTACAGAAGGACTTCCCTGGTCATAACCCAGATGTCCGGGGTATTATCAACAGGAAAGGGATTCCGGAGAGAGTCAGGGAGCACAGCAAGCCGGACAGGAGGCACAGAATTCACTGTTCCTGGCCCCTCCCCTCCCCCATCATGGTGGCACCTCTACCTTTTAGCAACAGGCAACAGAAGAATTCCGAAAGCAGAGCCTCCCGACAGAGTAGTTACCCCTTTGCAACCTCTCGTGGAGGAAGAGTGGATTGATCCAAACCTCCAAGATATGTTCTGCAGAGAGGTCAGCGGCCCCGGGGGCGGGGCTGTGATTCCAGCCGCAGAGGGCATCAGGGGATGCTCTGGAAAGCCCGGCTTTATGTTCTGATCGCCGGGGTCTGCCTGACTGTCCATCTTGGAAAGGGCTTGGGAACTTGGGAAACGGGTAAAAAGTTCACTGTCGAGGGAGCGGGCGGGGGAGCTCCGCAAGCAGGCGGTAAGGGAGGGAGGACCCCGAGGAGGCCGGCGGGCTGACGTCTGCGTCCCCTCGGCCGCCTCCCCACTCCGGCCCGCAGATGACATCCCCGACGTCTGCATCGTGGAGCGCCTCTTCTCCAGCAGCCTGGTGGTGGTGGTGAGCCACACGAAGCCTCGTCAGATGAACGTCTACCACTTCAAGAAGGGCACGGAGATCTGCAGCTACAGCTACTCCAGTAACGTCTTGTCCATCAGGCTGAACCGGCAGGTAAGGGGCTGGCGCATCCCTCCGGGTCACAAGGCACCCGCCGCTGGGGACCAAGGACAAAGAGGAGCATCTCTCGGGATGGTCATCTCTCGCCAGCATCCAGCTCTGTCGGGGGTTTTAAAACTCAGGCCGAGGATTATGGGGACATGGTTTGAGTCTACGCCACACACTTGTCTCGGTGGTGAGACCGTCCGCACTGCCCCCGGGCCCCGGTCCTTCCGCCTGCTGTGATTTCTCAAACATCCGCCACCGGCTAGGCAAACGCTGTCCCCCTGGAGCCAGGCTGGGTGGAACCCTGGCTCAGAATCTGTCCCGTGAGCCACTGCAGGGGCACCTTAAACCAGAGGGACGCCCTTCTGGTTTGGGCCCTAGATGGTGGCATTCCTTGCCGGCTGGTGGTCACGCCTGTCAGAATAAGCTCCTGGAGAGAAAGTGTGGTACTCCTGGGTTAGTGCTGAAGCCAGTCGGTGAAACTGCCCCTCCTCTTGCTGGGACCGAGTCCCAGGCCGCTCCTTTTCTTTCTTCCCGCTAACCCTTGAAGATGTTTCTGGTGGTGTTTTCTTTGTTGGAGGAAGGGTTAGTCTTATCTCAAACGTGCAATATACATTCTTTTGAAAACTGTAAGTTCCTGTTAAATAAGCATTTGGGGGTACTAGCCGAGTTTCCCTTGAATTATTAGATTTTAAATCCTATGAGGGCAGCGACTGTATCCATTTTATTCGCTACCGTAAGGCCTGGTAGAAAAGACAGTGCCCGGCAGAAAAATGCTCAGTGAATATCTGTTTCCCGGCTGCCTATTAAATACAAAAACAAATAAATCGGTTCTTTCTATGACCAAGCAGATCTGTGTATTCAACTAAATATTCCCAGGGTGCTGGAGGCCCTTGCCCTCACTGAGGACATCGTTTTCTCCTTTGTACCTAAACTGTTAAGTGCTTACTTTTTTTTTTCTTTTTTAAACAAATGAGACAAAGTGCTGTCTTAAGTTTATGAGAAGGAAGAGATTGTTTCTTTGGGTTGATCCACTATGTTGACTGCCTATCCATTCAAGTCTGTATAAAGCAGGGTGGTAGAAAATGGCCTGAGAAATAGAATACGGCGTATTTTAGAAGCAAGGAGTAGCAGGGGATAAAGAAGATAAGCCCAGTTCTTGGCAAGAGAGGGAAAGGCAGTTTGAGGGTTTTCCATTTGAAGGCTTTTAAGCACAATTCTTGGCTCTAGTGCTGTCTCTGAAATGTCTTGGTTGCACATTAAATTTCTTTGCAGGACGTTTTACCTTTGCATACGTTGATAGCCAGGGTATAAAAATTAAGACTGTTTAGGCAAATGTCCCATAAAGATCAGAACCCTCAAATGGTATCCACGGTATTTATTTGTATAATGTCTCTCCCTTGCTCTCTGATATTTTCATCAGCAAATGGGACTGTTAACCTTTAGGTGCCACCCTCTCCTCAATAAAACACCATTCACTTCAAAGTTCCCCGGCCACATTTCCTAAAGAACATCACGGCACCTAGAACTCCGCTGTTCACGGCCAAACCAGCTGGACCCCAGGCCGAGCAGGGCTCTCTTCCTTTAGCATGTCTTCTGCTAAGAAGATGATTTGAAACAGGTCTGGGAAGTCTTCGGGGTTTGCTTCTCTTAAAAACATTCAGATTTGGGACTAAACTTTTGGTTTACGGGGCTGCTGGTGTGCCCTCCCTGCCAGGCCAGGGTCCTGCCGCTCCCCCGCCCCCCGGCCCCCGAGGATGTGAGAATAGAGGCTTCTCTGTCTATTTCATCAGGTCCTCAGGCTGTGCAGTTCCTTTCTGAAAAACAGGAAAAAAGTCCAAGATTTGTGTGGGGAATTAAGAAGAAAGAAAACCCCTGTTATCCTCTGAATCTGTAGAATGGAAGAATATTCAGTAATTGGGATCTGTTTCATTTTTAGTTGCTGTTAATCCCCTTCTACTAATAGAGGAAAGGTATTCTGTGGAATAAAGACAATAAACCAGATGTATTTGGATTTGTAAATGTCCACAGTTCTTTGACCATCTGTTCTGAGGGGCCCTCATTACCCAGATGGAGACTGATTGGATGGAAGCCTCCAAGGGCAGACGCTGTAAAGAATTTTCTAGTTGACAAAAGGAGATTTTACTTCTAGGACCTAGACAAGTAGATGAGAGCCAGGGTGACAGGGAATGAGCTGAGCTGGAGGCCAGCCCAGGGTTCTGCTGAGACCGCAGACTGATTAGTAAAGGGAGCCATTGCCAGGGTTGTGCTCATCCCAGGAACGAGCCCTCAAGTGAAACACAGACGAAGTGCCTCCTCTTTGCCCCTCACTGTTCTCTGTGTTTCCCTTGGGTTGGGGGGGTGACCTGAAATCCGGCCGAGTGGACCACAGAGCAGGTGGTGCTCTAAGAGCTGGTGGGGAAAGATGCGGATGAGGCCAGAGAAGCTAGGAATGGAGGCTGCCCCTGCAGGAAGGCGCGTGGTGAAGACCCCGTACTCTGGGGTCGCACGTGGGGCTGGGGGTGGGGACACAGGAGCTAACCCGAACCCACAAACATCAACAAGCATAGAGCTCTCTAGTCCAGACCGTAGTAAGTGCAGGCGAAAGGCAAAGCGGTGCGGTGAACCAGGGGCTGTGTACACTTTACGGAGAAGCACTGATACATGCCGTCAATTTGGAGACCCTGTTAGAATCTTTTTTGTCAGCCCTCTGCACCCAGCGCTGTGGCCACAGAGCCTTACATAAACCTGAGAAAAGTGTTTCAGTGTTATCTTTCCGCTTGGTTCAAGTGACAGTCTTCCGAAAAATTCTGAGCTGGGAAAACAGCATTGCAGGCTTTTCCCAGAAGGGGAACCCACCGCTTCTTAGTGGTATTTTTAGGTCCTTTCCTTTCCAAGAGTTGTTCCCTGGGATGAAAGGATCTGGCCCGGGAGCAGTGGTCCTCACGTCTGGGGTCCGTGTTGAAACCCCCCTGAACAAGTTTCTCCAGGCAGAGCCCAGGCCTTGCCCCGGGATGCCAGGTGCTCATCAGAGTCTGAGAAGCGCCAGCCTGAAGGAAGCCGAGGCGGCGTCTGATGGGAAGGGGAACCGAGAAGTTTACCCGGAAGTGTCTTCACTGGCAAAGGGAGTCTGGTCAGGAAGTGTCCAGGATTCCCTGGACCGAGGAGAGGGAAAAGTACAAAAACAAAAACAAAAACAAAAAAAAGAAGGAAATCTCAATTTCTAAATGGAATGTCCAAGGATCCTGCATTTTGTGCTTCTGTCCGGGTGGACGGTGGTGGCTACGCGGCTGTGCGCGCATAACGTAAGCTTCAAATGGATCGTGAAAATTCCTCCCCCTTTCGGCTTCGAATCGAGTTAGGAGTCACAGGAAGGAGGCGTGATCTCGGGATGGTCGGGCCCTTTTCGAGGAATCAGCCCTGATAGATTGATGGGTCTGTGTGATTTCAGAGGCTGCTCGTTTGCCTGGAGGAGTCCATTTACATTCACAACATTAAAGACATGAAGCTTTTGAAGACCATCCTGGATATTCCTCCAAACCCGACAGGTGAGCCCCAGCCCGGACCAGGTGCCCCCAAATCTCGTGTCTGGGTGCTCCTTTTGCACCAGCTGTGTTTCCACCCAAATTGAAAACCCGAAGCAACGTTTGTCCTTCATTGCTTTATAAATCTTCGTGGTGTTTGCCTTGAAGCTTTGTCTTAACGGCAGCAGGTTCAGATTATATTAGGCCATGCGTCCTGCAGGAGGGCCGTGTGACCTTCCCTGCAGCCTGGGAGAAACTCCTTTCCCCTGGGACCCGTTCTCAGCAAACGTGTCAAAGCATTTAGGCAGACACATAGGAGACGTCCTGCATCTGACGTTGCAAGGTGCTCACCCCTAGTTATCTTTGCTGGTTGTTCAGTATAGAGCAGACGTCATAATCAGAAGTGGGTTCTACCTGACTGGGAGACAGACAATCCAAACCGTAAAGAAATGTGTTTTCTTACGTTGCAGACAATTCTCTCTGCGTGGGTGATATGCTAGGAGGTTGGACTGTATTAAATTCTCAGATGTTAACACTGTTTAGTACATTTTCCTGATTTAAGAATGGGAGCAGCTGGGATTGGTCAGGTTGAGATGGCAGACGATGACATTCTGTGAATCCCTGGTGGCAGAAGTAAACGAGAAGGAAGTTGTGTGGTGGGACAGGAGCCACCAACCAGAACAGTGTGCGGATCTAATGATTCAGGGCAGTATTTGTAAATCGCACTCCAGCTTAGTATCGTTAAATGATTGCTTCAGTTCACTGCGGCTTTCTAATTCGTTGACTTTCACCGAATTTCAAGATCCCTGTGGCCCGACCTCAGTCACCTAGACTCTTTGAGCCTCAGTTTCCTCACCTGTAAAATGGAATCGTAACCCCCGTCTCACAGGGGTAGCCGTCTGTGGCGGTGACCTGCTCACGGCCTGCTGGGCAGTAATTCCTCCTCTGGCCTCATTTCCTTCTCCTCATCTGAGTTATACAGATGGCCCTTGCTGTTGACTTCAGTGCTTTAAAATTTCAGCCCTGACAAAACGGTACTGTATTTGAAAAGATCACAGCCATTGAGGCCGTTAGAAAGCTCTGTGGGAGAACGACTTTAAAGCCTGTATCGCAAGTGGAGGGTGGTAAGTGAAGGGACCGTGGCCGGGGACGGGGGTGGGGGGTTAGTTTCGTTTTGTGCTGTTTTTCAGGAATGAGAGGTTGAACTAACCTGGAAAAGTGTTTATTGAAGACATGCTACGTGCCCGGGACCATAGTAGGCACTGTAGGTACAGACCACACGCCAGGAACTCCAAACCCTTGGGACATGGTGCACAAGGGCCCTAGCGTCTTTGGAAGGTTTGGGACCCAGGGGGTGAAAGGAAGATGTGCTCTTCTGACAGGGCGAGGGAGGTGAGTGGGGTCTGAGCAGAGCCCACCGGAGCCGCGGGCCTGGGCTGGACCCTGGCAGCTTTGGACAGGGGACATCTCAGGGGGGTAGGGGACAGGCCAGGTGAGCAGGGGCTATCTCATGGGGGCAGGGGACATGCCAGGTGGGCAGAAAGCTCACAAGCTGCCTGTGACTCTCCGTTTCTTTGAAAGGCGGGGAGCTGGGCACCGTCAGCGGCCTTTCGAGCAGGCGTCCCATGGGTCAGGGCAGCCGGCAGCCCCCTCACTGCTGCGGTCACAGCTCAGCCGCTCAGCCCAGGCGACGGTGCTGCCCGCCTTCAGGGCCAAACCTGTTCCTCCTGCGAAAAGCCCATCTCCTCTTAACGTTGAGCAAATGCAGCCATTTGTCTTAGCTCAGAAAACGCACTGATGGCCTCAGTTTTGCAGTTTAAACAGGGAGAAAGGAGGTTTGCAGGTGTAGGGCCATTTGGTGTAGGGCCATTTGTGCTTCCTGTTAGGATGTGTGCACCTCACAAAGGGAATCGTTTTATCTCAAGACAGCTTAGAAATGATGGGAGGAGTCCTCAGGTAAACATTACCAGTGGGCTGGGGGAGAGATTTAGCCTTCCCTTCTGAAAGACCAGGGATGGGTTGAAAGACCAAAGCGTGTGTCTTATTACACCTTTGACGTTCTTTGGAGAGAGAGGCCAAGACGGCTTCAAATGCTGACATTTATAATCATCCTCTCAGCTTCCCCTGAGCTCTTCCTACTTCAGTAAAACGGAGATGATCCTTTTTACCCCACAGAGTTCTTATGGGGAGGACTCCCTGAGGGCGGGGAGGGGGTGAGAGCGAAGTCCCATCTGCTGGGCACACGAGTCTCGGCCAGGCTCGCCCGCCGGCCGGTTCCATGCATCATGTCCATCTCCAGCCAGGAGGGCAGGCTCAGGACAGGTCAGAGTTTCCCTGCAGTGACATGACCCATCCCTCGCTGAAGGACCCCCAGCAGACTCTGAGAGTCCAAAACCACGTAGATAAGATCCTCAGAGGCCAGGAGTCTCCTTCATTTGTTCCCACCCTCTCATGTATTTTCTGAACAAAAAACTGTAAGATGGAAACTCTGGCCCTTGATTTGATGAATCTTCATGGGTACACAGGGAGATGGGGCCTCTTGGCTGACTGGCTCAGCCACACAATTCTGAATGTCTTTTGACTTTGTGAACTACAAATACGTGATATACACAGAGTCCTGTCATTGCTTCACGCTCAGTACCGGCCGTGGCTGTAAATTTCCTTCCTTCTGTCTGTTTGTGTCATGCCCATTCCTGTTGTGTCAAAGACTGCAGGCTGCTTCCTTTAAAGGGTTTGGCCAGACGAGGCTCGAAGTTAATTTCCTGCTAGCACAGCAGTCTGTACCCTGAGCAGCTGAAGGTGGAAATCTCCATAAAAAAATCCGCCAACCGCAGAACTTGGGGATGCTGTCGGTCTTACAGGCTTTCACGGAACATTGGGGGAGCAGTCTACACCACACAGCAATGTGTATAATGGGACAGAGTAGCCATTTATTCCCCAGCGAGCACTCTTTCTGAAAATGTAATGCAGGTGGGGTAAATGGTAGGGTAGCATAGAGCATCTGTAAGTGCAGAGACGATTTCTCTCCTTTCTATTTTTAAAAACTGGAAAGCATATTCCATTAATCAACCCAGAGGGAACCGCATTTTATAAATCACTGTTAACTTGCTTTAATTTTGACACATAATACTATAAATACCAAGGTAAGAATGATTTAGAATCACAGGACTTCCTTCTAATTCCAGCCGATGGTGCCATTGGTTCTTGAATGGAAATCGGGCATTTTTCTTCTCTAGCTGCAGAAGGATTACAGCCAAACCATTTCAGTGGAATTATAGCTGACCATGATTTATGAAAATGTGTGTCAAGTCTGAAGTCCAAAAGCCACATCAAAACCTAACTCCTTATATTTAAAAAAAAGAAAAGGCCAGAAGAAAATATACTCAAATATTGAGCATAGTGAAAAGCCTCTGGGTTTTAGAATTATGGGTACTTTTTTTTTTCTGTTTCTTTATATTTTCTGGGCTCTACAGATTTTTTATACGATCACTTTTATATTATAAAATAATATCAAAGGAAAGGCTGGGACTTCCCCGGTAGCACAGTGGTTTAGAATCCACCTGCCAATGCAGAGGACACAGGTTCGAGCCCTGGTCCAGGAAGATCCCACATGCCGCGGAGCAACTAAGCCCGTGTGCCACAGCTATTGAGCCTGTGCTCTAGAGCCAGTGTGCCACAACTACTGAAGCCTGCACACCTAGAGCCCGTGCTCCGCAACAAGAGAAGCCACTGCAATGAGAAGCCCGTGCACCGCAACGAAGAGTAGCCCCCGCTCACTGCAACTAGAGAAAGCCTGCACGCAGCAACGAAGACCCAACGCAGCCAAAAATAAATACATACATACATACATACATACATAAATTTATTTATTTATGAAAAAAAAGAAAAGGCTCATTTCCCTTCCTATAAAGGGTTTCAGGGGACACTTGTGACAGAAACAGAAGACGAGTAGAACGGGAATATCTAAGCCTATAGCAAAGTCTTCCTACTTTCCTTGGGGGCTTCACAAGAAATAAAGTGCAATCTTAGAGCTGGGTGGAGTTGTCTGAGAACTGGACCACAGGAAGCTAAAGGAGCTCACGTTCAGCATTTCTGGGGAGCGTCATTAAGTTGCAAAGGTTGGTACGCACGGCCCCTTGGCTACATTCAGGTGGGCTGGCCGAGGCGCGAGCCAGAGGCAGAGCTGTCAGGTACGTGGTTACGTGGCAGGGTGTACCTGCCCTCGCCGCCATCCTTGGTCCCTTCTTGTCGGACTCTCGTGTCAACTCACTCTCCATTGGGTGTTACAGGAAGTTCCATGCTAGCGGAAGAAGTTTAAGCTTCCTTCCTTTCTGGAAATATTTACATGTTAACATACACTCTGAAGGCCGCCTCACACCTATTAGAATGGCTCTTATCAAAAAGGCAAGGGAGCCTGCGGGCACTGTTGGTGGGAATGTAGATTGGTGCCGCCACTGTGGAGAACAGTGTGGAGGACCCTCAAAACACTAAAAACTGAGCTGCCTTATGATTAAGCGATCCCACTTCTGGGTATTTATCCAAAGAAAATGGGGACACTAACTCAAAAAGATATCTGCAGCCCAATGTTCATTGCAGCAATATTTACGACAGGCAAGACATGGCAACAACCTAAGTGTCCATCGGTGGATGAGTGGATAAAGAAGGTGTGGCACATGATGTAATGGAATAGTACTCAGCCATAAAAAAGGACGAAATCTTGCCACTGTAATGACGTGGATGGACCTTGAGGGCATCACGCTACGTGAATTCAGTCAGGCAGAGAAAGACAAGTACCATACGATCTCACCTATATGTGGAATCTTCAAACAAAACAAACAAGCTCACAGATGCAGAGGAAAGACTGGTGGTTACCAGAGGCTGGGGGTCGGGGGAAGAGAGGTGTGAAATGGTTGAATGGGGTCAAAAGGTACAAACTTCCAGTTAAACAATAAGTCATGGGGGGGGGGGCTTCCCTGGTGGCGCAGTGGTTGAGAGTCCGCCTGCCGATGCAGGGGACACGGGTTTGTGCCCCGGTCTGGGAAGATCCCACATGCCGCGGAGCGGCTGCGCCTGTGAGCCATGGCCGCTGAGCCTGCGCGTCTGGAGCCTGTGCTCCGCAATGGGAGAGGCCACGACAGTGAGAGGCCCGCGTACCACACACACACACACAAAAGTCATGGGGGTGTAACATTCAGCAAAACTGAGAAGGCATGAGTGGTCTCTTCTAAGGCTGGGTGACCCCGTACAGGCGAGAGGGCTGCAGGGAGCCTGCAGGACAGGGGGCTGGGCTGTCACCCTCCTCCCACAGCTGCCTGGCAGGTGATAAGGGCACAGCCTGGTGGGTCCTCCGCAAAGCCCGAGCAGGAGGTCGGACCTTGGTTCCCATTCTCGACGTTTGCTTTTGTTTTAACCTCTGCTCTTCCCCCAACAGATGAGGGTCAGGTCCATTTTAGCCTGATCTGAAGTTTCTCTTATGCTTTTACAAGAAACCCATTTAACACACTAACTTGTAACAAAGCTACCTTTTCTATTTAAAAAGGGCCTCTCTTGCCTGATCTCCAATTTCTTATTCTGGTAATGCTTCTGGTTCCGGTAATTCCGTGAATTCACTTCTATCACGTACACCCCTATGAATGGAAGCCATTGTTGTGAAAATCCTTTTCTTAAATGCTATTAGGATCCTCCCCCGCCCCTCCAATCCCCGTGTAAATAAAAATGACTTAGGTTTGGTTCAGTGGTTTGACTTGGTGTTTACTCTTCCAGAATATTGTTGAAGCCTCTTAAATCCAACATGTCGTGTTTCTTTAGTTTGTCTCGACGGCAGACACACCGTCTTCACTGCCCTCAAGTGAATTTCCCCTCTGGAGGCACCCATTTCCCTTAACGAGGCAGGACATTTGGCTCTGAAACAATTTCTAAATAGGTCCTCCCCTCAAGCCACCCAGCCTCCCCACCCTCCAGTTTGAAATGACATTTAATCACCTGCAGAAAGGCCACCACAAGCTGCCCTTTATTTCAGTTAGGAGCTTGTAGCCCAGAGGGTAACGGAATTGGAAGAGAAGTAGATGTTACTTCAGGGCCCTGGGGCACAGTGCGAAGAGGAACGTTTAAAATAGTCTTAACTTCCGACCTCTCAGCTGTGGCGTGGACACGGTCAGTGTCCAATCACGAGGTCGTCCCGGGAATTTACTTGATCAGGGTCCTTGGATTAGAAGAATCAACTGGGAGTCGAGGTCTGCAGGGCCGCTCCTCCCCTCGCCAGCAGGTGGCGCCGTGTCCAGGCGCCCTTTCCGGGCGTGGACGCCGGCTTTTCACGTGCGGTTTGCTCTCCCCCAGGTCTGTGTGCCCTGTCCATCAACCATTCCAATTCCTACGTGGCCTATCCTGGGAGCCGGACGACAGGCGAGATCGTGCTCTACGACGGACACGCCCTGGTAAGTTGGCGGTGACCCCGCCGGCCCAGCCCCCTGCCTGGCCGCGTGGTCAGTTTCAGGTGAGGGGCAGGCTCGGTGGCCGGGGGGAGAGGTGCAGAGGCGCAAGCAGCTCCGGCCACAGCTGTGGGGTGTGGACGGGAAGGTCATGCCCTTTGCCCTCATCGCCCTCCGTCCACGTAGCCACAAGGCAGCCTGCCAGGCCCGGACAGACGCCGGGGCGGCTGGGGGTCTTGGCGGGGTTGAGTGCGTCCTGCCGGGCCGTGGCGCAGCCTGCGACAGCGTGCAGCCGTGTCCCATGTCCTGCCCTCTGCTCTCCGAGCTTCACAGAGCGGGCAGGATTGCTGCAGGAAGCCGGGCCCTAGAACCGCGTCACGGAGAGCACAGTCACATCACCGCACTGGCCACACGGGTGGTCGCCCATCTCCCCGAGGGCAGGAAAAGGGACAGAAACGCAGCAGCCCTTGCAGCAGCGTCTAGATACTCTGGGAAGCGACGTGCAGCTTCTATGCATACGGCCTGGTGGAAAGAGGGAAACAGGGAACCCAGCAGAGGAGGGAGGGTGTGTCGGAAGGAAAGAGGAGGGAGAGGAGACGAAACGCGTCCTCCCTCTGCCCCAGCATCAACCTCCGTTTTCCTTTTCGCCAACAGAAGACAGTCTGCACCATTGCTGCCCACGAGGGGGCGCTGGCCGCCATTGCCTTCAACGCCTCGGGCTCCAGACTGGCCAGCGCCTCCGAGAAAGTGAGTTCCTCAGGGGCTCGCCTCCTGCCGGGGTGGGGGGGGGG
>NW_006782421.1:443346-446639 GCF_000442215.2 Lipotes vexillifer
CCGGCCGGGGTGGGGGGGGGGCGGGTTCAGGGGGCCCTGGGCCCCAAAGAGCTGGTGGAAGGGGCCCGGTGACCCCAGCGCTCAGACCTCACTCCGGAGGGAGGCCTTCCGGCCCCTGCGTGAGGCGCTGCATTTATTAACTCGGCCGACCATGGGCCTCTGATGTGCAGGACGCAAGCCGCTTTGCCCAGAACCTCGCGGTCTGATTAAGAAACGTGCGTGCCCATCATCACAGATACGGAGAGATGCCACGTTCCATAAACACAGTAGAAACAAAATGCTTGGCTGTTCAGCAGGAGAGACTGACATCTTCTGTCTGGAATAACCAGGGAAGGTGACCGAGTTGAATTTCAGATGCCACGAGAAACAGGTGTATTTTTGACGGGCAGAGATTGAATGTCTGAGGGGGCCAGAGCAGACTGAACGAGCACGCTAGCGCCTTGGGCTCGGGTGGGGAGGGGCAGGGAGACGGAGGCTGTTCAACTCACCTTCCAAGAACGGTTTATACAGCACACATACAGAAAAGCCTCTGTGCACAGCCCTCTGTGCTTCCTCTCCTGAGACAGGTGCTCAAAACCAATCAAACAAACTCGTCTCTAAAGGGACGTGTCTGCGTGAAGCTGTTCACGGTACGAAATGCCTACCTGCTTTCTCTTCCAGGGCACTGTCATCCGGGTGTTCTCGGTTCCCGATGGGCAAAAGCTCTATGAGTTTCGGAGAGGCGTGAAAAGGTCTGTGCTCATCGTAAAAACACACTAGAGTACGCACAGGGGTCCTGTAGTGGACGGCTGGCAGCCGTCCGGGGAGAGGACAGAGGGGCTGTGTGCGCCCCTCGCCCTGCCCGGGAGGATGGATGATGGTCCTTTCTCGGGTGATTGACTAGAGGCCCCACTGAGCACTCAGAACACCTGAGAGCTGAGAGGGCTTTGTGACCTGGGCCTCCAGCCTGGGGAGCCCTTTCTTGACGCGCCCAAGGGCGGCCCGTCGCGGAGAAATGAGACAGGCGAGGGAGTCGCGGCTGGAAAGTAACTGCTGACCCTCCTCCCGCGGAATAGAAAAGTGTGATGGTCTGGGTCCTATCCGCTGCAGGGCTCACAGACGGAAGACTTCCAGCGTGACGGGAAGGGGCGATGCCTGGTTTCTTCTCACCTGAGAAGCGACCCAGTGTGACTCTTTCCGATGTTAATTTCAAAGTATGAATGATACAGTGTTGAAGGGATTTTAGAAAACACAGGCAGACCTCGGAGATAGTGTGGGTTCCATCCCAGACCACCACAGTAAAGCCGGTATCACAATAAAGCGCGTCACGCACATTTCTTGGTTTCCTCGTACCTATGAAAGTGATGTTTACACTATCCTGCAGTCTGTTAAGTGTGCGATGATGGCGTGAGTCTAAAAAAAAAAAATGTCCATGCCTTAATTTAAAAAACGCTTCATTGCTAAACAATGCTGACCATCACCCAAGCCTTCAGCGAGTCATAATCTGTTTGCAGTCATCACACCAAAGGTCACCACGACAAATACAATAATCATGAAAAAGCTTGAAAAATGTTGAGGATGATCAAAACGTGACACGGGCGCGAAGCGAGCAAAGGCTCTGGGGAAAACGGCACCGACGGACTTGCTCGAGGCAGGGCTGCCACAAACCTTCAGCTTATAAAAAAAAACGCAGTATCTGCGAAGCATCATAAAGCGAAGCCCAATAAAACGAGGTCTGCCTGTGCTCAAACTCTTCGGGATACATTTAGGTTTTCTTACATATATACGTGAAGCTGATTTTTGTACTCTCAGGCTGTTACCCTCGTTCCCCGGGCTCACCTGTCCCTGTGTGGCTGTGTTTGCAGGTATGTGACGATCAGCTCTCTGGCTTTCAGCATGGACTCGCAACTCCTCTGTGCTTCGAGCAACACGGAGACGGTGCACATCTTCAAGCTGGAGCACCTCGCCAACAGGTAGGACACGAAACGCTCGTTACACTAAAAGAGTCAGATCCTGGTTGTCCGGCCGGCGCACATGACTTCTGTCAACGCCACGGACTTGGCTTTACTTGTTCTGTCCCCACCAAGTGGGGAGTGAGTGTCAGCAAAGACTAGGTGATGTGAGCTGGGGTCGCCCTCCTGAGTTTGCAGCCCGGCTCTGCCCCGTGTGAGCGGCAAGACCTCGGGCAGGTGATCTAACCTGTCTGAACTTCTGTTTCCTCGTCCGCCAAACCTAAAATATTAATGATCATATATGCATCTTAGGCCTGTTGTGAGTGCCTGGACTGAAAGCACGCAGTGCAGTGCTGGGCACGGAGTAAACCCTAGAGAGTGTTTGCTAGCTCGCTACAAATACCGTGATGCACAGGCCAACCTCGTGTTGTTGCTTCGAGCTTTGTTGTGCTTCGCAGATACTGCGTTTTTTTACAAACTGAAGGTTTGTAGCAGCCCTGCCTCGAGCAAGTCCATCGGTGCCGTTTTCCCCAGAGCCTTTGCTCGCTTCGTGCCTCTGTGTCACGTTTTGATCATCCTCAACATTTTCCAAGCTTTTTCATGATTCTATTTGTCGTGGTGACCTGTGATCAGTGATCTTTGATGTTACCATTGCAAAAAGATTACGACTCAGAATTAAGGTATGCACTTTTTTTTTTTTAATCAAATTGAGTTTATTTGAGATGGGGCTCAGATGTGAATCTCTGTAATCTGGCTCCAAGTACTGTACTTTGTTTTTTGGCCGTGCTGTGAGGCATGCAGGAGCTTAGTTCCCCGACCAGGGATTGAACCCATGCCCCCTGCAATAGAAGCACGGAGTCCTAACCACTGGACCACCAGGGAAGTCCTGCACGTTGTTTTTTAGACATCATGCCACTGCATGCTTACTAGACTGCAGGATAGTGTAAACGTCACTTTTATACGCACGTGTGCGACATGCTTTATTGCTGTGATGTGGAGCTGACCCCGCAGCGTCTCCGGGGTCTGTGTGTATTCGTCGCCCCCAGCACTGAGGGCCTGGCAGATCCTTCCAGGGCCGCTGCTGTGCCCGTGAGAGGAGAGGAGAGGGGTCGACAGCGTAAAGCGCGTGCTGGGCTGCAGCCAGGGGCGTGCGCGTGTTTCCTGTTGCTGCTGCAGTAGATCATCACAAACTTCACGGCGTAAAGCAAAACGCGTTCACGGCCCCATGGCGCTGCCAGTCAGGGTCGGCCGCCCCGGGGTGGCAGGGCTCGGTCTGCACTCAGGGTCGCGAGGCTGCAGTGCAGGCGTTGCCTGCTGTCTGCCTGAGCTCAGAGCCGTCCCCATCCTGGTGGCTGGCAGGAA
>NW_006782421.1:446844-456496 GCF_000442215.2 Lipotes vexillifer
GAAGCCCCTGCCCCCGTGATGGCCCCCAGGGCCCTGTCCCTCCTCACGAGGCCTTCAAACCAGCAAGGTCGTGCCGATTCCGTCTCAAGCTCCTGATTTCTCTGAATTTCCCTCCTGCCTCTGGCTGGGCAAAGCCCTCTGCTCTTAAGGCCCATGCGATTGGCTAAAGCCGTCTGGATCATACCCCCTCGACAGCCACCTGGGCCGTACGACGTGACACAGTCACGGGGCTGCGGTCTCCTCGCTGGCACAGGCTCCGGGGACCAGGCCGTGGCTCCCTGGGTTCCCTCCTAGGGACTCCGCCCGCTGTCGTGTGGGCACCAGTGCAGGTGCACAGGTGTGCAGCCCCTGTTTCTCCCGGGAAAGCAGTGAAGGGTCTCCTCCACGCAGGCCTCAGCCGTGGCAGTGTCATGTCACCCAGCCTGCCCCTGGGGCCCAGACCCTGCCCCGCGCAGCCCAGGACACGGCTCACACCTTCCTAGGGGGCCTTCAGACACCGCGTGTCTCCTGACACCTCCCCCTAGGGTCGCTATAGGAAATGGAAACACGAAGGTTAGCGATTAGCTCAGGGACACCCAGAAAGCGGTGGTGGCCTCGGCAGCACGGCCGCTTGTCCGGGTCCCGCGCTTCTCGGTCCGTGGAGCCTCCCGACACTCTCCAGCCCCTGGTTGCCCTCGCGCTTCCAGAAGGCCGGCGGGCTGGGAGCCTCACGACCGAGGGAACGGGTTCAGAGGAGTTCAGCATCTCGCCTGGAGCCGGCCTCCGTCTGCAAACCCAGGGTCCACGCAAAAGAGCCGCATTTCACACCCGCCAGGCGGCACCTCCAGCGACCGCTCAAATCCGTGTCCCAAGTGTGGCCTCCTCTGCTGGGCCTCGCCTGGTACCAGGAGAGACAGGCTCCTCCCCCAGGGTGGGACTTCCACGGGAAGACCCCTTCCACCCGCTCAGGGAGATACAGAACCCGGCCTCCGTTGTGTGCGTCTGTGTGTGTGTCTGTGCCTGTGTGTGTGTGTGTGTCTGTGTGTGCTTGTGTGTGTGTCTGTGCCTGTGTGTCTCCGTGTGTGAGTGTCTGTCTCTGTGTCTATGTGTGTGTGTGTCTCTGTGTATGTGTGTTTGTCTCTGTGTCTGTGCGTGTGTGTGTGTGCCTGTGTGTCTGTGTGTGTGTGTGTGTGTGTGTGTGTGTGACACGGTGCCGGTCTCTGTCCCACACCGTCTGGAGCTCCCTCCCTCCCTCCCTCCCGGGGCACCCAGTGACTGTGGGGCCCTGGCTCCGGCCAGGGGCTGCTCTCACGCCCTCTGAACCTTGGCCCCACAGGGCTGTGAAACACTAGATGCTGCCCCTCCGCGCTGCTCACGTGCCTGGAACCCTTCCAGCACCCGCCCCCGTGTGTGCGTGCCCCAAAGCACGCTGCTTGCCCTCTAAGCTTTTAAATAGATGTCATCTGTCTTCTGGACGTTTCTATCCCTTCTCGGACAGCCTCTACACCATAGGACCCGCTCTCTGCCGGAGCTTTAATCCGTCGTCAGTTGTGCTGGGTTCGGGCCCCCGTGGGCAGCAGAACCATCTGGATGCCCTGCCACCCCCAGGTCCCGGGATCCGGGGACCCCACGCCGCTGCCTTGGTCACATCTCCATCCGAGTCTCTTATTGGTGCTTAAGGTGGGAAGTGGCCACTTGGGCTCAGTTCCGCCTCCAGGCTCACCTGCTTCTGTCCGTCTCAGGTCACCAGGAACACACCTTCCTGTCACTCTCCACATCCCCCCAGCCCACCCCGTCCATGAAGCGGTAACTCGTACAGCACGAGACGACTCTGCCTCTGCCTCTGCCTCCGTCCCTCCTCTCTGGCCACCCCCCTGAACCGGGCCTCCTTTCCTTGGTCTCACTCCTTGTAGCCTCTTCTGACCATCATACATCTGCTTGCTGGACTAATCCTTGGAACATGCCCCTCCATCCTCAGACCCCTTTATTCCCCTTTGCCCTCAGGAGTAAAGTCCCAGATCCTCCAGCCTGGCGTTCGAGGCCTTCCTTCCTTCTTTCCTTCCCTCCCTCCCTCCCTCCCTCTTCCCAAACAACTAAGGGAATGTGCCTTTGTCTTTGGCATATTCACAACGTGATGGCTACAGATACAACACACTTAAAGATTTAATCTGCATTCTTGTTTTCTCAGCCACTATAGAGATACCAGATGCGTGTGGAAGTATAGTGTTTGTTTGTTTGTTTGTTTGATTTTCGGCTGCATCGGGTCTCAGTTGCGGCACGCAGGATCTTCCGTTGCGGTGCGTGGGCTCCAGAACACACGGGCTCTGTAATTTGCGGCATGTGGGCTTTGCTGCCCCGCGGCATGTGGGATCCTAGTTCCCCGCCCAGGGATGGAACCCGCGTCCGCTGCACTGGAAGGCGGATTCTTTACCACTGGACCGCCAGGGAAGTCCCGAGGTAGAGTTGATTTACCACATGCTGTGTTAATGTCTGCTGTACGGCACAGTGCCGCGGTTACGCGCACACGCACGCGCGTGCGCACGCACACGTTCTTTCTGTGTTCTTTTCCCTTCCGGCTCCTCCCAGGATGTGGAGTGCAGTCCCCTGTGCTCTACGGTAGGCCTTGCTGTTCCTCCATCCCGTACACAGAGTTTGCATCTGCTCACCACGCCCCCCACTCCATCCCTCGCCCTCCCCCGCCCTTGGCAACCGCCAGTCTCTCGTCTGTGTCTGTGAGTCTGTTTCTGTGTTGTAGATGAGTTCATCTGTGTCGCAGTTTCGATTCCTACAGATTGTCAGACTAAGCGAAGTGAGTCAGAAAGAGAACAACAAGTGCCGTACGAGGTCGAGGCTTTTCTCGCCGCACCTTGCCTGAGCTGAGGCCTCCCTGCCTCTGCCCCCTGGGCCGGCCCAGCGTGGCCCTGACTCTCAGATGCTTGTCCAGAGCATCTGATCGGGCCCCCCTCCTGCCCCGCCGACCCCACTCGGAGACAGACCTGCCTCGCCAGGCCTAGCCCGGCGACCAAGCCTCTTCAGTCCCACCAGCCCCTGAGACGCCCTCTTATGAGACAGCACTCGCCGGGCGCCAGCCCCTACACTGTGCCGCCGCTTTAGTTCTCACGGGCAGGGGACCGTGATTGTCTCCGTTGTCCCCGGTGAGGACGGTGGCATATGAGGGGTGAAGGAACGCCCTCCGCTCCTCCCTCCTCTGTGGTCTTGGAGTCGCCCGGGCCTGGGCCCTGTCCCGGGCACCCTGCCTGCAGCACTCACGCGTCCTCCCTTTTACATCTGTGCTGCGCCCCGCCTCGGATGCAGGACCTGGGTGTGGTCGGTACCTCTCGGTGACTCCCCACCCCTAATGCAGCGCGCCAGGGCGAGCCGCGCAGGTGTGTCCCACGATGCTCAGGATGTTAGGGGGACGGCGGGAGCCTGGAAGCACCCGTCGCCTCCAGACGAGAACCTCGAGGCCCAGGGAGGTTTGTCCAGGTGGTGACAGGGGGGAATAAACCCCAGGGCTTCGGAGCCGCAGGCCGTGTCCCTCACCAGGATGCGTCCCCCGGACAAGCGGCTTCTCGGCCAGGGTGCCTGGAGCGCATGCAGCCACCCTGGTCCTCGCCGGGCTGCTCGGCGCAGAGGCGAGTGTCCACCCTGCCCACACGTGTCTCACCACACAGCCGTTCCCCCTTGTCTGCCAGAGACCCCAGGATGCGGCGCGGGGACTGCAGGGGGCACACCAGGTCCCTTTGAATTCCCCCGACCTTTGTGTGTTGCCAGCACCCACCCGGGTGGCTCGAGGGCTGTAACCAAACACCTGTCCAAGCATCTTGCCCGGAGGTTTGCTTCCCACGCAGTCTGGCTGGGAGGCCTTGACGCTGAGATCGGCCTGTTCTTTTCTTCCGTGAGCCCAGAACAGGCCTGGGCTTAGGTTACAGAGCCCAGGGACTGATTCCAACTCACTCTCTGCCCAGCCCCCTTCCAGGAACCTAGAAATCAGGCTGATAGTCAGATTCAGCTTGCTTAATGCAGGAGGGCCGTCGCACTGGGAACCTCTTAACGGCCGTGCAGTGGCTCCTCCGAAGGACACACGAGCCCTTGACGCCCTCTGGGTACGGCCAGAATGGCACGTCCCGAGCGTTCGGGTGGGCGGAACGTCATGCCCGGGCACAGTCCCTGCCCGCTGCGGTGAGCACGGCTCCCAGCGTCGGCCGGGGATGTTGGACGGCTGCCAGGGGGCGACTTGGCCTCACCCTCGCCTGTGCCTTTTGCTCCCCAGCCAGCCAGAGGAGCCCTCGACCTGGACCAGCTACGTGGGAAAGATGCTCATGGCTGCGACCAGCTACCTCCCCACCCAGGTGTCTGACATGATGAACCAGGACAGGGCCTTTGCCACTGGGCGCCTGGGCTTCTCTGGGCACAGGAACATCTGCACCCTCTCTACGTACGTGCAGCACCACCCCTCATCAGGCACAAACCATTACAGATTTGCTTCCCCAAAGCACAGGTTTACTTGCCCCAGACACACACGCACAGGTTTAAAAGAAAGGCAAGAGAAGGGAGCCTAGAAGGCGCGCAGGGCCAGGACCCGCGGCGCCCCGTGGCCGGCCAGCTGCTCTCCCGTCCGGCGGGACCCTTCCTCCGGGGCTGAGAAGCTGAGCTGGAAGCTGGCGTGGGAATTTTAACCTTCTCGTTCCAGTGACACTGTCTTGAAGACAGTTCCCATTTTTACAGAATTAGGTAAAAAGGCTCCAGTTCCAAAGTCTCGGTCCAGATACCTATGGGGTCGACAGGTGTTTTATCTAAGACATTAAAAGAGTCTGTCATATAGAGTGAAGTAAGTCAGAAAGAGAAAGACAAATACCGTATGCTAACACATATATATGGAATTTAAGAAAAAAACGTGTCATGAAGAACCTAGGGGTAAGACGGGAATAAAGACACAGACCTACTGGAGAACGGACTTGAGGATATGGGGAGGGGGAAGGCTGAGCTGTGACAAAGCGAGAGAGAGGCATGGACATATATACACTACCAAACGTAAGGTAGATAGCTAGTGGGAAGCAGCCGCATAGCACAGGGATATCAGCTCGGTGCTTTGTGACCGCCTGGAGGGGTGGGATAGGGAGGGTGGGAGGGAGGGAGATGCAAGAGGGAAGAGATATGGGAACATATGTGTATGTATAACTGATTCACTTTGTTATAAAGCAGGAAGTAACACACCATTGTAAAGCAATTATACCCCGATAAAGATGTTTAAAACAAACAAAACAAAACACCCACTATAACATAGTGTCTGACACGATACAACAGTTAAAGTGCAATATAGACTTAGCAAAACAATAAAGTTATACTTTAGGAAAAGTAAAAAAATAAAAAGTTTATTAAAGCCGAACATTTGAAAAACTTTGTAAAACTAGCCAGCAAAGATGGGGGCCAGTTTTGCACCTGCATCCTTCCTTCCGCTGTTAAAGGCAGAGACGCACACCTAAGGCAGGTAGGCGGACGCTTTTGTTGGCAGGGGAACCTCACAGAGCAGCAGGGTGCATGCATATCCTTTTGTCTCACCCACACAATTATGGTCAAAGACAAGAAGTCATCCTCGAGGTAGATCACTAGGACACACGCAAGGAAATCACCAGAAACCCAGACTCTGGGGTCAGCGGGCTGCGGGTTCGTGGATGTCGGGACAAGACGCTGGTGATGGCCCCAGGGTGGGGGGTGGCTTCGTCCCTGGAAGCGGATCTGCCGCCCACGTACGTTGTCATCCCAGCACATGTCTTCTTGGCCCTTAGGATCCAGAAGCTGCCGAGGCTCCTGGTGGCATCATCCAGTGGACACCTTTACATCTACAACTTGGACGCTCAGGACGGAGGAGACTGCGTCTTGATCAAGACCCACAGGTGAAGAGACCAGTGTTCAGAGAGCCGGCCTTTCAAGGGCCGCCTGTGTCGTGTGCCCCCCAGCCCAGACGGTGCCCAGCCTCAGCGCTCTTGCTGCCCTTTCTCCTTCAGGGGCGGGCCCAGGGGCAGAGCCGGGGGGCCCTGCTTGGCGCTGCGCTCACGTAGGGCTCAATGACATGCAAAATGGGGTCTCCCTGCTGGGCCCTCCTCTTCCCGGGCTCCCTCAGACATAACAGGCGCTCCGAGCTGTGTACCAGACTGAACTGAGACGTTCTCCTGACCTCTGCGGCCAAGGGCAGGGCGACCTCCTGCTGCGGACAGGGTGCCCCGAGCTGCCACTGCCCCGTCACCTGGGGCTCCCGGGTGCCCTGGCCTGCGCGTGCCAGGAGGAGCACAGGACCGATCTCGGTTTACTAAACACCAGAGATGAGAAATCCCGTGACTGGCAGGTGAAGGTCACGCTGGTCCACGCTGACCTGGCAGGCAACCGACAGGCGTATGCCTTGAACCCCAGGGGCCCAGCACGGGCTTCCGGGTGCTTTGCCTTTTGGAAGTGCCCTGGGCGTGAGGTGACCTTTTTTGTCTCTTCCTTCCCCCCACGTCATCGCTGCAATTAGCTTGCTTGGCTCAGGAACTGCCGATGAGAATAAAGAAAATGACCTCAGAGCTTCATTACCTCAGTCTTATGCAGCAACTGTAGCCAGACCGAGCCCATCTGCAGCCTCCACGGTGCCAGGTGAGCAGGCACGGGGGACCGGTGTGACAGCGACCCTCTTCCACCACCACTGCCTGTGGACAGAGCACTCCCCCTGAGCCACGCGACTCCTCCAGATGCGGCCCTAGGCGTAGCCTTAAACGCGGGTCCCAGAGCAGGGCCGGCGGAGCCCCCAGTGGCCGCCTGCCTAACAAGTAGTGGGAACGCCTTGCCTCCTGGACGGTTTGTAATCAGGTGGAAAGCTGGAGGAGCTGGGGGCGGGCGGGTGGAGACCAGCCGCCCAGGGGCTTCAGGCCGTAAACGCTGAGGATTTGCACTCGTGGGGAGCACAGTCCGTCCCGTGGGTCCCCGGACGCTCGCTTTGCTGAGGCCCGGCCCCGGGGTCGCGGCCTAAGAACAGACCCCGTGGCTTCTCTCATGTCTCACTGTTGGTTTCCAGGTTATTCTGAGGATGGCGGGGCGCTCCGAGGAGAGGTCATCCCCGAACACGAGTTTGCAACGGGACCAGTGTGTCTTGATGATGAGAATGAGTTCCCCCCTGTGAGCATTGGGCACCCTTAAGAGCGTCCAATCCGTGTGCTTAGACAGAACCCTCACCTGTGCACGGGGCGGAGTCCTTTCCCTGTTGTCTCGTCTGTCACAACTAATCCTCCCCTAACACCCAGGAAGCCTCAGACCCCACACACTAGCCCACCCGACAGTGTTAGGATAACCACGTACTTGCCCAGGGAGCCTTGGCGGCCTCCCCGCATTCGGAGGCCCGGGCCCCTTGACTCTGCTTCCTTAGCACCCTCTGTGCTGCTCACAGGGAGAAACTGGTCCGTCTAAGCTCTTATTTTCCTGAGGTTCCTGAGATGCTCTGAGCAGAATGTTGCTGCCCTTGTGATGCTAAAGGTGATGCTCTGACAGGGCTGGGCCCTCGCCCTCCTCCGGCTCTGACAGGACTGACCCCTGTTCGTTAACAGCCACTCGGAGAGCGGAGCGGCGGTGGGAAGCCCCCCGGGCACCTCTAGCCGGACACCTCCCCGGCATCCTGCTTCAGCTGTCCTGGCAGCGAGGGCCCAGGCTTAGCTGGGCGCTGGGCGTGGCTCCTCTCAGCATCCTGGGGTGAAGAGAAGCTTGTCCCCCTGGTTCTGGTTCTTCAAGCTTCCGTTCAGGACAACATAGAGACCCCCTCTTATGAGCTTCAGTCAGAAAACAGCCCAGACGGTCCACTTGAAGTCGTTTCAAGATGGAGCAGTGTTTAGGCCAAGGCTTGGAGAGTCAGCTGACTGTCCCTCCTGGAAGCAGAGAGACGTAGCCATTGGGCATAGATCTTGGGCTGCATTGTTTTCTCTTGGCCATGATTTTGGGTCAGCTGGATTCCATTTGCCAAAGGATGGAGTGCGGATCTGGCGTCTCTCTTGCAGAGATCCATAGGACAATCTAGTAGGTCTAGTAAAAGGAAAACAAAAGCTGCTGTAGGGCCCTTCGTGCAGGACTGCAGGGCCGTGTTCCTGACTTCCCAAAAGGCTCTGTGGGTTGCAGCTTGAGATCGGCATTTCTGGCTTTTAATAGACAGATTGTCAAATACAGTGCCAACCAGTAAAGTTTACATTTTAGGGGTGGAAAGCAGTCATTCTTAAAAATACTAATTACACGTTTAAAAACGTCTCCCAGTAGACCCCTCCCAAGGGACCAGTTTTGCTTTTGGGTTCTCCTGCCCCTACTCGCTATGGCGGGAGCTTTTCTGTCCCCCCCAAAAGTTGATGGTCATTTATCTGAAGTTGTATCTTCCGGGAACCAGAGCAGGTCAGATGCAGTGGGTATACATGTGGAATCTAATGGAATCAGCAATTTTGGTAAAAGTCTGTGACTGCTATAAAAGATTAGATTGTTAGATACTTAACTAATCAGAGTAGACCTCAAAACCTCTTATATTTACAGAATTTGGATATCGGCATTCAGAAGGTGATCCCTTGCCAAAGAAAACCTGTATCAAATAATATGTACACCATGCAGGTCATTTGGAGTTAAAAAAGAAAAAATTGGAGACGCTTGAGAACTATAGCACTAAAATGAAAGGCCTGTTTGCTTATTCGGTGCCAGGAAGCCTGGTACAAGCCATTCGTCCTGTCTCCCTCGTAAGGACCAAACGAGTGGAAGTTGGTTTAAAGTGCGTCGATTTTTATTTATGTAGAAGGAAGGCTTCCTGCCAGTGAGAGTGCCGATCACTGAACGAGCTTCCCCAGAACGGTCGCTAGGCCCTAGCAATTTCGGAGCAGCCCCCATGTGCGGAGCCGGTGGTAGGGGTCTCGGAGACCATCAGACCCCAGCCCTGCCCTCATGCCTGCAGGCAGAGCGATGGGGTAGCAGGTGGGCTTCTGCATCTCAGTGCACAAGGATCGGGGCCCGAGTGCCCCTGGGATGTTCTTGCAAGAGGGACCATATTAGTCATGTCCTCGTTGGCAGTAACTGTCCACTGGAGATGCTAAACAGCTTCCTCTCTCTGTCTCTGTTCTGAACGGTCATGCCTGTCGCAAACATCTGTCCAGAATCCTCCTCTCTACCCACGTTCCTTAACACCTTCCGGGATCCTGACGGATCTTGGGGTCTCAGCTTCTCCCGGACACGAGCCTAAGTTTGCTCGGATAATCTCCTGAGGGGCTCGCTGGGTCACCACTGCTGGTCTTCTTTTTTCAATATACTGACACTAACCTGGGTATGAGCCCTCTCATCTCCTTGGGATTTACTTTGCTCCAAGCACAGTGAGGGAAAAGAGAATTGATCATTTCTGGTCCCTTAGAAAAAAGATGCTGTATTCAGGAAGGGAGTAGCTTTGGTTTTGGTAACAAGCCAACCTTGACAAGTCTGCATATATTCTGACATTCGTCTTACTCTTGGGACCAAGGGTGTTTACTGACTTTTTCATGGTGATTTAGCAGTCTGTGTTTACAAGTAAGATGAGCCTTTAAAAAAAAAAAAAAAAAAAAAAATGAAGAAAAGTTGGGTTAACCATTGGCTGGATATCAGACATTTCCCCCCAAATAAATAAGTAAATCAGTACAGTTATCTTAAGAGT
>NW_006782421.1:456601-466968 GCF_000442215.2 Lipotes vexillifer
AACGGGGCACGAACCCGCGTCTCCTGCATCGGCAGGCGGACTCTCAAGCACTGCGCCACCAGGGAAGCCCCACACATATATTTTTACAAAAAGTATTTTCTGAAACTGCCACCTCATCTACACCTAAAGAAGACGGATGACTCTTCCGTGACCACACGCGAGGGTCGGCCTGTCGACAGACAGGCGGGAAAGCTCTGCCGGGCCCAGCCTGCCCCCGCCGACCCCGCGTGGGCACAGGTCTGCTGACCGTACAGCCGGCCCGTCAGCCCCTTCCCGGAAAGAGTAAGGCCGTTCTGTTTTGATTTCGGTAGATAATCTTGTGCCGTGGCGATCAGAAGGGCAAAACGAAGCAGTCATGGTGAACAGCAGGACCGCCCCTCAGTCAGGCGGTTTTGGAGACGACCAGGAAGGTGGATGCGAGGCATGCGGTTGTGTGAGCAAAATGGGGGGTCAGGAACCCGGGACGCGGTTTGCTGCCCAGCAGGCTCGTCTCAGCCCCGGTGGCCGGTGGGTGCGGGAGCTGCTGCGAATCCACATCCTGCCGTTGTTGAAAGTGCGTCCCAGCCAGAGCGTCCACATGGACGAACCATCTTGGTCTATAACCCTAATTTTATATTACAAAGAGCATCCTTTCAAAAGCGTATGCTGCGTAAAAATGTACTTACAGGAGAATCTCTGTGAACTGTATTTCTTGTATGTGCGACAGAGAGAGAGAGGCTATTTTAGCCAGGCAAAAGGTTTGTGCAGTGATTGGAATAAATCATTTATGACCCTTCAGTCCCATTTAGGACACTGATAATAAAACCATGGCAATGCACTTCTGAGGCTTTAAAACTTTACTTCTTTGTGGTTTCTGAAAGCAGGAAGCATCCCTAAAATCTTTAAAATACAGCCGTTTGACCTGTCGCACGGGGTGGTGGCAGGTGGGCAGGGCCGCGGGCTTCTGCGGCCTGGGAGCAGCCCTCACCGTGGCAGGTCTGCACCCCCCTGGGGAGATTCCCAGACACGGAGCGCCTCAGGCCCCCCAGCCCACCTGGTCAGAGTCCGCATGGTCACAAGCTCCCAGGTGATTTGTACGCCTGTGAAAGCCAGGGAGGTGCTACTCTAGATGCCAGCCGGGATGAGCCTCTGTTCAAATGACCGGCAAAACTGGGTGCATTAAAAAAAAAAAAAGGCAACTAAAACATATCGAGTGCCTGCTTGGTGTCACGTCACGTGCCAGGCAGGCACTTTCACGTATCACCTGTTTCATCCTCAAGATCAGCTTGCAAGTTAGGTTAAACAATTGCCCAAGTTCAAAAGCTGGGGCTTGGACCTGGTCTGACTCCTGACTCCACAGCCCAGGTGCCTTTTCTTACAGCTCGGGCTCGGCATGCCCTCAAGCCGGCACGCGGAAGGGACGACGGGGGGACACGGAGTGGTGACTTCAAAACAAACTTCTGAGCCTTATTTTTAAAGCACACCATCACTGCGAAGTGGGAAAAACCGCAGTCGGGATGTGAACCCGCCCGTCTCGCTTCCCGGTGTTTCCGTCACGCGGCCTGGCAGCGGCAGGCGGTTTGGTGGGGATTACAGCAGGGGGTCACGGAAGGGTCCTGACTGTAATCCGCTCGGGAGATGTTGTCGCCGGCAACGTCTTCAAGGACCTCCGAGAGAGCCGCTCTGACCTCGGGCAGCACCCTCTGGTACTCGGCACTACCCCGTTCCAGAGGCAGAGATTCTGCGACATCATCATCCAGGTTAAAGATGAGGGGAGGCTCGTGGTGCCACTGGGGACCGACGCTGCCATCGCAGGCTCTGGCCCCACCTGGAGCGGGTGACAAGAGAGACCCCGTCAAGCCCAGCGCCAGATTACAAGTGAGTGCAAACATACCAGGACTCCAATGCTCCAGTGACCGCTCTCCCTGCCACTAAGACACTGACTCAAGTATCTTTCCCCCCTACCCTCTGGGAGTAAATGTGATGTGTCTTTTGAAAATTGATTTCTTGAGTCCACAGGACACTCAATTTGGCAAATTAGGCAGGGAGGCCAGGGAAGTCGTTTCACTTCGGGCTGCAGTTCAGTTTCTTGTCTGAGTTAGGATCTGGCTGTTACGGCGGTCCCCAAAGACGGGTGACGAAAACGTTTGGAGCGA
Source organism: Lipotes vexillifer (assembly GCF_000442215.2). NCBI lineage: Eukaryota > Metazoa > Chordata > Mammalia > Artiodactyla > Lipotidae > Lipotes > Lipotes vexillifer. The sequence continues at coordinate 458,737 of NW_006782421.1, forward strand.
TGGCAGCCTCCTTGGCTGTTAATGATTCAGATGACTTTGTTTTGCCCCCTTTTCCGTACAAAAAGTAGTTAAGGCTTCTGACAGGAATGAACACAATATAATTATATCAACAAAAGGAATTCAGGCGGAGGACAGCCCTGGGACACACAGGCAATCCTGAACACTTCCTTTGCCTCTGGTCTCCTTAGCAGGGAAACGTGAACGAGGTAGACATTTACCAGCCGCTCGGGGAAGCAGAGCCCTGAGGTGTGAGAGAATTTTTTCCACTGTCTCCTCCTACAGGGTGGAACACTCGACAGCATCCTTAGGAAAAGCACAGCTGTGTGATGAGGCCGGTCCAGCTGACAACTTTCTATCCCACCCTCCGCTACAAGCTGAGAGCCTGAAGCCCAAGTGCAACTCAGTAAAAGCAAATCTCCACGAAGGAGCCACAGTCACACCACGGGAGGACGCAGCTTTCATTCTGGGCCGATCTGAACAGAAACACAAAATGTGAACCACTGAGAGGGAAGACCGCGCAGCCTTTGGGAAGCCCCCTGTTGAAGCTGCTCCTCCTGGGATGGATTTCAGTTTGTCCAACGGGAAGGAAGGGTCGTTGCCTAGTGTTTGGAGTTGAAGTTGGCTCCTCTTTGCCCATAAACAGAGGTGACGTGAGCTTTGGCAATCAGTCAAGCGAAGGTGGGGACTGACTCCTCTTGTAAAAATTAGAGGCTTCCACTTAAGTAAGGGAATAATGGAGTAGCTCACATAAAACTCATCCTCCCCTAGATGACAATTTTAAGTTCTAGGCAACATACAGAAAAAAAACAGCCAATTGAAGGCACCGGAAAATCATCCATGCAGGCAGAAAGGAATTTGATTTGTGAAAGCAGGAGGCCGCACGGGGTGGGGTCTGTGTTTAAGTGTTTTCCCCTGGGGACACCCCCCTACCCACCCAGTCAGAGCAGCGCGGAGCAGCTAAAGCCCCAGGAGGGGGCTGTGGTCTCTTTGGCTTGAGGTGTCAGGGGACAGAGTTCAGAGCTGCCACCACAGATGCAAATTGGTGGGCAAAATCTGGGAAGGCTTAAAATCTGCAAATAAACTCCCTTCAAAACCTTGGCTGACCCCTGAACTGGGCATGCACAGATTCTAGCAACAGCTACAAGTCTGAAGAGCTCAGCACGCATTTCTGTGCTACCCAGAGCAGGGAAGGTAGAATTTAGAGTGTGAATTCTGTTAAGTTAGAAAGGCTTGATAAACACTTCATATTTCCCATTGAAGTCCCAAAAGGTTCATGCTAGGAGTACAGGCTGTATCCCAGAATGAAGGCGTTTACCTATAAGATTAAGGATAAAATCCAACAGAGCCCAGTTCTGACAAAGCATAAAATCAAGCCTCCTCCAGTTGAAGGGGATTAGGCAGTAATTACCTGCCCGTGAGAACCAAAGTCAACACCCCTCAGACTGAAAGTCAGAATCTCTACAATGCATCACACACAATGTCCAGTTTTTAAAAACTACTCAATAGGAAACTTCTAGTTTCTGGTCCAGCATTTGGAGCTCTGCAAGTCAGCCCTCCATCCTAACAAGTAAAAAGCTGAACAAAACTAAAAAGTCAATGACTCTTCTGAGATCCATCAGAGAAGTGAGGTCACAGGGCAAACCTCTGCCCCCCAAACTGGAGACAGACAGGTGAGAATACAGAGAATCACAACATACCAGAGCAGAAACCCACAAGCGGACACCTCTGGGAACCAGTGCCCTGGTAGGAAGACCCGAACTGTGATGAACAAATGGCGGGAGGCTCAGTGTAGATGAGTCTAAGAGTTAAAAACCCCATGGGGGTGGGAGTCCTCTTTTAGATGAAAATCCTAAGAAAAAAAGAAAAAAATAAACGCCAGTGATCAAAAGCACTGTGACAGAAATAAGAATAAGAATGCCTTTGATGGGCTCGTTTGTAGAGTCCACGGCTGAGGACAGAATCTCTGAGCTTGAGGATATCTCAAAAGAAGCTTCCAAAGTTGAAAAGCAAAGAGGGAACAAAATCTGCAAAACGCAGAGCAGAATATCCAAGAACTGTGAGGAAACTACAAAAAGTGTAGTGGGAACACTAGAAAGAGAAGAATGAGTGAAAGGAATAGAAGAAATCTATGCAGCTATAATGACTGAGATTTCCTCCAAATTCGTGTCAGACACCAAACCGCAGATCAAGGAAGCTCAGAGACCCTGAGAAAGACCCTGTCGAGACAACAAGAAGTCAAGGCACGACTCGAAGAAAATATTCTCACAAGGCACATCTGATAAAGGGCTGTTATCCGAAACACACAAAGAACTCTTAAATCTCAACAATCAGGATGATGAGAATGAGAACCTGAACAGACACCTCAGCAAAGAAGATACACAGTTAGCAGACAAGCATACGAAAGGGTGCTCAATGCTGTACGTCATCAGTAGTTGCAAAGTAAATAACAAGACCCCACGACACACCTAGCAGGGTGGCCAAATGAAAAACAGTGGCAACACCGAATGCCGGTGAGGGTGTGCAGCAGGGACTGTCATCACTGCCGGCGGGGACGCTAAACAGTGCAGCTACTTTGGAAGACACCTTGGTGTTTTCTTACAAAATTAAATACACCCTAACCGTACGATCTAGCAGTCACGCTTCTTGTTATTTATTCAAATGAGCGTGTGTCCACAAAGAGACCTCCATGTGGATGTTTATAGCATAATCGCCAAAACGTTTGCTCCTAATTGTGAAGACTTGGAAGCAAGCAAGATTTTCTTCAGTGGGTGAATGGATAAATTAACTGTGGTACGTCCAGGCAATAGAATATTATTCAGCTTTGAAAACAAATAAGCTCAAGCCATGAAAAGACATGGAGAAGCCTTAAAGTGGTATTTTAGTCAGCCTAGGCTGCCATAGCAAAATACCATAGACCGGGTGGCTTAAATAATAGAAATTTATCTTCTCACAGTTCTGGAGGCTAGAAGTCCAAGATCAAGGTTCTTGAAAATGTGGTTTCTGGCGAGGGTTCTCTTCCTTGGCTTGCAGACAACAGAGATACAAAAATCCCTCGATACATACTAGCAAACTGATTTCAGCAGCTTGTAAAAAGGATTATACACCATGTCCAAGTGGAATTTATCCCGTGGATGCAAGGTTGGTTCAACATATGAAAATCAGTCAGTGTAAAGCAATGTATATTCATAGAGCAAAAGACAAAAGAATGATCATCTCAATAGATGCAGAAAAAGCATTTGACAAAATCCCACCCTCTGTCATGATATAAACACAGGAAACTAGGAATAAAAAGGAACTTCGTCAACCTGATAAAAATGACCTGTGAGAAACCCAGAGCTAACATCATACTTAGAGAGGAAAGACTGAAAGCTTTTCTCCCTAAAATCAAGAACAAGACATGAATGTCCACTGTCACCACTTCTATTCAACATTGTACTGGAGGTTCCAGCCACAGAAATCAGGCAAGAACCAGAAACAGGAGGCATCCAGACTGGGGAGGAAAAAGTAAAACCACCTCTATTTGTTGATGAAATGATCTTATATAGAGAAAAGCAAATGGTCAAAACCCTCCAGTTAAAAAGCAGAGCCTTATCAAACTGGATGAAAAAGCAAGATTCCTTTCTTTCCTGCCTGCAGAGGCACATTTTAAATATAAAAGCAGTTGAGTTGAAAGGAACAAAATAGATATATCACACAAACAGTAAGCACAGGAAACTGGAGCGGCTATGTTAACGTTAGACAAAACACACTTCACGACGTGGAGCACCAAGATAACGAGGGCTATTGCACGAGGATCGAGAGTCCGTTTTCAAGGAACACAAAACTAAAGGGAAATATAGACAATCTACATCCCAAATGGAGATTTTTAAAACGCTTCTCTCAATAATTGATAGAACAACTAGGCAAAAAGCCGGGAGGGACACAGATGATCTAAACAACTATCAGCACCTCCACCTGATTGAAATTTATGGAACGTTATACACGAGAACTGCACAATACACATCTGCTTCACTTCCACACGGTGTGTTCACCAAGACAGATCATCTGCAAGGCCATAAAATAAGTCTCAGTAAGTTTCAAAAGACTGAAAACTTCCAGAGTGTGTTTTCTGATGACAATAAAATTAAATGAGAAAAGACAAAGATAAGACAGCTAAAAAAAGGCCCCCCAAATTTGGAAATTAAGCAACAGCTTTCTAAATGACCTATGAGTCAAGGAAGATATTAGACAAGGTACTAGAAAATATTTCCAACTAGATAATGAAAGTAAAACATAGAATTTGGGAGATACAGATAAAGCAATGCTTAAAGGGAAAACTGTAGCTATAAACGCTTATATTTGAACACGAGAAAGGTTTAAAATTAGTTATATAAATGTCCTCTTTAGTAAACTAGAATAAGGAGAGTAAAGTAAGTAAAGAAGGAATGGAAACAAAAGCAGGAATCATGACATAGAAAATGATAAAGGAAATAGAGCTAAAAGTTGCTTCATTAAAGATTAATTAAAAGGATAATGAGGAAATATTATGAACAATTTTAGGCCGGTAAAGTTGACAACTCAGATGAAACGGACAAATTATTTTAACAACTTACCAAAGCTGATACAAGAAGAAATTAAAAATCTGAATAGCCCTGTACCTATTAAAGAAATTAAATTGATAACCAAGAACTTTTCCATCAAGAAACCTCCAGGTCCGAAGAGTTTCACAGATGAATTCAATCAGACGTGAAAGAAATAATACCAATCTCCCATAGCCCCTTCCAGAAAACAGAGAAAGGAACACTTCCCAACTCATTTCCCAAGGTTAGCAAAACCTGATACCTGACCCCGACACAGACGTTGCAGGAAAGGAAAATTATAGACAAAATCTCGGCAGATCAAATCCATCACTATATAAAAAGAAGAATACATCACAACTGAGTTTATCCAGGAATGTAAAGTTGACCTAACATTTGAAAACCAGTCGACGTAATTCACAGCATTAAGAGGGTCCTTATGCAAGTATATACACTTATAGGAACTCATCAAATCCTGCCGTTTAGGTCTGTGGCTTTCACTGTGTGTAAAGTTTCCCTCAATTACTCTTTTGAAAAGGAAAAAGCAATATGATCACTTCATTCTAGGCCACACCGCGAAACAGACTCGCTGCCTCTTAAAGCTCCTCCTAGGACACGACCTCAGAAATCACAGCCTCATCATAGAGGGACACACACCTCTTTCTCTAATCTAATGCGGTAGATGTCAGTTCACCTCACTTATCCCAAAGCAGTTTTATGTAATTAGCACGCAGATTTTCAGGGACGGGGGTGAGGAAAAGGAGGAATCAGAGCGCATCCGGGCTTCATCCTGTTTCATCCTATTTCATCCCATCTGTTGAGATTTCCATTCTTCCCTTGCTAACTTTCCTGGGAGTTTGGTGATGCCTCAGAAGAACAGAACTCCCCTGGGTATCATAATTCCTATCTGACTGTGATCCCTTCAAAGAGTCCTATCACTTCATAGTAGCATTTATGATCCCAGCGTCATGATGACAAGGGCTTTCTGGCTGGGTTATGACTTCTGAAATTAACTCAGCCTGGAGAAACCATACCTCTGAGACAGGGTAATGTAAGGGCTGGCATCTGGACACGAATAACAAACATCTCACTGGTTTGCATTTTAGGTCTTGGAAAGTCGAAGATTCTTGTGGCGTTTTTAATATCCTTCAAGTGATGAACTCAAAGAACTTGTTTTGTTTTTATGCCACATTTTCTTTGGGGGTCACTTATTCACCCTCAGGGCAAATAAATTTTTGTTCCTTATTATATAATTATTTGGAAAGCTCTAACTTTAAATAACTGAATCGGGACTTCCCTGGTGGCGCAGTGGTTAAGAATCCGCCTGCCAACGCAGGGGACACAGGTTCGAGCCCTGGTCCGGGAAGATCCCACATGCCGCGGAGCAACCAAGCCCGTGCGCCGCAACTACTGAGCCTGAGCTCTAGAGACCGAGAGCCACAACTACTGAAGCCCATGCGCTTAGAGCCCGTGCTCCGCAACAAGAGAAGCCACCCCTATGAGAAGCCCGCGCACCGCGACGAAGAGTAGCCCCCGCTCGCCGCAACTAGAGAAAGCCTGTGCGTAGCAATGAAGACCCAACACAGCCAAAAATAAATAAATAAATAAATTCATTTTTTAAAAAAGAAATTGAGTTAAAAAAAAAATAACTGAATCAAATTGGAATCCACAACAGATCCCAGATTTGGGTGAGGGGTTTTTTTTTGGGGGGGGGGAGGCGTTGGGGGGGAGCTTGTTTTTCATTCATTAAAAAAAAGTGTTAGGGTTCCTACCAGATGCAAGATTCTGTGCCAAGCATGTCAAGACAACAATGATTAAAGAGCTTTTACAGAGGCTGAGTTCAGAGAGCTTAAAGCTACTAGAAGAAATAAAAGATGTACTTAAATAACCGGCGTATATGGCAGAATGTGGTAAATACCGGAGTTCTCCATATCCTACCCAGCTGGGAAGACGAGAGGCAGTTCTCAATCCAGGGGGGCCTTAAAAGCCGAGAGGGATTTTACCCTGGAGGCCAAGGAGAAGAACCGTCGCTCTTGGAGAACCAAGACTAGGAAAGTACAGGGACCCAGGGCGGAGGGAGTCCGAATTCAGCTGGAGGCAAAAAGCCACTGCAAGACTTTGCGAACCATGCTGCTATCACCCTTCTGAAATATACGTTTAAGATGGTCACAGGGTGAGCCAAGTAGGAGAGAGGCTTGGCTTCGCTAAACAGACCTGTGACATCTATGTTCTGAAAGAGTCTCTTGCTTCAGAATATCTCTAAGCTCCCACTGAATGTTCAGCCAGACTGGCATTGAGAGCATAACCGTGGGATGAAATGTTTTTCACGTGAAAAAGTGGGCAGCGTGGATGTGCTGGACCAGCTCTGAGCTGGCTGGAGATCTAGGCGAACAGCAGAAAGGCCTTATTAGCGTACCTGTAGGTACAGAGGGCCTGGGCAGGGCCCTGGCATGCTGAGCCCTCCTCCTGGGCCCGGGTTTGGGGCGGCACCATCGGAGATGCTGAGAGCACCCTGAAAGGGGGCAGCCCACATCATCCCGGAGGCTCGAGCGAGAGCCCGGGTGGGACAGGGCCCCTCAGTAACTCACCGGTGACGAAAAAGGCCTTGTACCGCTCCAGGCGGACAGTCTGAAGGGCTCCGTCCTCTCCGGCCGCCCCACTGTTGGGGTGAAACAGCACCTGGGAAAGGGGGACAGGGCTTACAAATAAGAAAACCATGCTAGAGGCTCCCTGGAAAGCATTACTTTCTTTTTCCTTTTTTTTTGGCCGCGCTGCGCGGCATGCGGGATCTTAGTTCCATTGGAAGCACAGAGTCTTAACCACTGGACCGCCAGGGAAGTCTCAGCATTACTTTCTTTGTCGTGGTCCCTGTTCCCCATCACCTGCCAAACCCACCCTCTGACACCCAGCCCAGCCCCAAACACAGACACAGGCCTGTGGTCTACACCATCCAACTCCCGGGAGCCTGTGTGAAAGAGCTCTTTTGCTAGTCAATTAATCGTAGTGGGTTACAGCTCTGCTTGGATTCCTAGGCCCAGTACTAGCCATGTCATCTGCAGGGTCCAGTGCAAGATGAGAATGAGAGAAACCTTGTCCAAAAATTAAGGATTTCAACTGTATAGCACAAGGAATTATACTAAATATCCTGTGACAAATCATAATGGAAAAGAAAATGAAAAAGGATGTGTATATGTATAAGCGAATCACTTTGCTGTGCAGCAGAAATTAACCCAACATTGTACATCAACTATACTGCAGCAAAATAAATTTCCTTTTTTAAAAAATTTTTTATTCATTTATTTTTGGCTGCGTTGGGTCTTCGTTGCTGCACGCGGGCTTTCTCTAGTTGCAGCGAGCTGGGGCTGCTCATCATTGCGGTACACGGGCTTCTCATTGCGGTGGCTTCTCTTGCGGGTTCTAGGCACATGGGTTTCAGTAGTTGTGGCACATGGGCTCAGTAGTTGTGGCTCGCGGGCTCAGTAGTTGTGGCTCACAGGCTCTAGAGCGCAGGCTCAGTAGTCGCGGCACACGGGCTGTGGGATCTTCCCGGACCACGGCTCCAACCTGTGTCCCCTGCCTTGGCAGGCGGATTCTTAACCACTGCGTCACCAGAGAAGTCCCAAAATAAATTTCTTGAAAAGCTATTTTCTTTTAGTTACTACCCCCCCCCCACCAC
>NW_006782421.1:467619-478712 GCF_000442215.2 Lipotes vexillifer
AAAAAAAAAAATTAAGAATTTCAAGGTGGCCACAGCACGTGTGCTTTAAAGCAAGCACAGGGTCCTTCTAAGTGTGGGTCCCTCTGTGACAGCAGGGGTCACCCAGCCAGGAGGCCGGCCCCCGCCTGAGCCCCACCCCTCAGGGTCCTACCGCACTCAGACTGAGCAAGTCATCAATGACGGAATCACCCTCCAACTCCACGCTTCCACTGCAGGGGGCACGGGTTCGATCCCTGGTCAGGGAACTAAGATCCTGCAAGCCAAGTGGCGTGCCCCCCCCCCAAAAAATAAAAAGAATCACCCTCCAGAATGGAAACACCTAGTTCAGGGTTCCCAAGGACAAGGTTTGGTAGAAAATAAATGACCAGCATCCTTGGCAAGTTGGTGGCTTTGGGCTGGAAACGTGAGCCTGCCTTGGTATGAATCATTACTGATATATATCACTGGAAAGGCGCTTACGTGATTCAAAGTTTCCATGGAGCTAAAAAAAAAAAAAATGAGAAACATCTGTTGGAGCGGTAAACAGCTGTCCCCCCAAGTTTCCCGGCTCTGAAAGGATGCCAGCGAGGGTGGGGCTCCTCGCACACCTGCTGCTTCCGTGCTCTCGTGACAGGGCCTGCCAGGTCCCCAGCCGGCGTGATGACAGCAGGCTCCTTCCAAACAGGAAGAGAAGTCGTAACTCAAAACCCTCCCTTCTTCCAACCCTGAAGGAAGCCAAGCCTCTCACCACAGGAGGCTGTTTTGTTTCCTTCTGGAGAGGGCAGGAAGTGGGGGACTTGGGAAATCTATTGTCAACAGATCTAGGATGTACTCAAGACATCCAGGAGATGGAAGCCCAGGCCCGCGGGTTCGAGCCATTGACATTATGGTTCAGTAACAGAAACAGAAATTCCATAAGCGGTGGCTGCCGTGTGCAGGATATTCATTTGGTGTCACCAGGCGCCACTTCCAGAATCCAAGAGCAAGCAAAATGGCTAGCTCTCAGGAGGGCGGATGGATTTTGGAGAACTCGTATATGCCCTGCTTTTCCCCTCTGAGCAGACTGATTATGGCGTTCTTGTTTATATCAACATAGGAAGGAGGTTGGCACATTTACACATGAATCACAGCTGAAGACATTTCCTCTCCAGAGGACACCCGTCCGAATTTCAAAGATAACTTTATCTTCTGCAAACATGTTGCATCTTCTTGGTTGCCTTTCTTACCTGTTTGCTTTGCTTTCTCTTGTTTTGCTTTTTCAACCAGGGAGCGGCTTCTTACCTCTCTGGAGGCTGGTGCCTGGGTAGCCTCCCCAGAAGGAGGGGTCTCCCACCCCTTCAGGTCTGGGTGCACAGACCCAGGTCTCCAAAATTTGCTGTCAGCCTCGCGCCAGCCGCTCCGGACAGCATCTTTTGCCACTAGGGGGCCTCCCTTATCCCTAAGAGAAGTGATCAGCGGTGCAGAGACCAAGACCCGACTTCTGTTTCTACAATGTATGGTCTCCAGGGATGGACCAAGCATTGCATGACTACACAGCCCCAGACTGGTCGTGACAGGACAGATGCAGAGCCATTAAGAAGCCTTCCTTTGGCTGACAATTTCTGGACTTGCTCATGGCAACCTGGGGCTGAGGTAGGACTTGACCAGCAGTGATGCTGCAACTCCAAATTCCATCCAGGAAGCAGGCGAGCCTAGAGTGGGATGCCTGCCCCCAGGCTGTGCACCCTCTCCTGCCCGCTCCCCTCTCCCCCTTTGTGGTTGCCCTCGTTGCCTGGACACAGACCCCTCTAGATCAGAAGCAGAAGGGTCTGCAGGAATGGCATCAGAGCCCCTAGCTGTCCATGAAGTGGGTGGTGAGACCGCTCACAGCAGGAAGACCTATAGCCCAGCATTTGCCTGTAGACCTCTCAACCAGGACCTGGGGAGGGTGCCAGGGCTCACGTGGCCCTAGGTTGCTTCAGCTCGTCGACTTTCCGTTACTCGTTTGCAAAATAGGGAAGAACCCAACCGCTGAGACTTTTTGCATATTGTTTTGAGATGACGGTTCCAGGAGTTACTTTGAGCTTCTTGAAACTGGAATCGTTTTCTAAACCAACCCCTACTCGAATCTTGTAAGCCCAGCATATACCTAAGGGTGAACACAGCTGTGTTTATTAACATATATATGTGTATGCTGTGGGAACTAATCAATATATTCTAATTTGATTATTAAGGAATGTTCCAAACAGGTGGCAATGTTTAAATCTAACCTTTTAAGGCTGTTATACACAGTTGGATGCCCCAGAATGCTACTGGTGCCTTGCACGTGATAGTTACTCAATAAATGATTACTGAATACCAAAACAAAAACAAGGGACTTCCCTGGCGTTCCAGTGGTTAAGACTCCATGCTTCAACTCTGGGGGCGCCAGGTTTGATCCCTGGTCGGGGAACTAAGATCCTGTACGCTGCACCAAAAACCAAAGCCCAAAGGCAAAAAGCACGTGTGTGTGTACCCACGTGTGTATGTGTGCATAGGCATGTATATTTCTACAGTCACTCATATATTTTTCTCTCCTGGCCCTCCATCAGCAGACTCGAGACAATGTACTCCGGTCTCCGCAGCGGCTGAATCTGGGGCCAGCGGTGGCCTGCGTTGAGCTCTAAGGTGTCTGGACTAACGCTGCAGGAGTCCAGTCCTCTGGGGCGCTGGGTCGGGCCCACAGGTGCCAGCGCCCACGTGCCTCTACCCTGGAAGGTGCCACCAGAGCTCTGGACGAGCGGCGAGTGGCAGCTGTCCCCTCCCGGGCCACAGGGTAGCCCACACACATCACACGTCCCCACGAAAACCCCAGCCGGTGTTGCGGCTCCTATCTGCCTCTCCTGCCGGTCCCTGGGCCCAGCCCCCTGGGGGCCCAGACCAGCAACCACGAAGCCCCGAGGCGGGGCCTCCGTGGGTCCGCGGGAAGCGGCAGCTTGAGAAAGATGGCGAGCCCTCCGCCGTCTGGAAACGGAAGTTCCGCGCCCGGGAGCTGGCCTCCCCCAGTGGACGGACAGCGTCAAGGCGCCCACAGTCCTTGAAGGGCTTCCTGGTGACCCCGATCATTCTGTGCGCGGCCGTGGTCATAAACACGCGGGAGCACCTCTCCGCTGACGTCGTCGATAACCCCCCAGGGTCACATACTGCGAACTCCCAGCCAGAGGCGGAAGCCACCTTCCTGCTTGGCTGTCCTGCAGGAGCAGGGCTCAGCCTGGAAGGGTCTGCAGCTCCAGGGGGTCGGATAGGCCGGGAGCAGCCGTCCTGCCCTAGAGGCCACTCCGAGCATCGTCAAGAAGCCCTGGTGCCCGCTCAGGACCAGTGTGCCGGCCGTGGGGAAGTGCAGCTTCAGGAACTGCCCCAGGACATTTGACTCACTTCCATGTGACCCGCAGTAAAGCCAGAAATAAACCCTTTGATGTGTGGGTCCCTAACTGAGGAGCCGGGCTCACGGGGCCTTCCAGAAAGAGCTCCGGGTTCCGCCAGCCTCCTTCCTCCTCCCCCTTCCTCTTCCTTTTGGCAAAAGTAAAACACACAGAAAGACAGGGAAAGGCTATCCGGCCTGACATTTCCTGGCTGTCGCTGCCACCAAGTGCTTCAGAGCACCCCAAAGAGGGGACCCTGGGGGCTGGAGAGCCGTGTGTGTGCTAAGCCCTTGAGGACCGGCCCTGCCACCCAGGGTATCTTTCGTTCATTTGTTTATTCATCCAGTCCTCGTTTATTGCACGCTGGCCGGACGCCAGACCCTGTGTTAGGTGTTCTGAGAATTCCATGGTGAGCTCCCTGACCTTGGGAAGCTTCCGTTCCGGCGGGGGAACCCCACGATACACACCTCACAGACACAGGTCATGCACCCCATCCAACAAAAATGTGCCGCATGCCTAGGGCATGTCAGAAAATTAAATGATGGTGAGGGGAAAAAAAGTCATTCGGTATATAGGGAATAAGCCCCAATGGACGCCCGCCCTACACCAAAACTGCTGCATAGAAATCTGGACTGAGGAGCTGGACTGACTCAGGAAGGAGAGGGGGAGAAAGGACAGGTTCATCTCAGAGGAATCACCCCTCGGCGGCTGACCAACTGGATCTCCAGGGGCCACTTGCAGGCGTCTTCTGACGATGGTTCTGTTTGCGCAGAGGCAGCCAGACCCCGATAAGGGGCAGGAGCCCTGCCTCTGGAGAAGCCCAGGTGGGACACGTACCACCTCCACTTACCCTGTGCCCAGCCTGCGCCCTGCCGAACAGCACCTCCGAGGCATCCAGACCGTCAAAGTGTCGGCCTTGGGGCAGGCTGGCCCCAGCCAGGGCCACCACGGTGGGGAAGATGTCCAGCACGCTGCAGGAAGATCAAGACAGTGTTGGCCCCAGCTGTCCCCAGGCTCTCTCCCTGGCCGTGCTGGGGTCAAGAGCCGCCCAGACCAGCCCAGACGGAGCCCCGGCAGCCTCCCATACAGCCCCGCCCCCTCTGCCTCCTGTCCTGCCCTCCGGCCCCACCTGGATTTCCTACAGGAGCAGCACCCAGGCTCTGCAGCCAGGTGTTGCCTGGGCTCAAATCTCAGCTCGGCCATCTATCTGTCTAGCCCTCAGTTTTCTGTTCTCTAAAGTGGGCATGATAGGGGACTTCCCTGGTGGCCCAGTGGTTAGGACTCCGCACTTCCACTGCAGGGGGCACGGGTTCAATCCCTGGTCAGGGAGCTAAGATCCAGCAAGCCTCGCAGTGTGGCCAAAAAAATAAAAATAAAATGGGCATGATAATAATAGTACCTGCCTCACTGGGTGGCAGTGTGGATGAAACACACAGGTCATGCACGTAGAGGGCCTGGCACTCAGAGTGCTCACTGGATGTCTGTGTTATAATCACTCACAGGGACACCCCTGCAGACCTACCTAAGAACTAGGGGGCTGTAATAAAAAGGAATGAAATAGTGCCATTTGCAGAGACATGGATGGACCTAGAGACTGTCATACAGAGTGAAGTAAGTCAGAAAGAGAAAAACAAATATCGTATAATATTGCTTACATGTGGAATCTAGAAAAATGGTGCAGATGAACTTATTGGCAAAGCAGAAATAAAGTCACAGATGTAGAGAACAAACTTATGGTTACCGAGGGGGGAAGGGGGGTGGTGGGATGAAATGGGAGATTGGGATTGACGTGTACACACGACTATGTATAAAACAGATAACGAATGAGGACCCACTGTAGAGCCCAGGGAACTCCACTCCAGGCTCTGTGGTGACCTAAATGCGAAAAGAATCTAAAAAGGACTGGATATATGTATATGTATAATTGGTTCACTTTGCTGCACACCTGAAACTAACACAACATTGTAAATCAACTGTACTCCAATAAAAATTAATTTAAAAATAAATACATAAAACAAAAGTCAAAAAAAAGAAGAGCCAAGGGGCTCTACCTGTCACCACCTAGGCCACTGCCGCCCGCTGAGAGGGAACAGTGTGTGACAGGTGTGTCTGCAAGAGAGCATTTACTTTATTTTTCCCACCCTGGGTCTCCGCGTCGCAAATAGCTAGTCTTTGTCTAGAATGCCGTCATGTGTGACACATGCCATCCGCTTTCATTTAGCTCTGTTATTCCTGTTACAAAATAGTCAGTGTTCAGGGTGGGCAAATAGGATGCCATCCAGAAATATGAAAGCAGCAGCACCCACACAGCCACCCCCACCCCCCGCCCGAAGGCAGCCACTGTGAACACGTTGGCGGATTTTGTGAATTTGATTTTCTTTGTAGTCACGTGGTACCATTTCCCTCTACTCTACGGCACATCTCCCTCCAGCCTGCTGTGCTCAGGTCAGACAAAAACTCTTCGGCAAGAACACAGCTACTTATCTGAGGGCCAGGCTAACGGAGAGTCGGTGGGACTCGACAGAACCGGAGGACCAGGCCCGCACGAGGCTGGACATCCCGGGAAAGAGGGTCCACCTGAGGCTGGGCTCAGGGGGAGGCCTCCAGGCCTCACCTGCTGCTTCCCCAGCCCAGGGTCCGGGGGAGGCTCGCCCCCCAAGATGGGCCGCGGAAGGGAACTGCCACGTGCCCGCCTCCCCTTCTCCTCTGCTCCAGGGCTCTGTCTACAGCCCCAAGCAGGATCTCTCCCTCGACTACGGTACAGAGCGTCTCTGGTCTGCCTCTGGCTTCTACAGCTCATAGAGCCGGTGGCTTATCTCTCGCGACGCACATGCTCCAGGAGCTGGCGCCCCACGCGCATGCAAGTGCAAAAAGTGCACAGTAAGCCCTTGCGGAGTACAGAACAGTCCAGAAACCCGTCCGGAGTCCGAGGTCCCTGCCACAGATCAGGCAGCCCAGAGGACTGCAGTGCTGGCTGAAGAGGCAGGGGTGGCCGGCACTGCTGTTTGGAGCTTTCTCTCCGTTGCACCCCCAAGAGAGGCGTGCCTCCCAGAGGAGTCAGGTCAGTGCCAGAAGAACAGGGTCTGCCTTAGATTTGGGGGTGTGTGGTACATTTTCTTTTCCCGTCTTATTCCCCCCTCCGTCATCGTGAGGCTTAGCATCCTCATTATACAGCACAGAGTCTAATGTCCATGGAGTCCTAGTGTCTCAGAATCGGGCAGGAACCTCCAGAGCACAGAGGAAAGCTCGGGTCCGCAAGAAAAGCTTCTGCATCTCCAGGACTTGCCAGTCCAAGCTCAGGCTATCAAAGAGTCCTTCCTTACGTAAAGGAGAAAACCAAGCCCCCGAGGGGAGCCCTGGAGGAGGGAGATCCTCCCGGGACACAGAGCCCCAGACCCTGGGCCCCTGTGTGAACTTGGAGAAAGCATCAGTCCTGCAAAGGCTACCAAAGGGACCCCGCTACTCCAAACCCTCCCTAAGGAATCGGTCCCGGGAGTCTTGGAAACCTTGGGGAAAGAGACCAAAAAACCCCAAACCTAATTTTCAAATTTCCACAGTTCATTCTAATACCTGGGAAGGCGCATTCCGACTTTCATGGAACCTCAGTCCGTTTGCCTTTGTGGTTCCTTATTCCATATAAAATACTCAAAATTATATTTTACAATTCTGTTGACATAAAGATTATATAAATATATAAAGAGGAGATATTAAGCTATTTTTCTTCAACCTAAAAGTTTTTGTTTTTTCTTCCGGTTTCAAAGAAAATGAAAAGGTCGTGTGCCCCCAGCACCACGCCTCCAGCCCCGATGGGCAAATCGCCCTTGGGTTCTGGAGGCCCTGGTTATGAGACGGGCCGTCGAGAGCCTGCTTGCGGACGGGCAGGCACGGCGACCCAGAAGAGAGCCATCTGAGTGGGTCGGCTCCAGGGGGCACACACTGCAGGTTCTGTTGCCCATGTGAGAAGATTTTCTTCATGTGGCTTCAGCCAGCCCAAGGCACTGAAGGCTGTTCAGAGAAAGTGTGCATATTTGTGTTTTTATCCGAGGAATTGCCAACAGAACCTGCGTGTGGGGACTGGGCAATTGCGAGGAGGATACGGGGAGCTGCAGGGCTGCGGGGGGCTGGCCTGGATCTCAGGGCACGGGTCGATGGCACTGGGGCGCTTGCTGGGGTGCTGGGGGCGGAAGGGAGGCTGTTTCCTAGAAGCGCGGACATTACATCTGGGAAGTGGCCGGTGTGATCTGAAGACGGGAAGTGAGAAGGGCCAGGGCTGCTGGAGTGTAGGCTGGGGTGCGTGGGCCTGGACTCCGGACCTAGAGTGAGCCAGAGGAGAGCAGAACCCCTCCAGACCGTGGAAGAGTGGGACCAGTCCTGGATGTGGCGAGCGAGCTCTGTAGCCTCTGGCTGTAAGTTCCTTCCTGCAGGAAACTCGCTCGCATTACCTCTGGGGAAAGCTAGGTGCCCACCCCTTCCTGGCCTAAGTCCCTCGGTGGAGACTGGAGAGGCTGCAGGTCCCCCTTGGAGACCAGCAGGGCCCGGCAGCAACTTTGCAGGGAGCATGGTGGGGGGAGCCCACAGCACCAGGAAGACCCAACACCGAAGCACGCACATCCGTCCGTTACACAGCAGAGTGCCGCAGCAGTGCGGGTGAGGGAGGGTCCGCTGCCCATCTCCACCCCCATTACCCACTGCCAGATACGGGAAAGCAGTGGGGGGCGGGCCTTGAAAGGAGATGCGCGGCTGGGTCTCGCCCAGGGGTCGGTGACACCCAACCCACAGGACACCGTCGTGAGCATCACCTCTTTGCAGATCCTACTTCCGGGACTCAGTTCTGTGCCTCAAGACAGCCCAGAACCAGCCGAATCCCCCTGCACATAACTGCCCGCCTTTGGGATATGGGAAGACAGCCTCGGGGTCCACCAGCGGGTCATCCGCTCTCCAGGTGAAACAGACCTTTAGCTGTTTTTCAGATGAGATTATTGCAAGTCTTCCCTACCCTTCTAGCCGCTGTAGGCTTGCCCCAAGAATCTCCAAGAGAGCATTCCTCCGTTCTGAACAGAGATGGGGGCCTCCCAGCTCAGATGCAGAGCAGACCCCCCCACTTTTTGTACGTGACCAAGAGAAATCACTTGAGAGCTGTGATTCTCAACCGACATGAGTCTGTCCTCCCCAGGGGACACTTGGAGCCGCCCGGGGACATTCTGGGGCTGGGGAAGCCATGGGCATCCAGTGGGTGGAGGCCAGGGATGCTAGTAAACATCCTTAAACGCCCAGGACACCCTCCACCCCGAAGAACGGTCCAGCCCAAAATGTCAGCAGTGCCAAGGTTGAGATACCCCGCTTTAGAGTTTTAGGATCAAATCACCAGGCCCTTTTCAGACGTGCTGCCCTCCCGAAGGGACGTCAGCTCCTCAACAACACAAGCCTTCTGTCCGATGTGCCCGTTCTTACATCTCCAGTCCCTAGAGCCACGCTTGACCCGTAACTGGACCCAACAATTCATCTCCGTTGAATAAATGAATTTCCCCCATTCTGCAGTTGTGTCACTGGGCTTTGGGGTCAGGGCATCTGTAAGACCTTTCTTTTGATCTTATCACGTCACCTCGGTGCACACCTGATGATTAACACACTAGTTACGTCTAAAGGTAACCAATAGGCTTAGTGTGGACCCTTCTACTTCTTCCGTATTCACGTGAGTGTTATCAACTTGTCTACTCTCTGGTGTCCGTAATTCCTTAGGCACTGGGATATTGGGTTAAGGGATCCTGGCCTCAGCTCAGAGTGGCTGAAGGGAGTTATCTCTGATCTGGAAGGAGATGTATATCCTCTGGGGAAGAAAGTAGTAGACTAAGTGATAGAAGAGGTGATTAAGTACCGAATACGTGGGAGCGTCTGGCTGGGCTTCCAAGAACATGGAGCATAACAGCCTCAGTTTCTCGAATACGCATCATACCACCCTTCTCCTGAGAGCCGACCCGGAGGGAGTCCTGGCAGTCAGGGCGCTCCACCCAAGTTTGCTTTCCATGGATTCATGTGAGAAAATAGCAAGAGGATGAACTGTATGGAGACAGACTGTCCTGCTGCAATCAGGACTAATTTAACACCAAAAATATCCTAAGAGGGCCTGATCTGGTGTATCGGTAGTGTCCTGGTAAAATTCCCAGCAAATGTTACCTCGTACCAAGGCTGGCTTCCTTTGGACACTCACCAAAATATCCCCTAAGTCATTTGTCACCTCTGAAGCCCGGAATTATCAACAAAATGATGCAGTTTTATCACGGAGCCGTAGCTGACTGAAGGTGAGAACACCATTCTCAACTGAGAAGCACGAGCTTGGTTTCCGGTGATGTCACTTGAGAGACGGCATGTCCAGCCCAGCCCGTGAACCCTTGGCCTGACTGCAGCAAGTCGGGCCCATAAAAAGCAGCCCGCCTGGCCCTCTTCCCGGCCAGCCTGACATCACAGGCTCCAGCCGGAGCTGTTGTTGTCACGCCTGCCGGCAGCACCCCGCCCCCATCCCCACCCCCGATTGTACGGGGTTGACTGGGAGTTCCCGGGGGCCCAGAGGCTGCCAGGGACAGTGCCTACTCATCCCCGACTTCGGCTGTCACCGCTGTTCACCCTTCCTTTCCCCCCGGGCTTCAGTCTGCCCGCCTTCTCTCCATCACCTCCCCTCTGGGATGCTAGAGGAAACCAGTGAAGCCTGCTTTCCTCTACTGGGCTGTGTTCTCTAGGCCAGAACCCACTTGGTTAACCGTGAAGGACCTTTGGAAATAGGAAATTAGTCTTTAACCAGAATAAGACCTCTGAGCCTGTGAGCAAGCACCTGTGTCTACGGAGGGGCCCCCTTGTCCATGGATTCAGGGAAGAACCACGCAGAGGACGGGCCCTCCGGGGGAGTGAGAAGCCCTCGTTATAAGTCATGGTTGCAGAGCTGCGTGGTGTTGCTTTCGGGATGGCACACCACAGCCAAGTTCTCTGAGTTTGGGAAGTGTCTGGGGACACCTGGCCAGGGCAGGTGATGTTTGAGGTCTCTAGCCACGTAAGCATCCATGACTTTTTCCTACATCTCAAGGTAATTTGGGTCTCGTACCTTAGCAAAGCAGTGCTGGTGACGTTGACGGGGACCCTGCCGGGCCAGTAAGCCAGAGCCGGGACACGGTGTCCTCCTTCCCAGGTGGTCTGCTTGGCTGGACTTCCCCCTGTGAGAAGAGGGGAGACAGTTGGTTCTCTGGGAAAACAGTCCTACTCCACGGGGACTCTCTAAGAGCTTCTGATAATTCCATCAAAGGAATGACTTCCTTTAGCAATGAGCTATTTTTATTCATGTAGTTAATCTCTTTCAATACGTGCTTTTATTTTACCGGATTCAACACGTGTAACTAGCTGTGTCTGTCCCTGTCTAGGGAATCACGTCACTTAATTTCTTCATGCCACTTTGGCCACTTCAGACTGTCTGGCTTGTTTACGGACTGGCATCAGTCCTGTGCACCCGAGACATAGTAGGCGCTCAACAACTATCTGTTGAATAAATGAATGAATGAATATGTCTTCCTACAGATCATGTTTAGGATGGAAACATAAAACTATTTGAAATGAGATAAAGGCGGAAATTCCCACAGTTATTTGGTCCGCCCAACAACTGATCTGGCATAGGTTTTGTTGTTGTATTTTGTTCACTCTGCTTTACTTTTTTGTTTTCTTTTTTTTTTTTTTTGAATGAATGAGCTCTTC
>NW_006782421.1:478730-491510 GCF_000442215.2 Lipotes vexillifer
TTCCGATGTCGTGGTAGCTCCGACCTCTTACCTCTCAGGGGGCGGTAAGAACAATCTCCGTGCAATCTACGAATTTCCACTGGGTAATTAAAGGAATTATTTTTGTAACCACCAAGTCAAAAGTGACCACCAGTGTAACGATGACCAGCAGGCTGGAAGGGATGAGGTCATGCCTTATGGAAACATCCTGAGTACGTGTTGCGTTGAAATAACCATGACCATGCCCATCCCTCCCACACACACCCCGACCTCATCCCAGCTGAGCCAGGAATTCCACACGGTTAGCGTGTAGAGAGCCTTTCCAAGGCAAACGCTGTGTGTGTCTCACACATACCATGGTCATGCAACATCCTTATGTCTGGCTGGCGAGAACAACGATGGGGAGGGAGGGGGCGAGAGGACCGAGGCTGCTGTCACTTTGCACTCACCCTGCAGCAAATGGAACCTTTGACACCAGAAATGCTCGGCATTTTTGGGGAATTTTCTTAACCAGCTTTGGAGTCCCCCCAAGGGTTGAAGTCAGAAACGATACACAAAACAACTCATGTCTATGGACCGTTTATGTTTAGGGGTGGGGCTCTCGGAACCAAGTGGAGTTGTGTGGGGGACCGAAGGGGAAACTCTTTGACTTGGCCCAAGATGTCTCACATACCTTCTTCCGGTCCAGAGCCACGCCGGCCATAAATACCTAGAGCCCGCTCCCAATTATTCACGCATATGGAACAGAGACTCCAGAGCTACAGCGAGCATAAATCGCACTCCCACGTAGCCTTGGAATGCATGACTTATACTCCAGCTGAAGGCCAAGGAGCGGGAGGGAGCATCTAACATCGCACGTGCGGAAACTCTGCAGATAATCCCCACCACCACCCACGAGGGGCGTTTCTATGGAAGCTTGGGGAATAGGTGGGTGAAAATACGGAGTCCATTTATTTGCAAGTCCACGGAGCACAAAATTCAAACGAACTTGCTCAGCCTTTGAGGCCAGATGCTAAGGGAAAGCGAAGGTTTCAATTCGAAGAAACAAGCCAATGGTTCTGAGGGTCGACCGGAAGGCCCAAGCCAGGGGCTTGCACTGTGTTAGGGCCACAGGCGCCAGAGTACAGAGTCGGCACCAGGATTGCGTTTCCGCCTCCAGGGTGTTTCCAGAAGGGTGCACTAGCCCCTAATTAATAAATCTGCTAATTGGTCTTCACCACTAGGGGTTCTGCTCATTTGCCATAATCTTTTTTGTACTGTTCTTTTTCAGACGATTAACTTTCCTAATTCGTTTTCAGAGAAAAATATGTCAATGCGTTTGCCTTACTTCAGCAGAGAGTTGAAAGCTGGAGAGGTTAGAAGGAATTCGGCCAGTTATAAAACATGTATACGTCAACAGAGTGGACAGTGCCCTGCAGAGAATCAGGAACTGGGACAAAGAGAGGAAAATGTTGGCTGAGAGAAGCGGCTTGGTGTGGACACTTGGGGTGCAGAGAGCAATCCCTCCTCTATGTTGTCAAGACTGGCCAGCTGGTACCTGGCTGTACCCTGGGTTCTGGCTTTACCAGAAAGACACAATTATATATTCCAGCCATGCCCACAAGCCTTGTATTCAAAAGGAATTTATCTTAAAAGAGTCCAGAGTGTGGGTAAGCAATTATAAAAAATATATCCCCCAGAGCGTGGACACCTTCTCACTCCAAATTCCAGTATCTCATCGGCACTGCTAGGGGTGGGCCAACTTTAAAAGATCCGACCAGCATTCTCTGTGGGTCCCCAGGGTGGATGCCTGATAACCAAGCATCTGATTATCAGAAACATCTAACAGTGTTGTGGTTCATCTGCACCAGCAAACACTGAAACCCACAGCAGCTGGCCCTGGTCCCCTGATGTTCTCCAGTGATACCTGCTCCTACTGATGGAAACCCATCCTCCGTTAACCACAATAGTAACAGTAACAATAACTTCTCCTATTGATTGAGCCCTTCCTAAGCACCAAGCTAAGCGCACCTACCTATAATGCTAAGTGCTTCCTGGCATCATCTCCCTTAATCCTCAGGACAACTTTGTGAGCTAAGCCCTGTTATCCTCGTTCTTCAGATGAGGAGGTTGAAGCTCAGAGAGGTTAAGTAATTTGCCCAAGGTCACACAGCAAAGAAACACTAGAGTCAGGATTTGAATCCAAGTCTAACCACACAGCCAGCACCCTCAGCCATTAAACCTTCTAGGACTTTTTAGGACAGTGGCTCCCATACCCGAATGCATATTCGAATCACTAGCTTTTAAGAAATACCCATGCCAAGGTCCCTTTCCCAGAGAACTGTGATTTAAATTGGCCGGGGGTGGGGCCTGGATACCAGTACCTTGTAAAGCTCTCCTGGTGAGTTAATGTAGAGGGCGCCCGTTCCAGGCCGAGGGTGAAGAGAGCAAGGAGCAGAGTCAGAAAGTGGACACAATGCATTTTGAAGCTAATTGTAGCTTATGTGCTTTTTAATGACAGGTTTTATACGGCCCACAGCTTTATAACTTTACGCCACCGGAGTGTGAATGTGACCCTCCGTGTTATAGTGAGTAAGAACAATAGCTAAGTCCACAAAGCCAAACAGGCACTTTTTAATTTCAAAAGCTGCTCGTTAGTTGAGAGCAACCTTCATACTTTGATCAGAGGCACTGGCACATCAAAAGGGTCCATCGCGTTTGGCTTTCTGTTGAGAAACGCAAGTCTGATGGTCATGAAAACGCATTTCAGTGCACTTGCGGTTAGTTATGACTCTAATTAAGGCAGAACCTCTTACTTAAAGCCATAAATATTTAGCCTCAGCAACCAAAATATAAACAGAACCGTGATTCATGAAACTGCTTGCTTGTTTTTCCCTGGCTGCAGAGGAAAATGCCACTCCATGATGCATGGAGGAAAGGGCAGCCTGAGGAAGGCTCACCACGACCTACGCTTAGGAACGGGGTCCTTCCCAGAAAGGACCCAAATGCGATGCTTGCCTGAGTCAGAAAGGCAGTGTGGCTAATACACAGGTTGGCAAACTTCTTAGTACATGGAGCCGCCAGAAGGACACCCAGAGATGCTGGTTTAGTAAGTCTTGGGTGGGGTCTGTGTCCAAGTCATCCTGACACCAGTCTCTGAGGACCAGAAGTTGAGAAGAATTAATAAGGTAAACGGGACGACGCCTCCCACGGTGAGGCCTTGAGCAGGATTCTTACTGTCACTGCACGTCCACCTCCTCAGCTGTGAAGGGGGAAATGACTGTACTGATCTCATGGGATGGTGGAAAAGTTACGCAAGATAATGTATATAAAGCTCCAAGCAAGGTCCTTTGGCGTAGCGCCTGCCACGGAAGCGCCCAATAAATGCCATCCAAAGAAACTCCAAGCAAAACAGAAACAAAACAAAACTACCTACAGAGAGAAAATAGCAGAAGCTGCAACCTGGCAAAACATACACTGAATTCAGCCCCCTGACAGTTTGGTTTGGCACGAGTCATATTTCTTTTTAAACTAAATTTGAATGTTGTCAGTCAGAGCCCTCGATCTGATTTACCGAGTCCCTAATGCTGGCCACAATGGACACAAACAAACAGTTGTTCATTTATACTACCTGCCTGGCCCCTCAAGGCATTTACATTTGTGACTCGGATAGAACATGCGTGTTCTGAGGAGCACACGCTCTATAACCTTCTAAAGAAGCAGAGGCTTCATTTCTAAATATAAATACATGCCTCTGTCAAGGCTGCCCGGAGCGCACACACTAGTTTTCTAGAAACACAGGGCAGCCAGGCCTCTGTTGGGGCAAAGGACCCTGGCTGCCCTGGGGCGGCCGTGAGTGTGGGCATGGGGACTTCCAAGCCCGGCAGGGGACATCATTTGACTTCCACTGGGTCCCCAGTAGCTGGCCCTGCCCCCAGCCGGGGCCAAGAGCCCCTCCCTCGCCCCTCACTCCCTCCCCCAGTCCCCCCCAACCCCGACCCCTCTCCGTCCCACCCCCTGCCCCAAATGGACAGAAGGCCCAGGATGTAGAGCACGCTTCCCAGTGGGAAAGGTTATGTAACCACCTGATAGCATCAAGTTACAACCAAGGTCTCCTAGAAGCCAAGGATGCCAAATTCAACAGCATGTTTCCTCATCACCAGGGGGGGAGGAAGGAACAGTTCTGTTCTTCAAATAAAGCAAGAAAAGATTTTCCAGACAGAGGAGCCGTCAGTTAGGGGACAAACAAGGTGTTGGTTCTGTCCCGGAGAGGAAATAGGTCTGGAGCAGGGAAGGGAGGCCGGCAGCTGGCAACCAGGGGGGCCGCGGGCTTGGGGTTCGGCAGCGGCCCTGCTGTGCCCCCTGGCCCCCGGTTCGGTCTCTCCTCACCCCTACAGGACGCAGGCCAAGCCCGGTGGAGCACCCTCACTCCAGCACGGGATGAAGGGATGACTGCAGGAGACGCTGCCTCATCACATCAGCTGAGCAGAGTGGCTCAGCCAGGAAAGGGGTGGGGGGCAGCCCAGGGGCCCTGGGAACAGGGGAGGCAGCGTGTGGCCTGATGCGCTGGGCCGGCTGTGGGGAGAAAGCAGCAGGGCTCTGGGCACTGTTTGTCCTGCTCCATCGCAAAAACACTGACTGCCTTCTCTCTTTCACCAGCTCCCGAGACTGGCCCCGTTTACAGCAGGATACACAGGCATCCCACTGACAAGGAACCTGGACCCCTCTCGGTCCCACCCCCTGCCCCAAATGGACAGAAGGCCCAGGATGTAGAGCACGCTTCCCAGTGGGAAAGGTTATGTAACCACCTGATAGCATCAAGTTACAACCAAGGTCTCCTAGAAGCCAAGGATGCCAAATTCAACAGCATGTTTCCTCATCACCAGGGGGGGAGGAAGGAACAGTTCTGTTCTTCAAATAAAGCAAGAAAAGATTTTCCAGACAGAGGAGCCGTCAGTTAGGGGACAAACAAGGTGTTGGTTCTGTCCCGGAGAGGAAATAGGTCTGGAGCAGGGAAGGGAGGCCGGCAGCTGGCAACCAGGGGGGCCGCGGGCTTGGGGTTCGGCAGCGGCCCTGCTGTGCCCCCTGGCCCCCGGTTCGGTCTCTCCTCACCCCTACAGGACGCAGGCCAAGCCCGGTGGAGCACCCTCACTCCAGCACGGGATGAAGGGATGACTGCAGGAGACGCTGCCTCATCACATCAGCTGAGCAGAGTGGCTCAGCCAGGAAAGGGGTGGGGGGCAGCCCAGGGGCCCTGGGAACAGGGGAGGCAGCGTGTGGCCTGATGCGCTGGGCCGGCTGTGGGGAGAAAGCAGCAGGGCTCTGGGCACTGTTTGTCCTGCTCCATCGCAAAAACACTGACTGCCTTCTCTCTTTCACCAGCTCCCGAGACTGGC
Organism: Lipotes vexillifer; assembly: GCF_000442215.2. Lineage (NCBI taxonomy): Eukaryota > Metazoa > Chordata > Mammalia > Artiodactyla > Lipotidae > Lipotes > Lipotes vexillifer. The sequence continues at coordinate 484,085 of NW_006782421.1, forward strand.
CCCGTTTACAGCAGGATACACAGGCATCCCACTGACAAGGAACCTGCTCAAAGAAGAGCAGGTGGCCCAGAGGGACCCCCCAGCCCCTCCCCCGTGACCCGGGTCCCCTGGCCATGCCCCTGCCACCCAGGGCTCTGCCCGCCTTCCCAGAGCCCCCAGCAGTGGCCTGGGCAGCGAGGAGAGGTTGACGGGAAGCCAGCTTGGAGACTGAGGAAGGGGAAGTGTTTACCCCTCCGCAAAGTGCGTCTCCAGATCTCCTGGGAAAAGAAAAAGGTAACCAGATCCAGTCCCCCCACAAATGCAAGTGCTGTGTCCCACAGATACCACATCCAGACACAACGTTTGTGCAAGGCCCTGCCCCCCACAAAGGGTGTTGTCTTGACACGAAGGAAGTCCGGCCTCGGAGCAGTTTCCAAACCAGCGGCCCAGAACTCTTGGGAAGTGGCCCTCATGCTGCTTAAGGTGCCTGTGTACTTGGGCAGGAAAACCCTTCTCAGCTCATTTCTTCCAATTACTCTCTTTGTGGGAACCCTCCCCCACCCCAGTTTGTTTCGGCTGGGAGTGAAGAGATGGAGTTGTATGGGGGTAGTAGAGGCCAGGCACCTCCCGGCCAGCGTCCCAGTTGGCCCTGCGCCGTCCTGCGAGGCGGGTCTCCACTGCCCTTACTGGGGAGGACGCAGGGCTGGAAGGGGCCGCCAGGCACCAGGTCCTGAGCTGAGTCGAGAATCACGCCTCCGAAACCCTCTCTCCATCTCTCCACTCTGCCTCCCATAAGGGAGCCCCTGTCACAGGGGCTAACGAGGTTCTCCCTGACAACCATGGAGGGGGCAGAGAAGTAAGACAGGACGTTGCAGACAGCTGGGCAGTCAGTCGGGTGTAACAGGGCGTAAGAACAGTGAAAATGTGGGTTGAGGAATGAGCCGGGTGGTGGTCAGAGCGTGTGGCCCCTCAGTCGATGGCTGGCCCCGGGGAAGCCCTCTGCCCCGCTCAGCCTCAGATCCCTCTTTGGCCAACAAGACAGTTGGAGTAGAGCTCGCTGAGGCCTCCCTGGCACTGTTTGAATGCGGGGAGATTCCTGCAGACTGTCACTCGCTCCCCTTTATTTATCATCTTTGACTCAATAGAAATGTCTATATATACATACACCACGTGTTCTTTATCCATTCATCTATCGATGGACACTTAGGTCACTTCCATATTTTGGCTATTGTAAATAATGCTGCAATGAACATAGGGGTGCATATATCTTTTGGAATTCGTATTTTCATTTTCTTCAGCTAAACAGTGGGATTGCTGGATTGCGTGGTAGCGCTACTTTTAATCTTTGGAGGACTGTGCATACCGTTTCCCACAGTGGCTGCACCAACTTGTGCTCCTTTTTGTCCACACCATCCCCAACTTTGTTTCGGATTCAGTAGGTCTGGGGTGAGGCCCTAGAATCTGCATTGCTAACAAGTTCTCAGGTGGTATTGATGTCGCTGGTCCTGGGACCTCACCTGATAACCCACTGGTCTAGATCTGACAGTTCTAGACTCGAAGGGCGCTAGATGTGGATATCCCAAATTGCTGGCTCTCAGAGTGGTCCCTGGACCAGCTGCATCAGCATCACCTAGGAGCTGGTTAGAAATGCAACATCTCCATCACCAAGCCAGACCTACTGGGTGCAGGATCCCCAGGGGACCATCTACACGTTAAAGTCTGAGAAACACTGCTCTAGACCGTCATTCTTTAAAGCCGGGGCTTTGTTGATCTTTGTGTCCCCAGCACTGAGCACAGTTCCTGGCACATAGTAGGTGCTCAACAAGTAGAAGGAAATAGAAGGAAAGGAGGCTACGCTCTGCTGATACATGTGTTTCTCATAAAGTCCTCCCCTCAAAGAATGGGCTACAGTCCACACCCGTAAACTGGTTCACTATTTTAAAACTGCCTCCTAAGGGGGAGAAGAGAAAAGATAAGGCAGGTCCTCAGATAGGAGATCAGAGGTCGTCTTCTTAGGAAACAGAAAGATCCCCACAGAGGGGCCTCTTACGGACAGATTTTTATCCCTCAACCTTGGTCTCTGTGCCTTCAGGGCTTTTACTCTTGAGAGTAAAAATGATTCCAGGCTCTTGTAACTGAGCGTTGAAGACGGCAGCCTGGCCCGAGGGTACCCCAGGTACAGAGAGGAGGAATTATCATCAGCGAATGCAAAAAAACCACTCCCAGTTGGCACTGTATTTCTCTAGGCTGTGGCTGCAGCCACCACTTTGGGTCCTAGCATCTTTTCCTGGTGCAGCTCTCCAGGAACGAGAACTAAATTACAGCGCTCTTGAACGAACTGGATGGGCCAAAGAGATCCATGCACAGAGGAACGCCACCCCCCAGAGGGATGGATGAAGTGGTCTGGTCACTGGGCAGCACCCAGTTTCCCTGACTTCCACCACATATGTCCACACACGAGATGATGTGGTCACAGCTCAGCAGCCACTCACCTGTAAAGTTCTCAAGGGATCTGATCCAAGGGACGCCAGGGTAAAGCACTTCCTTCTCACAGCTAGCCTTGGGACACACGAAAATTCTAGCTTCTAGGTAACTACGAATATTCTGCCAGTCATCTGAAAGGGAACTCGTGTCCTCCGACTTGGACACAGCTGGGGCCGCAGGTCAGAAGCCAGCCAGACAGCATGGCAAACCCAGCCCCAAGGCATAATCTTGCCAAGTCCACCTCTGCACCCCTCGGATACAAGCACCTTCTGAAATTTTTATTTTAAGTTTTTCATTAAAAAAATTAATTAAAAAAATTTTTAATTGGTAAAAAAAAAAAAAAAAAAAAAAGTGGGAATAACTACACTTAAACCCTTCCTCCCCTACCCAGAGGTAATCACTGCTAATCTTTTGTTATCAGTACCTTTTGTTGCCTCTCTCAAGATTTTTCTGAGAATACATGCACTTAGTTTTATACAATAAAATCGTACTTTACATATGGTTTTGTGACCTGATTTACTCACTGAAAAATATTTAATGTAACTGTTTCCAGGTCAGTCATATGCACCATTTTCAGTGGCTCCTTAGTGTTTCTTTAAATGCATGTATCATAATTTCTTTGAGCACTCCTCTCTTGCTGGACACTTGGGTTACGTCTAACTATTTTTCTCAAGAAAAACCTACTGCAACGAGCGTTCTTTTACATACGTCATTGTGCACTTGGCTTATTATTTCTTGAAGACAAATTCTTTAAAAGAGGAATTAATGCATCGCCCAGCATGCATATTTTTCAAGACTTTGGTCCATACTGCCGAATTGTCCCCAGCACGACTGCTCTTTCAGAGAGTGAGGTCCTTTTGGGGCAACCTTCCCAGCAGATGGGCGCTGAGCTGAGGGCTGACGGGTGTTTACATAAAGAGAGGCAGTACGGTGTAGTGGGAAGATCACCAGCTTTAACTTGGTAGCAAGCCTGGCCCCGTCCTCCCAAACTGTGTGACTCTAGGCAAGTTACTTAGCCTCTCTCATTCTTCAGCTGTAAGTGGAGTGATTACTACCTGCCTTTCACTAAGGTTTAGAGCTAATGCATACAGAAACCTTGCATAGTTGTGCACGAAATATTTCTTGAATGAATGAAATGAATTAGTGTTTGGATGGGTGGAGGGATGACTTTTAAAAAAGGAAAGAAAAGAAAGCAAGGAGGAAGATTGAGGACATGAGGGTGAGGGTAGAGGCAAAGCATACTTGCTGGGCTGCCTGTCAGCGGGCCGACGCCCTAGGAGGGAAGGAAAGGGAACCCCCTGGGGTGAACACGCACTTTCTCCGCTCCAAATTGTTTCTCTTCTGGGAGCTAGTGGCTGTGAGTAATCTGTCCCTATTTCACAATGATGTCCCAAGACCCGGCTATAAACTGGTCCTCCCAGAGGCCGGATCTCATGCCCCAGCCCGGACTCAGCACCCGCGGGGAGATGCCCCAACCCCAGCTGTGAGCCTCTACCTTGACGAGTTTGCCACGATCCAGTGAAGGGCCCCATGCTCCCTGCCAGCTCACACTTCTGAGCCCACGGGCCATTGTCTCCTAGAAACCAAAAAAAGCAACACGCAGCAGTCAACAGGCTGGAGGATGCTTCTGCCCGGTTCTCTCTCTCTCTCCTCGGTCTCTGTCTCGTCTCTCTCTCTCTCTCTCTCTCTCTCTCTGTCTCGTGTCTCTCTCTCTCTCTCTGTCTCGTCTCTCTCTCTCTTTCTCTCTCTCTCTCTCTCTCTCTCTCTCTCTCTCTCTCTCTCTCTCTCTCTCTCTCTCTCTCTCTCTCTTCCCACATCCCTGTGCACAGCAGGGGACTGGAGAGAAAAAGGACCTGTGAAAACAAATGCAACCCTACCCTTGAAGGACCTTTTAGAGGGGGCTGCCTCCGATGGGCTTTCCAGAGAGGTGGGCTGTCCTGCCCCGAGCTCGCCCCACACTGAGGCTTTTGCCTTTGGATCTGGGCTCAGCAATTCCATTGCCATTATCTTCAGCCAGGCAACTTTTTCTTTTCTTTCCTTTTGTTTTTTGTGGTTTTCTTTTGGCCGCATGGCATGTGGAATCTTAGTTCGCCGACCAGGCATAGAACCCGTGCCCCCTGCAGTGGAAGCACGGAGACCTAACCTCTGCACCACCAGGGAAGTGCCCCAGCAACTCTTTCTTGAGCCCCTATGATGCACACATACGTGATCTCCTGATCCCCCAATGTGCTATGGAATAGATTTCACTGTTAGCTTGATTCTGCCGATGAGGAAGGAGAGGCTTACAGAGGTTAAAGTAACTTTCCTGGCACTCCCCAGGTGGCGCAGTGGTTAAGAATCCGCCTGCCAATGCAGGGGACACGGGTTCGAGCCTTGATCCGGGAAGATCCCACATGCCGCGGAGCAACTAAGCCCGTGCGCCGCAACTCCTGAGCCTGCGCTCTAAAGCCCGCGAGCCACAACTACTGAAGCCCGTGTGCCTAGAGCCCGTGCTCCGCAACAAAAGAAGCAACTGCGATGAGAAGCCCACGCAACGAAGAGTAGCCCCCGCTCGCCGCAACTAGAGAAAGTCTGCGGGTAGCAACGAAGACCCAACGCAGCCAAAAATAAATAAATAAATTTATAAAAAATAAAAAATAAATAAAGTAACTTTCCCAAGAGTAGAGATTCAAATCCAAGTGTCCACCACTCTCGCTCCAGACAGGGACCCGAGACCAGTGATGCCTGTGTGGGCCCTTTAAACAGCTCACTAGTCCAGCGCCACTCAGCCAGAAGATGTGACCTGCTGACCGGTGGCAACCTTTGGGATGGGGGAAGACGGTAAAGAAGCACTCTTGGAATTGCCCGAGGATTACAGAGGTCCACAATGTCAAAGTCACTCATTAACAATTAACAGCCATACCCGGATGGCCCTGATCAACACCCAAGGGGCCAGCAGGGCACCCGCTCTCTCTGTGCAAAGCCTTTCCAACGGACCAACGGACAGGTGCTCAGCACGCAGGCCAACGAATGCGAGCAGGGCCCCAAGTTCAAGGCAAGCCCCCCTGCCCAGCTGGAGAGGGTCACTCGCCCAGACCCTGCTCTCGTGTGGGGCGTGTGTGGGGTTTTATCCATTAGATCCGAGTGGGGCTGGCTGGGGTTTACTACTCTTCACCTGTAAACCAAAGGAATGTGTTGTTTTTAGCTGTGAGGTCGACTTTGTCCTTGATCTGGCCCACGAGGCTGTCCATCTCCCGGAGAGCCGCGCTGTACGGCCTTCGACCCCCGGGTTCTGCTGACAGCAGGTTCCTGGACAGGGGCACGTGCATGTGGGCCAGGCCCACGTAGAGCAGGAAGGGTCTTCCGCTGGCACTGAAACGAGAGAGCCGGAGGTGACTCTCCAGAAGGGTCCCGTGGCCTCAGAGAAGAGCCCCGAACCCCTTCCACCCTGTGTGCTCAGGAAGCACACATCCGTCTACAGCCTGCAAAGGCAATGGGGGGATAAAGCTAGTTAAAGACTGAGAGTAACTGTAATACTCGCTTCTGCCCTTTTAACATTTACCGAGAGCTTATTGAACGTGACTCACGTTGCCTGAATTCATCCTCATAAAACCCCCCAAGTTCCCTTTTCCGGATGAAGCGTCAGAGGCTCAGGGAAACTGAGAGGCTTACCCAAGGTTAGTAAGCGACCAACTCTGGGTTTAAACTAAGGTCTGGCTGAGAGCAGAGCCCTGGCTCTAAGCAGCTTCATTCTAACGTCCAGTGCAAACGTATTTTTAAGTTCCAGCTGCTCTCTCGCAGCATCCAGGCCATCGTCTCCATTCCCAGCCTTGGCTCTTTCTAGGAGATGAACGGGTGACTGAAACGGACCACGGGGAATTCCAAGGCCATAGCTGGGAACGTCTAGATCAAGGTCCTGGTAGAGGCCAGGCTCCCGGCTGCCCCTACTCTGATCCTGCAGGTTCCCCTGGGAGGCCTCTGCTTCCTGCCTGCCCCCCACCTGCATTCCCAGGCCAGGGGCAGGGTCAAGGGCTGCAGCAGGGACCCTCGGGGAGCCCCTTCCCACAACCCACCCCTGTGGGGGGTCTTTCAGAGGACACAGGGAGGGCAAGGGGGGAACTTCAGGCGAGTCCATAGGGTGGTGACAGAAGCGCGGCTCTTTTACACCAGGACACCTGGACACTCGACTTTCAAACTGGCCTGAGCGTTCTCGGCTGCCCCCGATTCACACCACCCCACATCAAGCTCTCTGAGTCCCCCAGCCTCAGCTCTGCACCAAACCTCGCCCTGGAGACGCCCCTGCATCCCAACTCCCAAAGTCCCCTGATTGGGACTGTACTGCACTCAGCTCTCTTTGAAGGACAGAAGTTGCACGTCCCAGACGGGGGCCTCTCCTTCCCCATTCTAGTCAACAACTTCTCTGCCACATTTCACGAGCTGCATCGTCCATGTCCACAAGTCATGAGTGGCTATTCTGATTTCAATTCACGAACATGAAATAAAGCTAAGAATTCAGCGTCTCACATGCTATACCATGGATGAGCCTTGAAGACACGATGCTCAGTGAAATAAGCCAGTCACCAAAGGACAAATGTGGCACGATTCCCCTTATAGGACGTACTTGGAGTGGTGTGCTTCATACAGACAGAAAGGAGAGCTGTGGAGGCCCGGGGCTGCAAGGAAGGGAAGACGGGCAGCTGGTGTTTAACAGGTACAGAGTTTCCGTTTGGGAAGATGAAAAAGTTCTAGAGATGGATAGTGGGGATGGTTGCAGAACAGTGTGAATGTACTTAAAACCACAGAACTGTACACTTACAAAAGTAAATTAAAAAAACAGGGAGGGTGGGAAGGGAGGGAAACGCAAGAGGGAAGAGATATGGGGACATAGGTATATGTATAACTGATTCACTTTGTTATACAGCAGAAAGTAACACACCACTGTAAAGCAATTATACTCCAATAAAGATGTCAAAAATTTTTTTTT
>NW_006782421.1:508503-511500 GCF_000442215.2 Lipotes vexillifer
TCTTCCCGGACCGGGGCACGAACCCGTGTCCCCTGCATCGGCAGGTGGACTCTCAACCACTGCGCCACCAGGGAAGCCCCCAAAAAAATTTTTTTTTTTAATTGACGTATAGTTGACTTACAAATCTGTGTTAGTTTCAGGTGTACAGAAAAATGATTCAGTTATACATATATATATTGAAAAGGAAAATTTTATGCTATGTATAGTTTACATCTATTTATCATCTATCTATTATCTATCTGTCTCTCTCTCTCTCTCTCTCTCTCTCTCTTTCTCTATCCGTCTACCTGGTGTCTCAGCTGCCTGAGCCACATTTCCAATGCTCAGGCCAGTGGCTACCATCCTGGACAGCACAGAGAGAACGCGTTCTTCCTGGCGGAGAGCGCTATTGCATGGTGTGCTGACGTAGGGTGTCTGTTGCCTGATCTCACAAAGATGATCATGTACAGTTGTGTAGGTTGTGCACAATTCTGGCATGCGGACATCCTGCTGAGAGAGCGAATGGGAGTTTAATGCCAGCCCACAATCCGCTGGCCGAGCTGGGCGCTCTGGCACCGGTCAGCATACACTCAGCGGGGACACCTTGTCGTAATCTGCAGGTGGATACCACATGGCAGCAGCATGCTGGATAGAGCTGGCTCAGATTTCGGGAATTTTGCAAGCCAGTTGTTAAACACGGCTGCCATTAAAAATTAAATGAAGCAACTTACCATTAAATAAATGATATTAAAAACAAAGGTGGGGGGATAAATTGGGAGACTGGGGTTGACATATACACACTACTATATATAAAATAGATAACTAATAAGGACCTACTGTACAGCACAGGGAACTCTGCCCAATACTCTGTAAAAGAATCTATATGGGAAAAGAATCTAAAGAAGAGTGGATATATGTATGTGTATAACTGATTCACTTTCCTGTACAACAGAAACTAACACAACATTGTAAGTCAACTGAAAAAAAAAAACCAGAGGTAATAAACTTGCACGATTTATCACATCCTAATTATTCTACCACATTTTACTATTATCTGTGCCCTGGAGTTTATTTTGCGGCCACTGAATCTGTGCGGTGGCAACACCATATGATGAGGTGCTACACTGCACATCTCTCCAACCCTACGGTCAGCGACATCTCATTGGTATCTTGAATTCAGCCACGGTGAGAGTATTTACACCACAGAAATGGGCAAATCAGAGCTTTTTTTCTTATTTACACCACAGAAATGGGCAAATCAGAGCTTTTTCTCTGAGTGCTGGTTGTTAAACATTTATCAGCTCATAGCTACCTATGGGCTGGGGGCGTGGTCCCATCACCCACCCTCTTCCCATTCAGCAAATACAGGGTGGAGGATGGGCAGTTCTCTGGTGGCCTCGTGGTTAGGGCTCTGGGCTTTCATTTCCGTGGCCCGGGTTCAATCCCTGGTTGGGGAACTGAGATCCCACAAGGCACGCAGCCCAGCCAGAAAAAAAAAAAAAGTGCAGAAGACTTGGTGCTTTAAAAAAAAAAGGCTTCCCTGGTGGCGCAGTGGTTGAGAGTCCGCCTGCCGCTGCAGGGGACGCGGGTTCGTGCCCCGGTCTGGGAAGATCCCACGTGCCGCGGAGCGGCTGGGCCCGTGAGCCACGGCCGCTGAGCCTGCGCGTCTGGAGCCTGTGCTCCGCAACGGGAGAGGCCACAACGGGGAGAGGCCCGCGGACCGCCAAAAAAAAAAAAAAAAAAGGCCAGTTATAAGGCAGTATGATTTCATTTTTATTTAAATATAGATACATGCGTGTGAGTGCGTGTGTGTGTTTATTCACCAGCACAGAAGTAGGCTAGAAGAACACGCTCAGATTTAACAAAAGGGTTAGTTAAGGTATCAGAGGAATTAAGACGCTGGAGGGGACATTCCAACAGAGGGAGGGTGGGGCCTGGTGTGGAGATGCACAAAGATTGAGACCTCGGGAAGCCAAGTCTGGAGAAAATCTCCTGATCTGAAATAGAAAATGGCAAGTGAGGGATGCCCACCTCTCAGGAAATGTCCCCAGTGGGCTCCTGGCAAGAGAGCCAGGCCTGAAGGTGGCGGCAGGGCTGCCCTCAAGCCGGGCTCCCTCGGCTGCCCCCGCAGTGGCCCCCAGAGCTGACCCATCCAGGAGTCTCTCTGGAACGCATCGCTGCAATAGGCACTCACCCCCACCCCGCCCCAAAGCTCACCGTCACCCTCTGGGCCTCAGCGTTACAGAGAACCTTCTGGAATCCAGACTGGACCTGACAGTTCTCAGTTCAGAAGCCCACCGGGGCTGCATGAGCCTGCGGGCAGTGCAAAGCCCGTAGCCCAGCATCTGCGGCCTTCCCAGCCTGGCTGTCCTTCCCACGCCGGGGCCACCTCACGTCCTCCTGCGCCTGTTCACTCCTCTCCCGGCAGGACCCTGCCTGGTATCTTGCCTGCAAACACTTAATCCATTAATCCATTAAGATCCCACTCCAAAGCCATCAAGATCCCTCTCTGCTCTCGGTTCATAGGTGGCTTCCTCTTCCCTGGCCCCTTTTGCCCTCCCCTTAGAGAACTGATCAGTATTGACAACGCAGCCTATGCGAAAGCCAGCTTTTGAACATTACCTGTTTCCCCACTAGCCTGGGAGACGCTCGAAAGCCGAAACAGATCTAATCCACGTGTGGATTTCCAACACAACACCGGCACACGTTTGGCGCCAGATCAAGCAACTCACTCTTTATTCACTCATTCAATGAATACTTATTAAGCGCTAACCAAGCCCCAGGCACTGTGGAGAGAGCTACTAACACAGAAGCAGGATTTCCACCTTCTTGGAGCTTCACATCCAATTGGAAACAGCAGAGGGAAAGATGCAACTAAGAAATGACAGGGCTTCCCTAGTGGCGCAGTGGTTGAGAGTCCGCCTGCCGATGCAGGGGACGCGGGTTCGTGCCCCGGTCCGGGAAGATCCCACATGCCGCGGAGCGGCTGGGCCCGTGAGCCATGGCCGCTGAGCCTGC
>NW_006782421.1:511877-524024 GCF_000442215.2 Lipotes vexillifer
AAAAAAAAAAAAAAAAAAAAAAAAAAAAAAGAAAAGAAACGAATCAGATCATTATTACAAATGTATAGTAGTAGGGATGACGGAGGAGAAATACAGGGTGCTATGGAAGAGCATAACAGGGGACCCAAGCTGGGCGGGGATGAGGGGGAGAGGGGAGACATCTCTGAGACAGTGTGGCCCGAAGGACGGGGGGGCTCCATGGGGACAGTGCATGGTCGCCCTTCAAGGCGGACAGAACAGCAGAGGGAAGAGGCTGCAGGAGGAGGACGGCCGTCCCACTGCCCAGCGGTGCGTGCAGTCACTCACGTCCTCACCCGTTACTCATCGGAATACCCAAACAGGAGAAAGAAGAGAGGAGGGGTCAGGAGGACAGAATGATCCTCAGGCTGAACCCGGAGCCCCGATGTGGGTGGCAGGTGGTGCGCTTTAGGTGGGAGACGGGTGAGGATGGAGATGAGAAGGGGAAGGAGGCTTAGACCAGCACGGGGAGAGCAATGCAGGCGGAGGGGTTGAGTCAAGGAGAGGAAGGAATCAAGCCCTTGATGTGGGTCCCAGGCTCCAGCCCAGGAAGGCTGGGGCTTCTTTGTCCTCTGTGCCTCCCTAGGACCTAGTTCTAAGTGCGCAATTCCCTGCAATATGGACCATACACTCTGATTTCAAACCTCCTCAACTACACCTCACACCTACCCCAATACGCTCAGCCCATCAAGCCCTGTATTCCCAACTCAGGTTCAATGCGCCGTCCTAGACCCTGTAGGGAGCAGAGGACCAGCCAGCTCCATGACCTAGAAGCCCAGACGCCCAGGCCATCCACTACCTCCTTTCTTTTTCTTTTTTTTTCTTTTTTTTTTTTGCCAATTCGGAGCTTTGCCTGCTGTTTAAAAAACTCGAATCAAGAATTAGCTTTCAGGAGAAAGAAAAACAACACATGATACCACTTGTATATGGAATCTAAAATATGGCACAAGTGAACCTGTCTACGAAACAGAAACAGACTCACAGACGTAGAGAACAGACTTGTGGTTGCCAAGGGGGAGGGGGGATTGGGGAGGGAAGGAGTGGGAGTTTGGGGTTAGCAGATGCAAACTAGTATATACAGGATGGAGAAACAACAAGGTCCTACTGTAAAGCACAGGGAACTATATTCAGTATCCTGGGATAAACCATAACGGAAAAGAATATGAAAAAGAATGTATGTATATATATCAGTATAGTGTGTGTGTGTGTGTGTGTGTGTGTGCGTGTGCGTGTGCGCGCGCGCGCGCACGCGCGCATAACCGAATCACTGTGCTGTACAGCAGGATTTAACACAACATTGTAAATCAACTACACTTCAATTAAAAGAAAAATCTTTTTTAAGAATTAGCCTTCGGCAACACTGCTAGGTTAGGGGTCTAAAATCAAGTGAAGCCCCAAGGAAAAACGTTCAAAGAGACCCTCTTGCCGAGCAGGGGCAGGAAACCACATTCCAGGGACCCCCGGTAGTTTTGACAAACAAGTCAACGTGGCGCAAGGGGTCATGGCGGAGAAAACAGCACAGATCTGGGGGCTTTTCTGCTGACACTTCAAGAATCATGGATGAATTGGCAAGTCCAATCCTAAAGAAATCAGCATGCCTGAGGGTTATTTTCTGTCAAGCAAAAAGCCAACAGGATTCATGTGACTTTTCACTTAATAACTAATTAATAAATTAGCAAACTCTTCGCCTCTTTCCTATGATAAAGAGTTTGTTCGCTGATTTGTTAGTCTTTCAACTGGTTAATTAAGTGGTAGATGAACAGCACCATGTCCTCTTCAGAGTTAATCAGTCCCCAGCCGGCTGCCACCCGCTACCGTCCCCTGAGAACACTGTGCTTTCACTGCAAAAGCAGGGGTAGACCTTCCTCACCAGCCACAGACCGTCCACCTGTCATAGGGCACCGGGGCCCGAAGCCATCCAGGGAGCATATACGTGCTCAAACCCCCAGGTGGGAGAAGGGGCTTTGCGCTTTTCAAATCAACCATCTGAAAAAACAAAAACGAACAAACCAACCCAACAGTGTTTCTCAGAAAGCCCTAAAAAACTGGTCAGATGCAATCTCTGAAGCCCTAAGGGGCTGCTCTCAGAATGTGGGCCTTTAGCAGGTCGTGTGATCAAGCAGAAATGGATCTACTACATGGCTATACCTCCACCCTCCCAGCTGCCCTTCTGTCTAGAAAAGTCCAGCATGGTGGAGCGAGGGGCTGGGGGAATCCTTGCACATTCAAGGAAATGATGAGATCAGTTGTCCCAAGGTGGAGTCTATTCTTAATTCTGTGCAAGTAGACAGGTGTGCCGCACACGTTTTCCTGCCCACTTAGGCAAAGGCCATGGAAAATACCAAAGGACCTGTTGGAAATTGTTCCCCGGCCCTTGAAGAGTTTGCAGTCTTGGGACTTCCCTGGCAGTCCAGTGGTTAAGACTCCACGCTCCCAACACACGGGTTCAATCCCTGGTTGGGGAACTAAGATCCCCGCGTGCCGCGTGGCGCGGCCTAAAAAAGAGAGAGAGAGAGAGAGAGTTTGCAATCTTAGGAGAAAGATGCACCAGTGCACATGAGAGAGGCAGCGGGTGGGGTGACCGTGTGTGTGCACGTGTGTGTGTCTGGGCTTGCACCCCGCCACCTATGTACATGCACCCCAAGGTCAGTGTATGTCATCTGGGAGCTGACTGTGGTCTGTGCGAGAGCACAATCTACTCTCTGTGTTGATCTCTGATCTGACAGAGGCTGTAAACAAGCAGCTCTCACACAGAGACAGCTTGCTAGAGACCCACTGTGGTATGGCTCTGGGGTTTCTCTTTTTGTTATTTTCAATTAATGGTTGCTAACAGTTAGAGATCAGGAGATCCGCCAAGGGCCAGGTAGCTTGTCTTTCTTGAGAAATGGAAAGGCCTGACAAGCCAGGCCCCCGTTCCCACAAAGCAGCAGCAGGCGGCCTTAGATGGGACAGGGGCTCAAAATTCACCACAGCCCCACCACTCCCTACTGCCTCACAGTCAGCCTGCTTCCCGCTTCAGGTTACCTGGGCCCTGTAGATGCTGGACTCCTGTGTGTTATACTGAATACTGGCCCCCACGGATACTCAGGGTCTAATCCCTGGAATCTCTGAGTGTCCCCAAAGCGGACGTTGTAGATGCAATTAAGTTGAGGATCTTGGAATAGGGGGATTATCTTGGATCGTTCCCAGTAGACCCTAAACGTAATCACAAATGTCCTTATAAGAAGAAGGCAGGGGGAGATTTGACTACAGAAGAGGACAAGGCAAGCGAAACACAGAAGTGGAGATTCAAACGATGTGGCCAGGAGTTCCCTGGCGGTCCAGTGGTTGGGACTCCATGCTTCCACTGCCCAGGGTCCGGGTTCCATCCCTGGTCGGGGAACTAAGATCCCGCAAGCCCAGTGGTGCCGCCAAAAAAAAAAAAAGAATGATGTGGCCATAGCCAAGGAATGCCAACAGCCACCAGAAGCTGGAAGAGAAACGATCCTCCCTGGAGCCTCGAGAAGGAAACAGCCCTTCTGATAACCTTGATTTTAGCCCCATAAGACGCATTTCAGATGTCCAGCCTCCAGATCTGTAGGAGAATAAATTGCTATTGTTTTAGCCAGTAAGTTGGTGGTCAGTTTGTAACAGCAGCAATAGGAAACGAACATAGCCTGTTAACTAATGAACTCGACAAACACCTTGAATGCCCAGAAGACAGTGGATGGACCCTGCCCTCAGGGAGGTGATACGCTAGCAGGAGAGGACACCTGACAATGACGGGAGAGTGTGGTCTGAGCAGGGACCCTGGGAACGTACCCGAGGCACTTGTAACCCAGGCCTGGAGACCCCAGGACAGACAGTTTTCTAGCTTTATTTCCAGGAGACATGCACGCGCGCATCTTTGTCAGGCAGTGGCGCTCCGCCACGGTCTGAGCTGTGCTGGGGCCAGGGGACACAGGGGGGGCTCACCTCGCCCGCTGGATGAACTGGGTGGCCTTCTCGGCATACTTCTGTGCGAGGCCGCTCAAGTTCACGGGCTGCTCCACGATGCTGAGGTTCTCATAGAGAGGAAGGGCCACGTCAGAGTGACAGTCCTTCTCAGGGTTCCTGGGTGGAAATCACAGACGGTGGAGCGTTCATTCCCACGACCTAAGTAGTCACGGAGTCAAACAAAACGCTTTGATGCAGCGATGCCCATAAATACAAAACACTTAATAGCCTGGCCTCAAATGATTTTTCCAGTCTGCCATTTCCTCCAAGTGCAAAACCAATATAACACCTTTTTCTATTCCCTTTGAATAGACGTGTATACTCCTTGGACAAGCCTGGCCATTCTGTAAAGCTCACGACTTTTTTGAGCTAGGGATATGATTATACCCACTTTGCTGACAGAGAAACTGAGGTTAAACAAAGTACATTACACAGCAGAGTCCCAGAGGCAATCAGTAGCCCTGGTTTTTTTCCACCGGCCCCCTTAAGTCATGACTTCCGTCCACGGGGTACAACGCTTGGTATTTTCCCAAGTCAACAATCAGGACTTTGTGTGACAAGACGTCTGATGAGAGGACAGATGGCTAGGAACAACTTTGGAATTTCAAACCATGTTTGGAGAATTTGGAGAAACTTTAGCAATTGGAAAAAGTGGGGGTCAAACCTATTGTATCTCCTGGAAAAAAAACAAACTCAGCCCTTGGTCTTACAGATGGAAATGAATCTGACATACAAATGGCCCAGCAGAGCAGCTGAATCATGACCCCGGCTGTGATCTTGGGTGAGTTACCTAAGCTCCCAGAGCTTGACTTTCCTTATGGAAAGTGCGGGGTTGCCCGGGCCCCTTACAGGGATAAGGAACGGTTAGCATTCACACTGCTCGGCATACTAGGAATGCAATAAAAACTCAAGCCCTCTGTCCTGGGGGACACAGAGAACTGGAAGAGGAGCTGAGAACAACGGAGAGAAAAGGGTGGTCACGGGGGGCCTCTTGTGTAGGGAAACTGTCCTCCTGCTGCAGGGAAGAATTTGGGAAGAAAGGAAAGCCCCCGTCACACATCTATGTGCACACAGACTTGTGCCGGAAGCTTAAGAGACAAGGTCAGACTTGGGTAATCACCAAGGACCACGATTTTTTAAAAAGAGTAAAAGAGCGCTGTCCCGGGTGTCACAACCCTAACCTCATCATTCGTGTCCAGTCTTCCAGCTTTGGATGATCTTGTGGCTGCTCTATCATCCCTAGCCTTCTCCCCCTTTTCCTCCTTCAGCCATCACTTTTCTTCTATTTGATTTAACACAGACAGAACAGGGACCAGGCGGCTGTGGTCATCGCACGAGATGGCAGGGGTGCCACAGGTGTGAGCCCCAGGCGCCCGGCGGTGATGAGAGAGCAGTGGCACGTTCTTACGTGGTGACGTCGCTCCTCCCACTGCCAACAGGCTCTTGCATCTCCTGGGCATCTCGTGAAAAGGCAGACCTCTGGAAGGGGTCTGAACACCTGCATTTCTAGCAAGCGTCCAGACGATGCCTGCGCTGCTGGCCCAGCGACCACCCTCTGAGTAGTCAGGAGAGAGGGGACCTGGGCTCTAGTCTCAGAGACCCAGACGGGACCCTCCATCCTTCCCTGTCATGACTCCACTGTGACCTGGGCCACCAGGTAAGCTTCCTTCCCGGGACAGTCAGGAGAAACGCTTGCCTCACTCAGTGGTCCGGTGGGTCACAGATAAACACGCAGAGCGCTTAGAATGTAGCAATTTCTCAACAAATGGCCATTATGATACTAACTATTATTAATAAGCCACCTGAGACACGCTTTCCCCGGGCAGCTCAGACACCTGCAACATTATAAACAATCCCAGTACACCGTCTGAACAGCAGAGCACCTGGTCTGGGCTGCTTTATTACCTGAATAAGGTTTATTACCTTTTTGTGATAATAAACGTACTGCATGCTCATTACAGAATATTTGGAAAACACGAGAGAGGAAAAAACTGAAAACTCCTTAATGCCACAACCAGAGTGAATGAACCATGGTTACCATTTTGGCATATTTCCTTTAGGGCTATTAAAGGCATAAATACAGTGGTAGTTCAGGTCACAGTGTTGATGATTTGTTTCCTGCTTTTTTCACTTACTATTCTATTGTGAGCATTTTCCCATTTCACTGAATATGTTTTTAAAACATCCTGTTGAGTGCCTGCACGGCATTCCAATGTTGAAACGCTGGCTTATTTCAGGGCGGGGGTAGGGCTTATAGCGAGCCCGGTGGACTTTTTCTCTCTCTATCTCCCTCCTTATGTCCAGTGTCAGGGCCAGGCGAGTGGTCCAGGAGCAAAGCCAGCACGCAGAGGAGGGAGGCCACCTGCGTGAGACCTTGGGTCGCACCAGCCTCTCCCCAGCTGAGCTAAACAGTCCAAGGGACCTGGAAAATGCCAATTAAAAAAATGTTGTTCGCCTCATTTTCATGAAAAGTGTTCTTGCACTCCATGCAAATAATGCACTTAAATTTTTTGCACTAAAGGTACTCGATCTTTTTGTTTTGGCTGCGCTGGGTCTTCGTTGCTGCGCGCGGCCTTTCTCTAGTTGCGGCGAGCGGGGGCTGCTCTTCGCTGTGGTGCGCGGGCTTCTCATTGCGGTGGCTTCTCTTGTTGTGGAGCACGGGCTCTAGGTGCGCGGGCTTCAGTAGTCGCAGCATGCGGGCTCAGTAGATTCGACACGAGGGCCCTAGAGCACAGGGGCTTCAGTAGTTGTGGCCCATGGGCTTAGTTGCTCCGCGGCATGTGGGATCTTCCCAGACCAGGGCTAGAACCCCTGTCCCCTGCATTGGCAGGCGGATTCTTAACCACTGCGCCACCAGGGAAGTCCCAGGTCCTCGATCCCTTTTTGCTATTGTAACTGTTCCTCGTGGGCCTCTCTCATTTCCTTCTGTTGGACCCACATCCCCGGGACTTCACCTTGCTCTGGAGCCCAGAGCCGATGCCTTGGCTAGGATTACCTTGACGGTCTACCGCCCCGTGGACATGCCGGGCAAGGGGGGTGGTTGTAGCCGGGGGTATCAGTGCAGCCCATGTCATGGCTGTACGGGATTCCAAAGTAGTAATCAAACCCTGGAAGAGAAGGAACGGGTTAGGCTATGAGCCTGCATTCTTACACCCAGGACAGAAATTTAATTTTCCATGATTTAATTCTGCAGTGTTATGGAGTAAGTAATTAAAAGAGGATTTGATTAATATCCCTTTGTAGTATGCAAAGAAAACACTTTGTTGGGTTCTGGCTGCAAGACTAGATTTGCAAAACATCTTGTGATTAGCATTAACCCTGCGTGGAAGGAAGTGGGGAGAATGTCTTGAACACCTCCTGTTCCCAGTGCGATGATGGACACCGCTGGGAAATATCTGGTGAAAATCTACTACCTGCATGACACTCTGGGGGATAAAAGAATGTACTCTGCCCTCAAGAGGGGGAGGATAAGAAGTAGAGATTTAGCTCTAAGAGATGGATTGTCAGCAAGCCGCCCACAGGAGGGATCAGAGGATGAAGTTACCCCTGGATGCTGGGGGTGGGATGTGGTTGAGACAAGAATCTCAAAACGCTTCTCAGAAGAGTTGGCATTTCAGCTGGACGCAGAGGGCTGGCAGGATTGGGCTTGAGAGGGTGGAGGGGTATTGGAGGGAGGATGTGAGGGTCAAACTGAGACCTGAAAGCCCTGTGTTGACTTTTTTCTGAGACCCTCCCGTATCCCATCTCTTCTCCAGCACAAGCTTTAGCGTGAAGTTTCCCACAGAATTCCCTACTCCCCCCCGGAGCCCCTGCTTCAGTGAACCCAACAAACGATTTTTACTTCTTACCACGCGGGGCCTCATGGGGGCCAAGTGTTCCCAGACACGTGAAGGACTGGGTCGAGGAGAACACTGATGGACTCACGACGGGGGAGCCCGAAGGGTAGACAGGCACCAAAGAGGGGGGACAGGAAAGGTGCCGGGCAAGAGGGATGTGCAAACAGAGGCAACCCTGGCACCTCAAACCCACCCAAGTGAGCCTGTGAACGAAGGTGTCCTGACTCAGGAGACAGGTCCCTCAGGGGCAGGATGGCTTAAACATTTATAGAGTCCTTTTACACAGAGACCTTTATTTTCTGTTTCCCAGGTAACCAATCCTCCAAAGAATTCTTACCACGGAAGTTGGGGTGATGAGAGCCATGGTGTCCAAGATGCCACTTGCCTGGAGGAAAACGAGAGAGACAGACTTTGAGAGGAATCCCCATGGGGGCTCCCAGCCCCTTGGTGGAGCTGATCACACACTCAGACCTCTCCACCAGCTTTGCCCTTTCCTGAGCACAAGCAAAGAGAGGCTCACATGCTGTGTGACAGCCAAGCCTCGTTCTCTGGGACGGAGAGGGAGTCCCCAGGGAGACAGAAAGCAAGCAAGGATGACTCATGACCCAGGCAGGAAAGCGTGCGGGGGGTGGTGGGGGGGAAGACGAGCCATTACCGGGAGCCCAGAGAAGTTAGCAGGCTGAGCTCCTGCCCCCCAAAGAGGGTGCAGCGCTCACGGAAACACCCCCCCACCCCGCCAGGGCCCACCGCATCCGCTCGGCCCTCCTTCCCCGGGGCCCTGCAAAGGACCCAAGGAGCAGGTGCACGGCCCAGGCAGTCCCAGAGATGCAGCTCCCGCCTGCTTTCATCATCCTCTGTAGAAGCTGAGCGGGGCGCCGCCTCCCTGCGCTGCCCGAGCCAGGCCAGCAACCAGGAAGCAGAGCCGCAGGGCTGCTCCTGGCGCTGTAAGCGCGAGGCGAGGCTGGGACCCTCTGACCTGCTCATTCTCTGCTCTCCGGGTAAAGATCCCACAGGGAAGTCACCCACGAGGCAAGGGGAAGAATCAAAAACGCGGGGCAAAGACCAGAACGGCGGCAGCGTGAAACACGCCAAGGACGGAAAGCAACAGGGAACCACAGGAGTCTGACTCAGTAAATTCTCTCTCGTGGCCTCAGTACAATACTTCCAAACCATCTTTTCAAGACAAACGCCCGTGGCCGAAACGAACAACGGTGAATCGAGGTGAAGGGTATATGGGGGTCCAGGAGTCCCTTCTTGCAACTCGTCTATAGGTTTGAAAACAAATGTCATAAAAAGTTGAGGGAAGTGGATTAAGCGTTATGTGCAATGCTTAGATTCGGCATGACGTGGAAATATAAAATTATAGTACAATTTTAAAATTGCTTCTAAAATTATAATAAGCGTGTAAAATTATATCACCAGGAAATAGAAAATAATAGGAGGGGGAGAAAAGTAGGGCCGAGTGATAACATGTACAGCTAGGGACAAACACAGTAACACAGAGCAAGATGAGAAGCAAACAGTGAGTGGTGTCAATGGACTCGGTGTTGCTTCAGCAGGCTTTTCATTTTCCCAGTAAGCGTGCTGCTAGGAAATTCACGATCTCAACAAGGAGATACGCTTCAGTATCCTCTCCCAGAAAAGCAAAAGGTGTAATGAGTGGTGAACAGTCGATCTGTAACCAGTTGCCTTCTTGGGATTTAAAGGCATGAAGGAGGAGGGGCAAGTGAGATCGAGCCCAGCTCGAGAAGAATCCAGCGCCCCTGATGCTGCATGAAGTGTTAGGGTCAGAGAGCCCAGGGACCAAAGCCCTCCCGCCCCCCGGGCTGGGAGCCTTACATGGATGCAGGGACAGGGCGGGTGAGGATGCTCGGCCCATAGTGAGAACCCCAGAATAGTTCGTACCTCCGAGTATGGAGAGAAAGGGGTGAAAAGGAGAGCCGGTTGGGACCCTGACGGTCTCGTCCTCCCAGGACAATAAAGGCCACACTGCAGTCTGACCTTCTGCAAAGTGTGTCAGGCTCCTTGACCCAGAGGAGGAGCCAGGCCGACACCCCAGAAATGCCAGCTTCCTGCAGGTTAACGGGGAGCCCGGGGCCCCGAGGACATCCCCACAGGGACCCTCGTTGCCACTTCACGTGGTGGAGGGAGGAGGGAACCCCGCCGGACCCAGCTCTTGGAGAGCCAGGATCCCAAGCACAGGCAGCCTGAGGATGCCGTTGGGATGCTGGGCTGTCTCGGCCTCTGTAGGGGGCACCAGGGGAAACTAGTTCCATACATAGTCTAGTCCCCTGGCCGGTCGTTTCAGCTGCTTAGAGCTGAAAGCATTCCCCACTTCCACAGCAAGAAATGAGCAGAAAAGCGGACACGAGCAGGAGAGGCGGCAGCTCTGCAGACACAAAGCAGCCACCACAGCAAATGCAGGGGGGACGGGGGTCCGGGCGGTGGAGGCCACGTTACCAATCAACCCGGTGACGTAGCCAGCCCGCTGCAGCACTTCGGCCAAGGTGGTCTCGTTGAGTGGAAGGCCCCCCACAGAGGTGACCGCAAAGTTGTGAGAGACTCCATTGCGGAGGCCAAGCCGGCCGGTGAGCAGGGCGGCCCGGGAGGGCGAGCAGGTGGACGCAGCCGCGTGGAAGTCCACAAACCTGCGCGGAGAGGACAGCGATGGGGGTGGACCCGACCACAGAAAGCCGAGCCCAGGGAGATTCAATTCCTGGGATTCCAGCGCTGGGAAAAAGCTCCAGGATGAGCCAGTCGTGGGACAGGTAAAGAAAATGAAGCCCAGAGACGCGTTATGCGACGAACCCAAGGTCACACAGCTAATTTGAAGGGATTTAATCCAACGTATTGAACGGATCCCCTCTATTTGCAGATTCCACATTTTATATTCACCTTCTCATTTAATGCATCTGTAACCCCAGAAATCAACACTCGCGGCTCTGAAGGGATAGTTCATGGATATACGCAGACCTGTGAAAATTTGCACATTTCCAGCTGAGGTTGGACAAGGTGACCTTGTTTGGGCTCTCACAGATTCAGTGTTCACAGGGACGTTATAGAACACCACCACTGCTGACACAAGAGCTGACTATCTATTACTCCTTACTGTAAGCCCAGCCCTTTTTCAGACACTATGGAGAAACAGAGGAGTCTAGCCATTTTCTTACCCTCAAGGAACGTGAGTAAATTGAATGTCACTAATGAAGGGGCAAAACCTGACTTCATGTGTCTCCTGATGGGATGCAATATGAATTCATAACACCAAGGATTCTTACCTAAAACATTTAACCTGAATCTAGTCAGACCCCTGGACCTAACTTCCACATTACAGGAAAAAAAAAGCTAATGCGAGACCAAATTAAATGACCCCACAAGAAAAAACGTTACCAAACCATTCTCTAGACGTTCGATAAGACAACCAGTCCCATCTCTTCAAACAGTCAACATCTGAGGGAACGATGGGATGGACGGGGCGATACTGTGCATAAGGAAAGACTGAAGAGATAGAACCAAGTGCAATACATGAATCTTACTGGATCCCAGTTCAACAGAGCTGGCAACACATCTGAGGGCTAATTAGGGAGGGAAATTTAATATGAACTGGATATAAAATGATATTAGGGGATTATCGCTTATTTTCAGGATTATGGTCATGTGGGAGAATGTTTCTATTCTTTATCTTCTGGTTTTAGTGAGATATAATTGACACATAACCTTGTACTAGTTTCAGGGGTACAACATCATAATTTGATATAAGTGCATATTATGAAATGATCACCACAGTAAAGTTTAGTTAACATCCGTCACCTCCCACAGTCACAAACTTTTTTCCTGTGCTGAGAACTTTTAAGATCTCTTCTCTTAGCGACTTTCAAATACACGAGACGGCATTGTCGACGCTCGTCCCTATGCTGTGCATTACGTCTCATGACTTACACCCAGAAGTCATCACCACCTTCACCCATTCTTCCTCGCCTCCGAAACCATCCTCCACACTGATGCAAATGTCCTTCCACAGCGGGAATCGGATCACACCAGTCTCTTACTGGAAAACACAGTCTCTCTCTGCCTGCTTCTCGGAGCTCAGCCGCTGCCCCCCTCCTGCCCTGAGCGGCTTCCTCACATCCTCCCAAGCCCCCACTTACTCCCGTCCACTGTGCCTTTGGCCATGCTCTTCCCCCACTCCCCAAGCCCTCCCCCTAGTGTCCCACCTTATCTTGACTGACCAGTCCCAGTCGTCTTCAAGACCCCGCTCAAAGACTCAGATGTTACCCCCCAGGTCACCCTCCCTGCCTCTCCCCTCCCCCCACCCCCC
>NW_006782421.1:525205-549601 GCF_000442215.2 Lipotes vexillifer
AAAGCCTCAGAGGTTCCCCCCCAGGCCCCCCCCCCTGCCTCTCCCCTCCCCCAACCCCCCAATCTGCACCTCCCCACCCCACGTGGAATCGAGGCCCCCTCTTCTCTACGTGATTATATAGCCTTTGGCATCTCCTTTACAACACTGAACTCTAATTCTTTGTTTTCCTGTTTGGGGCAGCTTCCGGATGCCCACGAATCCGTGGATAGGCCTCCCAGTGACAGGCGGGGCCTGAGGTCCCCCCGCCCTTGACGCTGTGAGTGCTTTGAGCCCCAGAGGATGTGAAGGTGACACTGCACCAGTTTCTGGGCTCAGCCCACACGAGACTGGTAGCTTCCACCTCCTCCCTGAAAACACTCTGTGAGCCGCTGGGTGAGAAATCGACTCCCCCAACACGGCCCAGCTGGAGAGGCCATCTGTAGGTGCTCCGGCCAATGACCCCAGCTGAGGCCACTGCGTCTAAACGTCACACGTGTGCGTGAGGCCACCCTGGACCTCCCAGCGCAGCCATCAGCCTGCTGAATTTCACCAGAGCCGCCTTGGTCAACACAACGAGGTAAAGAATCACCCAACCGAGAGATGCCTGAATTCCTGACCCGCGGCATCATGAGACGTGATAAAATGGTTGTTGTTTTGAGCTGCTGACTTTGGGGATGGTTTGTTACTCAGCAGTTCACCACCAGAGCAGCATCTGTCTCCCACTGGACCATCCTCTCCTGACCATTCAGTCCTCAGCCCAGCACGAGGTGGGCACCACCCAGCGCACGTGGAGAGGGTGATGCCACCGTACTCTTTGCTTTTGTACAACATGGTGAGTCTCTGCTAAAGAGACCTGGGCCTCAGTCCCAGAGGATGGGTGAATTCAGAGTGGTGACACGCACCGAGAGGTCCCAGCAATGCCCATCTGAAAGCGCTGGCCCGGCCCTGAAGCCATGCTCTTCAAGCAGACGTGCGATGCCTCCATCTGACAGAATGAGGGCAGGGCAGCAAAGTGCTCCAACGCTCAGGCTGGGTCCGCAGGTGCTGGGCGAGGCCTCCCTCCAGCCTCAGGGAGCTCCAGGGCCCCCGACTCCGGCTTCACAGCCCTACCAGCACTTCCTTCCTGTCCCTCCGTCCCCTGGGGCTGGAAGTAGCATGTGCAGCCTCCCTTCTGTCCATCGGCTGCTGGTCCCCTGGGTAATTTCCCAGGCACCGGCTTCTCTCAAAGCATCCCCAGCTGCCCACATACTGGGACCTCGGGGAGTTCAATTCCTGGGGCAAAAATCCAGGATTCTGCATGTTGCACGTAGCTGGCAACCGCTACCCTTGGAATCCCAAACTGAGCTCCACTTCAATGTTCATACTTTTCTCCCAAGAAGACGTTCATTTGTACCCAGCCTCTTCTTTTCCTCCCAAGATTAAAGCACAAACATCCTCTTAGATCACACTCCTAAATGTTCCTTATAATAATGACTACTGGGGCTTCCCTGGTGGCACAGTGGTTAAGAATCCGCCTGCTAATGCAGGGGACACAGGTTCGAGCCCTAGTCCGGGAAGATCCCACATGCCACGGAGCAACTAAGCCCGTGCACCACAACTACTGAGCCTGCGCTCTAGAGCCCGCAAGCCACAACTACTGAGCCCACGAGCCACAGCTACTGAGCCCACATGCCTAGAGCCCATGCTCTGCAACAAGAGAAGCCACTGCAATGAGAAGCCCACGCACAGCAATGAAGAGTAGCCCCCGCTCGCCGCAACTAGAGAAAGCCCGCGCGCAGCAACGAAGACCCAACGCGGCCAAAAATAAATTTTAAAAATAAATAAATAAAATAATTCAAAAAACCATGATGGAAAAGAATATGAAAAAGAATATTATATATATATATATGTATAACTGAATCACTATTCTATACATCAATAAAATTAAAAAGAAAAAGAAAAAGAAGAGGGGAGAGACACAGCGAGGAGACCTGCAGGTCTCTCGGAGGGCAGATGGCCAAGTGACTGAGGAGACAAAGACTAGCGCTGGATCCACACGCGCCGGAACGCCGGGGCCACCAGGCGGTGGAGAGGGAAGGAGCTTCTTGTAGGGCCTCAGAGGGAGCGGCTCAGCCACAGCACCTTGACCTTTAACTGCCAGCCTCCAGAACCGTGTGGCAGAACACATTTCTGTTGGTTTAAGCCCCTCCGCTTGTGGTGCTCCGTCACCGCAGCTCCTGGAAACGAACATACCAGCCTACAAATCCCCGAAGTTCAGCCCGACAGGACTCTTCCTCCTGGAACGCTTCCCATCCCCCTCCCTGCCATCCCGCACCCCAAGTGCAGCTCGCCAGCCCGATGCCCCGACTTGGCTGTTATCTCAGCCTGCAGGCCCGGCCTCTCTTCCCGCCCCTCCAAATCCCTACCTAACCTTCAAAGCCTTCCATTGTCACAAAGTCTTCCCTTATTCCCCGGAAGGATCGCTCTTGACTCTGACCTCTGGAGCTCCTGAACCCTCCTGGCAGCCTGAATGTAGACATTCATCTGACAGTATCCGGGCGCTGACTAAAAGGGGTTTCCGTGGGGCCCCCTGCCCTCACATCCACACACCCCGACGTGGGCCCATCACAGCAGCACAGCCCTCTCCTCAACGATGGGGCCCACGACCTGAGCAGGGCTATTCAAAATCCAAAACTGGCATTTTCTGAACCAGGCAGAGAGGAATAGCTTTTTCTCCCCACCTTGAATCTCAAGCTAAAATGATATAATCCCAGAAGGGCAAGGGCCTCACCTCTCACCCTAACCAGGAGCCTGAAAGAATGGGTCAACGGGCTCAGAAGGCCAGACAGAAGACCGAGTCTCTCCAGAGTTTAGTCCATGAGCCAAAGCTGTGCCCCTTCCGTGCTTAGGCTGGTAGGGCTGCGCTTCTGTTGTTTACAACCAGACTCCTGGCTATATCTCACTGTAGCTGAAACAGGATAGGGGCCTGGAACGCAAGAGGTAACAGAACAAGGTCATTCTCTGCCCTCAAGCTGCACATGGTTCAGAGTCAGAGGTGGGTAACCCCAGCATGTGACAGGCCTCTGAGGATCACGTGCTCCTCAGAAAAGTTACATGTAAGCTGAGACCTACAGATATATACAAAGTATAAATATCCAGTCTGTTCTCTATGTCTGTGAGTCTGTTTCTGTTTTGTAGATAGGTTCATTTGTGCCATATTTTATTTTATTTTATTATCTTTTGTTTGTTCGTTTTTTTGTTTTGTTTTGCGGTACACGGGCCTCTCACCGCCGCGGCCCCTCCCGCTGCGGAGCACAGGCCCCGGACGCGCAGGCCCAGCGGCCATGGCTCACGGGCCCAGCCGCTCCGCGGCATGTGAGATCCTCCCGGACCGGGGCACGAACCCGCGTCCCCTGCATCGGCAGGCGGACTCTCAACCACTGCGCCACCAGGGAAGCCCTGTGCCATATTTTAGATTCCACATATAAGTGACTGTAAATCATCTATACTTCAATAAAAAAATAAATAAATACAGTATAAATATCCCTTAACTTTATGTATGTTTGTCTTAGGATACTAAAAATAGCTACCACTTATCACGTGGCTACCACCCTAATCATATTACATATATCATTTCAAATCATCAGAATTCCATTTTACAGATCAGGAAGGTAAAGCAGAGAATGTAAGTAGCTTTCCCAAGACCATGCAGCTGGCATGAACATGCATCTTACTCTGTCTAATCCCTGTTCAGTATCAAAGACCGTAGACCCCTACACGTAGGAAATGACAGAGCTAGAACTTGAACCCAGGCCAGCCCGCCCCGAATACCATGTTCTGCCCAGGTCCCTTTCCATCTGGGAGAAGGCTGGCTGCAGCCGGGCTGGGCCACAGAAGGAACTACCTTAAAACTAGTCACTGGTCTTGGGCTGGGACAGTTCTGAGATTCATTCTTGCTGGTGCCAACCCTGACAGCCTGACTCACATCCACACAAACCACGTGAGCTCGTGAGGGACACCGGAATGCCTACTTCCCAGATGACGTCCAAGGGCAGACAGAGGAACCAGAGCATGAGCAAGGTCAGTGTGTCTTCTTGCTGCACACGAAATCGGAATCCAAAGTTTGCCTTGGGGAGTGTGGAGTTAATGAACGCACAGGGAGTTC
Source organism: Lipotes vexillifer (assembly GCF_000442215.2). Lineage (NCBI taxonomy): Eukaryota > Metazoa > Chordata > Mammalia > Artiodactyla > Lipotidae > Lipotes > Lipotes vexillifer. Next base: position 529,329 of record NW_006782421.1, read on the forward strand.
AAATGGGTCATAGAAAAAGGTTTTGTTTGCTAAGCTTAGGGGACTTCTGTTCACGGTGGATTGACCTTTGCCAGTGGGTCTGGGACGCTCAAAGGCTGTGACCACCACTTCTTCTTGCCTGGTGCTACTGACTGAACGCTTGTGTCCTCCAAAAAATACATATGTGGAAGCCCTTCTGCCCAGTATCACGGTATCTGGAGGTGGGGCCTTGGGGAGGTGATTCCCTTTATATGAAGTCCTGAGGGTGGAGCCCCCATGGTGAGATCAGTGTCCTTATAAGAAAAGGAAGAGAGACCAGAGCTTTCTATCTGCCACGTGAGGATGGAGGGAGAAGATGGCCCTCTGCCAGCCAGGAAGAGGGCCTTCAGCAGAACCTGACCCAGCCGGCACCCTGACCTTGGACTTCCCAGCTTCCGGAACTGTGAGAAATAAATGTCTGTTGTTTAAGTCACCCAGACTGCTGTATTTGTTACAGCAGCCCAAGCTGACTGATACACCTGGGCAGTGCCAAAAATACCTTTCTTGGGTACCATCACGCTTGCCTGTTTTTACCACCTGTGCTAAGCATGGTCTCTCCTTGAACATGTTAATGCTATCCTTTTGGAACAGCTATAGCATATTTCTGTGGCAAGATGTAACTCTGAGCTCCTCCCTGGACTGTAGGTTCTACGAGGATGGGGCTTCGAGGGGCAACTCCAGCCCCAAACAGAATGCTTTGGCGGGACAGGGCCGCCCCAGCAAAATCTGGTGAATGAACCAACAAAACTTGAAGAGAGAGGCCCCCGTCATTTGGTTGGAAAAAACACATATTAGTCCATTTTCCACATAATCGCTTAAGCTGATGCTTTTAGGGCTCAGTTCCTTCCCCACTGTGTGTTAAAGTTCATAGCTTAACTCTCAGGAACAATCTTATGTCCTTTGCTTCCAAGTCTTTAGAGAGCCCTGGCTGTACCTCCTTCTCCAAAATACCTACCGACACCCCGCACGGCTCGATGCACTGACCTCCGTGTCACCCTCCCCCCTTCCCAGCCCCTGCCTGCATTGGGCAGGGACTAATTAATAAGCAATAAAATGGTCTTGCTCTTTGGAAAGCTTCCTTTGTTTTTCCCCAAATCTATCTGGGTAGGCTCAGACCAGTTCACCAACAGGGGTCCTAATTAAAGTCTGAAACGACATTGTAAAGCAAAGCTAGAAATACAGAGCCAGACATTACAGCAGCCCGTGAACAGGAAAATCAACGCAAATTAAGACACAGCCAGACAGAAACCAAAGCAACTCGCCACTGCATCAATTACGCATATTAGAATCCGGGAACGTACGCGCAGGAAACGCCGCCCCGAAAGCCCCAGAGAGATACAACGTCGCGAAGTGAAGCGTGTCCAGCCTTCATTTATAAGGAATTTAAAACAAAGGGTGAGGCCTGCTGTGGCCACTCTCTAAATTGCTATGTGACTGGAATAAAAGCTGTCTGTGCTCCATTCATAATTTAAAGGCTTGGAGGTGGAAGTGGGTTTTTAAAATCATCTGCTGAGGCCTTTGCGTACAGAGGGACACAGGTGGGTAGTGAGACCTGGAAAAGGCTGGAGTAGGACTTAGATGGACCAGCTCAGCTCAGCCTCCACGTTGCCTTCTGTTAAATGGGAAGGATGTTAAGTGAGACCATTGAGACAACCAACAGGAAGGCCCTTTGAAACTGCAAGCAGGGACCTCCCTGGTGGTCCAGTGGTTGGAACTCCACGCTTCCACTGCAGGGGGCCCGGGTTCGATTCCTGGTTGGGGAACTAGGATCCCTCAAGCTGCACGGCCAAAAAACACAAACAAACAAAAACCACAAACAGGCTTCCCTGGTGGCGCAGTGGTTGAGAGTCCGCCTGCCGATGCAGGGGACACAGGTTCGTGCCCCATTTCGGGAAGATCCCACATGCCGCGGAGCGGCTGGGCCCCTGAGCCGTGGCCGCCGAGCCTGCGTGTCCGGAGCCTGTGCTCCCCAACGGGAGAGGCCACAACAGTGAGAGGCCCGCGTACCGCAAAAACAAAACAAAACAAAACACACAAACAAAAAAAACTGAAAGAAAATGTGGCAGCAAATAGCCAACTTGGTGTGTTTTGCTGACTCATTCACTCATTTATCCACCCATCCATCCATCCACTCCTACTCTTGTTCTTTTCAATAAAAGGGTTCCTGCCAGCCGAGCTTGGTATAATCCTTGGCAAGTCCCCCCTTTCCTTTCCACACTCTTGCAGTGGACATGTGTGCATTCACTCTCAAGGAAGGACACCAACAAGATATGTGACAACGAGATGGACGCACAGGCATCTCAGGGCCTCCTGATGGGACACTTCTGCCCACTGCCACAACCCTGAGCTGAGCCCTTCCAGCCACCAGCATGGGCCTCGCCTAGCGAGTGGTGCAGTCCATCCCAAATGCAGTTGATGAATTCAGCGCTCAGGGCCCCCCGAACGTCTGAGGACACACAGGATGCCCTTCACCGGCTGCTCAGTCCACGGGTCCAGCCTTAAAATGCCCTATCCCAGCTGTCCTCTCCCGCTAGAATGCCAGCCAGACCCCGCAGAGTGAGGGTTGTTTATTGTTTGGATGCATCCGCAGCACCTAGGACAGTGCCTGCGGGGTGGAGTCCCTCTAGGAATATTTGTTGAGTGAATGGGCACCTTTCAATGCTGGGTCCTTGCCCTTTCTTTTCCCTCTGCCTACAAAACTCTCTCGTCCCCCTTCTGGCTAATTCCTACTCATCCTTAAGGGCTCAGCGTTCAGGTCCTAACCAATAAGCTTTATGAAGTCCCTCCTGGCTTCCCTCTGGAGAAGTGGCCTTTCTTTCCTACGGTCCCACAGCACTATCTTTCACATGCTTCTTGCTCCGAGCTTCATCGCCCAAAAGGTGAGAAGCCCAGCACGGACCTTTCTCATTTGCGCCTGTGTCCGATGTGTTCGTAATGTGCTAATTCTGTCCCCCGGAATGTCAATTCAATTACGTCCAACTCAGCTTATAAAAGCCCCAGGGGTGGGAGAGACGTCAGGAGTTCCTGCTCTGCTTTCTAAAGGATGGCTTTCCTGTCTTTTTTTTTTGCCACCAGGGTGTAACCCTCTTAAGGGCAGAGCTGGATGAGGTCTCCCAGTGTGACTCATGACCTGCCCTTAGTAGAGATTTGTTGTTGAATGACTGTAGTTGGGAGGCTTAAAAACAGAACAAATGGCAGCCACTGGACAGGCCATTTTGCACTGACACTTGCGAAGCAGGCTGGCGCCAAGGTCTCACTGGCGAATATCTCAGGTCCTCTTCTCTGAGATTGGCTGCGACCTAGATCATCACATTCCTGCACGTCCCCGTCTGCTACACAAGGATAAAACCCACGGTCTTCACCTTGCCCCAGTGGATAGGTGGGCATCACGTGATTTTTATGTCTATCTGACCTACTCACCCAAGAACAAAGAGGCAAAACTGCCTGTCCCGTGATGCTGAGCATTTACAAGGGGAAGACAGGATGGGACGTCCCAGAGCAAACCGCTCAGAGGTGAAGATCACAGGCAAGAGGATTTCTCCCTAATGAGGGTCCTGCACCCCAAACCTGAATTACTGTATGGGGTCAGGGGGTGGGGTGGACAAAGCTGTCAGGGGGTGACATGGTGGGGGGAGGGTCTTTCTCTTGCTGATATAAGTCTCCTTCAGAAAGTTCTTTCTGCCCTCGCCCTCGGGGCGTCTACCAGACCTCACTCCCCTGCAGTTTCCAGCGCCAGCCCGGCTCCTGCAAAATCCCAAAGGCGGCAGAATGGCTGAGAAAGTCCTGAGAGGTAACATAGTACGTGAATTTCTGCAAAAAGTCAATTCTGAAAAAAGAAGTCACACCCGGCTTTTGAGTGCATTGACAGCTCACTTCATTCCTCACCGGGGTCCTTTAGAGAAACCACCTCAAGCGCCTGGAGCCTCTGACTTACCAGGGGTGAACACTGATCTCTGATTCCAAGCTCAGCCACTGCCTAGAACTCTCAGTGCTGCAGGGACTTGACTCAAAATTAAAATGAGGGCAGAGAAGGCGTGAAGCAGGGAGGAAGAGAAATCAAGGTACACAGTTAACAGATTACACATCAATTTACAGAAGGAAATGTATGTACAATATACTGTCACCTTCACCCCTATGTTCACTGCAGCACTATTTACAATAGCCAAGATATGGAAGCAATCTGAGTGTCCATCGACAGATGAATGGATAAAGAAGATGTGGTGTATATACACACCATGGAATATTACTCAGCCATAAAAAAGAATGAAATAACGCCATTTGCAGCAACATGGATGGACCTAGACAATATTATACTCAGTGAAGTAAGTCAGACAGAAAAAGACAATTACTGTGTGATTTTACTTATATGTGGAATGTAAAAAAGAAAACAAATGAACAAGCATAACAAAATGGAAATAGAGTCATAGATACAGAGAACAAACAGGTTGTTGCCCAAGGGGAGAGGGGATGAGTGAAATGGGTGAGGAAAATTAAGAGGGACAAACTTCCAGTTACAAAATAAATGAGTCACAGGTATGAAAAGTACAGTGTGGGGAACAATCACTAACTATGTAACACCTTTGTGTGCTGACAGATGACAAATAGACTTTATCATGATGATCATTTTGATATGTATAGAAATAGCAAATCGCTGTGCTGTGCACCAGGAAATAACATAGCCTTGTAGGTGAATTACGAAAACAAGCAGGAACCTGTGGGGCACTCCTGGGCACAAAAGCCTTTCCATGTTCCCCCATTTCTTGTTTGTAGGAAATAGGCTTCATCCAGCCTCCTTGACCTTCCCTGAGTTCCAAAGGTCGGATTCAAATAGCTGTTAATCAGGGAAGGGAGGGGATGCAGAAGCAAGGGAGGGGCACTTAAGAAAGTGTAGTCCAGCCTTGGGGCAGGTCCTGGTTCCCCCTCAAAGAATACACATAACAATATATCTTTGAGTTCTTCTGTAGGAACTCCCCCACCCAGCCAACTTCAGGCTGAGCACCAGACCCCTGGAGCCCTGCCCTGTTACCTCAACACCAACCAATCAGAAGAAAGCCACACACCCTGCAGCCCTCATCCCGAATTTTGCCTATGAAAACTTCTCCCCCAGAACCGTCAGGGAATTCGGGCTTTTTGAGCACGAGCCGCCCGTTCTCCTTGCTTGGCCCTGCGACAACCCTTTTTCTGCTCCAAACTCTGACTTTTCAGTTGGTTTGGCCTCCCTGTGTCTCGGGCATATGAACTTTTTGGTTGGCTTGGCCTCACTGGGCATCGGGCGCACAAACTTGCATTCGGTAACAATTGTACTTCGAAAGCAAACTCAGAGAAAATAGATCAGATTTGTGGTTACAGGGCGGAGGGAGTGTGTGCCAAAGATTGAAAGACGGGGTCAAAAGGCACAAACTTCCAGCTATAAGATAAGTAAGTGCCAGGAATATAATGTACAACATGATCAATATAATTAACACTGCTGTGCGTCACATATGTTATGTATCTTGAGAGAGTAAAATCCTGAGTTCTCGTCACAAAGAAAAAAATGTTCTTCTATTTTTTTAATGTTGTATCTCTGCGAGATGCTGGATATTCACTAAACTTACTGCGGTCATTTCATGACGTGTGTAAGTCAAATCATTATGCTGTATGCCTTAAACATATACAGTGCTGTATCTCAATAATACTGGAAGAAAAAAGAAAAATAAAGTTAAAAAAGAAGCGATACACTGCCAACTTCATTTCTGAGCCAGCCTGGCAGACAATTTAAGTGAGTGGACAGTATCTGGGCTTAGCTGGTGGGGTCACTGCTGTCTCATTGTCACTGGTCATCCTTTTCCCTCCAAGACACCTATGGCTCATAACCACTCAGGTCCTCAAACCCCAGTCTGGACAGCCTAAGTCACTGCTTGAATCCAGTCACCCAGCCAGGAGACTTATTCAAGTTACTTCTCAACCCAAGAATTTTCAAGAAATACGGTGCTTGCTCATCACAGGTGAAACTGAAACCAGGCAACTCACACTGGGGCTTGAACCACGTTCTTTTAACTGAGATCACACACCTGGTCTCAGGACTTAATGAAGCTCAGGTTCTGGAGTGAGAGACAAGGTAAGAAGAAGTGGGTTTATTTAGAGAGAAACACACTCCAAAGACAGAGCGTGGGCCATCTCAGAAGGCAGGAGCAGCCCCAGGGTGTGGGGTTGTCAGGTTTTATAGGGGTGGGTCATTTCATAGGCTAATGAGAGGGAGAATTCCAGCTATTTTGGGGAAGGGGTGGGGATTTCCAGGAATTGGGCCACTGCCCACTTTTTGACCTTTATGGTGGGCCTTGGAACTGTCCTGGCGCCTGTGGGTGTGTCATTTAGCTTGCTGATGTGTTACGGTGAGTGTATACTGAGGCTCAAGGTCTAGTGGAAGTCGACTTGTCTGCCACCTTGGACCCATTTGGTTCTAATCAGTTTATGTCCTGTCCTCGGACTATGTCATTCTTTCAGAGGTTTTGCGCTACCCTCCTGTTTCAAAACTAGCACCAGCCTTTCCCTGCATGCTCAGTGGGCAAGACCCAAACTAGTGCTGCATAATCAAGCTCATCCACTGGGTTCCCGTAGAGATTTAAACATTGTTCAGACCACTTGAAATGCTGGCTGAGATGCCCGTGAAAGGTATTTGTCCTTTTCTCTTTTTAAAAGTATGAGCAGTTCACTCCTCTAACCCCTATTGTGATGCAAGTTTTCTAAGTGCTTGAAAAGTTTAGGTTTTAGTGGGATACGAAGTCCCTGGCATTTTCACTGAAATTCCAACATTTCGATTTTCTTCTGGTTATCATATCATTTTTAAACTTGCAAATGTTCAACAGCACTGCCCAGCTCAGATTTGCACAGGACACTGGCAAAACGGGAGCCCACAATGTCAAAGGCAAGACACGCTGGCTGTTGAACCTACTGACAATGGCAGGAGGCCTTGCTGCCCCGCAGTGCACATGTGGGCCATCTCTGGACACAGGGAGCCCCAAACAGCGATGCCCCCTGAGAAAGAGACGCGGCAGCTTTCATGTTTTTCACAAATAAATTGTTTACCGTTCTCTTGGTGGGAATCTAAGTTGGTGCAGCCACTGTGGAAAACAGTATGGAGGTTCCTCAGAAAACTAAAAATAGAACTACCATATGATCCAGCAATCCCACTCCTGGGCACATACCCAGAGAAAACCATAATTCAAAAAGACACATGTGCCCCAGTGTTCACTGCAGCACTATTTACAATAGCCAAGACATGGAAACAACCTAAATGTCCATCGACAGATGAATGGATAAAGAAGATGTGGTACATGTATACGATGGAATACTACTCAGCCAAAAAAAAGAACGACATAATGCCATTTGCAGCAACATGGATGCAACTAGAGATTATCATACTACGTGAAGTTAAGTCAGAAAGAGAAAGACAAATACCATATGATATCACTTATACATGGAACCTAAAATATGACACAGATGAACGTATCTATGAAACAGAAACAGAATCAGGGACATAGAGAATAGGCTGGTGGTTGCCAAGGCAGGGGGCCGGGGGGTGATGGGGGAGGGATGGATTGGGAGTTTGGGATTAGCAAGTGCAAACTGTTATATACAGGATGGAGAAACAACAAGGTCCTACCGTAGAGCACAGGGCACTATATTCAGTATCCTGTGATAAGCCATAATGGAAAAGAAAATGAAAAAGAATGCATATATGTATAAGTGAATCACTTTGCTGTGCAGCAGAAATTAACACAACATTGTAAATCAACTCTACGTCAATAAAAAATAAATTAAAAAGAAAAAAAAAAACCTCACCAAAATGTATTTTTAAAATGGGGCCATTTGGGACTTCCCCAGTGGTCCGGTGGTTAAGAATCCGCCTTGCAATGCAGGGCACGTGGGTTCGATCCCCGGTCCGGGAACTAAGATCCCACATGCTGCGGGGCAATGAAGCCCGTGCCACAAATACTGAGCCCGCCCGCCTCGACTATAGAGTAGCCCGAACACCACAGTGAAGAGCCCAAGCACCACAATGAAAGATCCCGCATGTCGCAACAAAGATCCCATGTGCCACAACTAAGATCCAATGCAGCCAAAAATAAAATAAATAAATAATTTTCTTTTTCTAAAAGAAAATAAAATGGCATTTGATCATATGTAAACCAGACCTCATTAAAGTGGATCCCAAAAAATGCTGGTCAAGAAAAAAGTTGTTTATCATCATCATAAATTGCTTAACGTGGTGAATCCGCAAGCTGGATAACCTGCACCCGCATGTCAGAGAGCTGACTGTAACAGTAAAAACACTTCATTTCTCTCTGGGCCCCAGTTTCCCCCACGTGATATGTGATGTGGACGCTCTTTGGTCTGAGCTGCTGGAAATGAGTTCAAGGTCATGGGGTCTTAGGCCGCAATCCCTATTTTCTCTCTATGGAACTGGAGTTTAGGAAGTCTGAAAAGGGACACCAAAATCAAGGCTCTGAAAATGTTCCTTCTTTTTCCCCCGGCCGCACCACGCACCTTGTGGGATCTTAGTTCCCGGACCAGGGATTGAACCCGGGGCCCCACCAGTGAGAGCTCAGAGTCCTAACCACAGAACCGCCCAGGAAGTCCCAAATTTTGCTTTTCTTTCCCCAAGGATTCCTTTTTCTTGCAGCCATGAGGACATCATAATTATGTTGTGAACGGTGCCTCTTCTGACCACAAAATTGGCAAATTGCATCGACCATAGTCAGATGGAAAAAAACACGAATGGGGACTCCCCTGGTGGTCCAGTGGTTAGGACTCGGCGCTCTCACTGCTGGGACCCCGGGTTCAATCCCTGGTCCGGGAACTAAGATCCCACATGCCACGTGGCAGGAAGGAAGGAAGGGAAGAAGGGAGGAAGGAAGAAAAGTGACTTGGGGACTTGGTGGAGGAATGAGCAGAATCGAGCAGATTCCGAGAGGACAGCGGAGTCTCACGGCCCAGCTTGGGGAAGGATGAGGGCCCAGCACAGACAGAGGGAGGAGCTTCTGGAACAAAAGCTGAGCCAACATGCTTGACCCTCCAGCCAAGGGAGGGGGATGGCAGGAGAGCAGGGCAGCAGAGCCAGAGGTTCAGGGGAAACACAAGAGCTCACACCTACCAGGGACCTGCTGCTGTCTTACATGACTTAACCCATTTCCTCCCCAAAATGACCCACGATGATGCCACTACTGTTCCATCTTAGAGATGGCCAGACTGAGGCCCGGCAAAGTTTACTCACGAGCCTGGTGCCCCAGAGCTAGTAAGTGACAGAGTCAGGCAGCCTGATTCCAAGTCCCGCTACGGTTAACTCGCCTCTGCCTCCAGAAGTCCGAACCCAGGCACACAGATTTTGTTGAGCAGCTACCATGCTCCAGGCATTGTTTTAAGCACTGGAGCCATGAACAAGACAGATTAGACAGCTCCTCTAGGGAGCTGACATTCCAGGATGAGAGACAGGCAATAAAGAAGTAAACAAAGATCGTGTCGGCGGTGATACGGGTCATGGAAACAAATCAGGAGAAAAAGTGAGAGACGCGCTTGGTGAGGGGTTAGGGAGGTCAGAGAGGCCTCCTCCAGGATGCGACACTGGAGCCGAGACTGACCGGCCACTCAGAGCCTGAGGGGAGAGCTTGCCAGGAACAGGGAAGGAACGGCCAGTGCAAAGGCCATGAGGCAGACGGAACGTGGGGAGGGGCTTGGAGATGCAGTCAGAGCCAGCACGGGGGAGATCGCAGGCGTCTGCAGCCTTGGCAACCACACGTGCTCGGCCGGTGGAGCCTCCTGTCCAACAGCTGCGTCGATGACCGACATCTCAACCACACCTCTCAGTTGCTTCTTCCCCCTTCACGGCACAGAGGTCCTCTGTCAGCTCCAGAGGGACGAGAACTATCGAGACTCTAATGTGCGCCTCCTTCGACGGCCCCCTTCCCTCTTCGTGGCAAAGCCAGCCCAGGCCTTGAAGGACACTCTTGGCAAATTCACCTCTGCTTCCCAGCCCTGAACGATAAGGCTCTAGAGTGAGAGCACGTTGATGCAGCCGCTCGCTAACTCTGGGCGAGTTACTACCTTGATTTCCTCATCTGTGAAAGAAGAGAAGCATCAGGTGGTAGCGTGAATTGAACTGGGCGATGCCCAGAGCCTGGGGCCTTGCAAGTACTGGTAAGGGTTAGTTACTGTCACAGCTGTTGGGTTGATTCAAATACAGCTGTTGGCCCGGCGTGCACGGGCCACGTAGAGGTTTACTGGGGTTTATCCCTGGACCCCGTTCCTCCTTCCATGAGTTGTATCACTTAGACCTTTCCGTAGGCAGAGTAGCAAATTCACACTGACAATTCAGATGGATATTGCTTTCTCATAACAATAACAAAAATGACCATAGCTAACATTTATCTGCGTCTACGGTGTGCCAGGCTCTGTGCTAATGCTTACATAGCTAATTCCTCATTTAACCCTCACAACATCCTATGAGGTGGGTGCTACCATTGGCCCCCCTGCAGAAGATGAAAGCAAACCTCCGAGGAATGAGGTGGCCCGTCCAGGGTCATACAGGTGGAAATATTAGAGCTGGGATTTGAACCCAAGCCATGCGGCACCAGGGCCTGCCCTCTTAAGCAGGATGCTTAATCTTCAAAGCAACAAGCATCTCGTGAGTAGGTGCTGCGTTTCAGATTATGTTAGGAGCAGAGGCACAGATATGCGTAGTATAATGGCTAATCATAGTATTATGGCTGTAGTACAAATTACATGTGTAGCAGTAATGTCTCTGGGTTGAATCGTGTCCCCCCAGATTTCATGTCATTCCAGAACCTGTGAACGTGACTTTATTTGGAAATAGGGTCTTTTCAGACGTAATCGAGTTGAGATGAGGTCATACTGGATTAAGATGGGCCTTAACGCCAATGACTGGTGTCCTTACAAGAATAGGGAGGTTTAGACACACACGCAGGGAGGTATGTGAACTGTGGAGGTGGACAATGCAGGGGTGAGGCTGCAAACCAAGGGCTGCTGGCAGTCACCAGAAACCAGGAGAGACGCCTGGAACGGACTCCCCTCCTGAGCCTCCAGCAGGACCAGCCCCACCAGTGCCTCGATTTAGGACTTCCCGCCTCTGAACTCTGAGAGGATAAATATGACTAGTGGCCTATTTGAGGCCACTAATTTTTCTTATAATTCTAGTTGATTGACTATGTTGTGCTAGTTTCAGGTGTACAGCAAAGTGATTCAGTTATACATATATACATTCTTTTCCATCATGGTTATTCCCAGGATACTGAATACAGTTCCCTGTGCTATACAGTAGGACCTTGCTGCTTATCCATCCTATATATAATAGTTTCCATCTGCTCATCCCAACTCCAAATCCATCCCTCCCCCACCTCCCCTCCCCCTTGGCAACCACAAGTCTGTTCTCTACGTCTGTGAGTCTGTTCATAAGTTCATTTGTGTCATATTTTCGATCCCACATGTAAGTGACAGCATATGGTATTTGTCTTTCTCTGTCTGGCTTACTTCACTTAGTATGATCATCTGTAGGTCCACCCATGTTGCTGCAAATGGCACTATTTCATTCTTTTTTTTTGTTTTTCCCCACACGTGGGAAATAAGATCCCACATGTGCAGCATGTGGGATCTTAGTTCCCTGACCAGGGATCGAACCTGCACCCCCTGCAGTGGGAGCACGGAATCTTAACCACTGGACCGCCAGGGAAGTCCCAATATTTCATTCTTTTTCACACAGGCCACCTAATCTGTAGTAATTTGCTGCAGTAGTCCTAGGAAATGAGCACACTCATAAAAGGGAGACAATAGAAAAGATAGTTTCTCAATTCACCCTTAGCCCCTGTTTGGCAATAAGCATTCTTTCTGAAAGTCATGGTTCCCCACTGGCGGTGAGTAGTCAGGGAAAAGCCGGTGATGAATCAATCCCTGGCCTCACAGGAAGCTTGCTTTCCTGTCAACAAAGCACAGAGTGAAAAGCCGTCAACCTTGGGCCAGAGGGCTGTCTGCCTGGCCACTGTCACGAGGCTCCGATGGAGAGAATACTTTCATCCAAGGGAGGAAAAAGTAGCAGAGCCCACCCCAACTGTATTTGCCTCTGGTCCCCGAGATGCCCCTTCCGCTCAGGCTGACAGCGTGCTGGTGGGGACAGCTCATGAGAAGAATCCCGAGGCTCACAAAATCTCGGTTTAAATAACGGGCCAGATATTTCCCCACAAACCCTCGACACGAAAAGCAGAAGTTCTTAAGCACTTGGCAACCCAGTTTCCTTTGAGGATCTGTTGAACGCTCTGCATTAACCCTCAACCCTAGGGAGAAGAAAAAAATTTGACGTGCAAAATTTGGGGTGACATTTCAAAGCACCCTGAACCCCTGAAGCCCATTTACGGACAAACAAATACTTCTGAATATGGCCAACTAGCTGCCGGGCACCGTGCGAGGAATACAAGGGTGGAAGAAGAGACAAGGCATGTTTCTTCCTGAAGCCCAGAGCTCGAAGGGCAGAGGGTATAATTTCCTGTGGCTGCCGTAACAAATTACCACAAGCTGGCTGGCTTACAATGATAGAAATGTATTCTCCCACAATTCAGGAGGCGAGAAGTCTGGAACCAAGACGGCAGCAGGGTTGGTTCCTTCCGGAGGCTCAGAGGAAGAGTCCGTCCCAGGCCTCCCTCCAGCTCCTGGTGGTGTCTTTGGCTTACAGGCACATCACCCCGTCCTCTGCCCCCATCTTCACGTCACCTTCTCTGCTGCACGTCCCTCTGTGTCCCCTCCTCTTCTTACGAGGACACCGGTCATTGGATTTAGGACCACTCTAAATCAAGTAGGATATCACAGAGGTCTTTAACTAATGACATTTGCAAGGACCCTATTTCCAAATAAGGCCACGTTCTGAGCCTCTGCGTAGACATGAATTTGGGGGTGACGCTATTGAACCCAACACAGGTGGTTACGCAGTCACCATGGAGAGCAGCAAAGGTACACCTGAGGCATCCAAGAAAGGGTTCCTGAGGACCTCATGTGGAATTAGGAACCAGATGGTGAGTAGAGACTAAAACAGGAGTGGTGGAAAGTGCATCAAGAAGCACTAATCACTATATGTATCGATGTGATAGGTAACCAGCAAGGACCTACCGTACAGCACAGGGAACTCTGCTCAATGTTCTGTAAGAACCTGTGCAGGAAAAGAATCTGAAAAAGAGTGGGTATATGTGTAACTGAATCACTTTGCTGCACACCTGAGATTAACACCACATTGTAAATCAACTCTAATATATATAAAATAAAAATTAAATTTAAAAAAAAAAAAGAAGAAGAAGAACTCATCACATAGGTGAGGCCCAAACAGAGGGAGGCAACAGCTGAGGAAGGAGTCAGACAGGAGGGGCCGGTGCAGAGGACGGGCCGGGCTTGTACACTGCTCTTCGCAGTTTGGATTTTGTTCTTAGGGTCACCAAATGCCTTTGAGGGATTGGAAGCAGAGAAGTGTTTCTAGAAAGTTCACCTTGGCTGAGGTGAGGAGGATGGATTGGAGAGGGTGAGACCAGACGCAGGGACACCAAGGGTCCCTGTCTCAGGGGAAAGCTCCCGGCTTAAGGATGCAAGTGGCTGAAACTCCAGAGACACCCCATGTGTTGTCCTAACCAGCTGGTTGGGATGATTCCCACGGAGCCAACAGGAGGGGTTTAACCCAGGCAGGTGGGATCTGAGCGGGCCAGTCAGATCAACGTCAGCCCAAGAAGAAAACCGATCTAAAATATTCATAAAACTTTGGCCAGTTCAGGTATACACCTCCTCCCCTTTTGTGGTCCCTTAGCGTTAAGTGCGCCTTAAATGGACCAGTAAGTCTTGTCCGCTCACAGATAAGTAAGTCCTTTGGCCTTCATGCGCCCCACTGACTTTCAGTCACTCTTCAAGGGCACCTTCTCCCTTAAACCCCCAGGCTGGGGTCCACACCCTCCCCACAGACTCCAAAAATTCCTGATGCAGCCTCTCGGACTAGATTGTAATCTGTACTTTCCTTTCAACCTGTCTCCACTACGAGAGCTTGAGGGCAAGGATTGTTATTTGTTCACCTTTGTGTTCCCAGCTCCTAATACACACACACACACACACACACACACACACACACACACACACACACACACACACACACACACACAGACACTCACAAAATAAGCGTTATCAGAATTCCCTGGCAGTCCAGCAGTTAGGACTCAGTGCTCTCATTGCTGGGGCCCCAGGTTCGATCCCTGACCAGGGAACTAAGATCCCAACAAGCCGTGCAGCATGGCCAAAAAAAGAACAGTTATCGAATGGACAGATGGATGGATGGATGGATGGACTCCTTCATGATGCTGTACTGGCTTCAAACTAAACTCATCAATCAATTAATTACATCAACATGGACCCGTCAATTGCTCTTTAAGTGCTTTATGCGGCCCCCTCCCCACAAAAGAGTCAGGATGAAATATCCAAAGAGATGCTGGCTTGACATCTCAGACTCACCTCATTCCTTCTGCAGCCATCTTATCAAGGTTGGCAGTGTCCTTCGTTTCCGCCCAGTTTGCTCCCAGGTCACCCCACCCCATGTCATCTGCCAGAATGATCACGAAATTCGGTTTCTGTTCTCTTGTTTCCCCACTGAAGCTAAAATCCACGAGAGGATAAAGACATCCCAGGAAACTCACCCCCACCAACAAAACCTTTAGGAAAGGCCAGGCCATGGCGATCAGGGGAGGTTTCCAACTGTGTGCAGTGATGCAGTGGTGGAGTTTCCAAGAAGATACTGGTGGTGATGGTGGTGGTGGTGATGCCTACAGGGATGGTGGGTGCTACAGAAATGAGGCCCGCGTCTGGAATCCTAATTCACGAGAGTCGGGAAACTCACAACCCTGAACTTGACTTTCTCCAGCGCAGCCCCGTAAGGTGACGGGTCTTGTGTGGCAATCAGACCTCAGTGTCAACAACTGCTCTTTGGCCACTTAGGAAATGACCCCTCTGTGCTCAGAGACGTGAGAGCCGGAGCTCGAGCCTTGCATCTATTCGGGGCTCCAGCTGGTGAGTGCGGGATAAATTTTCACATCTGCAGAACACCTGGACGGTCTAGAAGCCACAGTCAGTCCCAGTCGAGTTTCTGAGTTCCAGATGGTTGAAGGCTTCATGTGTCTGTAAGGTTTCCTGAAAGAACAGAAATTGACGAGAAAACAGAGTTAAAACTGCCGGTGCAGCTGTGTTTTACTCAGTAGCTTAGGAAATAATCACTTTTCCATGCCGACAGATGTTTTCCTTCTTATTCGACTACTGAACGGGTTCATCGCTTTCTCCACCGGAGAAATAGTGATGCTAATATTTGCAACAGACCTATAATTACAGGGTTGGAAGCAACAGTAGAGATGATCTCTCACAACCCGCTCACCGTATAGAGGGGCATACACCGAGGCCCCGTGTTCCGGGTGGAGGGGCAAAAGGACCAGCACCGCAGCACTCTGTGAAATGCCAGTGCACCCCACCTCCTACCTCACTGTGCTTCTCTGATTCACAAGAAATTCCCAAACTAAGCGCGACCTTGTCAAAACCCACAGGGATTCTAGAAGAAAGGGTGAGACCCTTATTACCTTATTACCAAGACATGATTCTTTCTAACAGTCATGCTGTAAACTAGCATTTCTATATAAAATTCTTTTTTTTTCTTTTTGGCCGCACCTTAGTCCCCTGGCCAGGGATTGAACCTGGGCCCTCGGCAGTGAGAGCGCCGAGTCCTAACCACTGGACCGCCAGGGAATTCGCCAATAAAGGAGCAGTCTGTTTTTGTTTTTGCTTTTTTGCCACACCGTGTGGCATGAGGGATCTTAGTACCTGTACCAGGGATTGAACACAGGCCCCCTGCAGTGGGAGCTGGGAGTCTTAAACACTGGGCCACCAGGGAAGTCCCTCTATACAAAATTCTTGATAGAAATTAATTGGGAAGAAAAGGAAAAGAAAAAAAATCAGTTAGTGGTAGAATCTAGGTGGACAGTCTAGGGAGCTCACTGTAGAACTCCTTCCATTTTGCTGTATGTTTGAAATGTTTCATAATAAAATGTTAGGAAAAAATGTCCAAAAAATGTTTAACGGAAATGTGTCCCTTTATATCTTGACAATGTAATTTTTTTTTTTTTTTTGCGATACACGGGCCTCTCACTGCTGTGGCCTCTCCCGTTGCGGAGCACAGGGTCCGGACGTGCAGTCTCAGCGGCCACGGCTCCCGGGCCCAGCCGCTCCGCGGCACGTGGGATCTTCCCGGACCGGGGCATGAACCCGTGTCCCCTGCTTCAGCAGGCGGACTCTCAACCACTGCACCACCAGGGAAGCCCCCGACAATGTAATTTTTAATAAGAAAATCTTAAGACATGCTCAACCGGTGCTTTTCACATTTAGATGTACATACAAATCAGCTGGAGATTTTATTAAAATGTAGATTCAGTAGGTGAGGCTGGGACCTGGGGTCTGTATTTCTAACGTAGCCCTTAGATTACATTTTGAGTAGCAAGAATGCTTAGTTAAAAATATCCAGATTCTGGTCCGAGAAGAAAACTAACGTAACTGGAGGTGATTAACCTGTGACTGATACTTAACCTAACTAGAGACCTAACGAGAGGTGATTCAGCTTCAGTGGAAAAACACAAAACAATAAATCAGGTTGAGTTCTGAAAGACAGAAATGGAAGGCTATGCTTTCAACTGCAGGTTGCAAATGGAAACACAGAATAAAGAAAACCATATTTTACCCCTAGTTCACCTAAAAGCCCTAAACTGACTAGGCTAGTAAGGAGACAGAGACTTGAAATTCTGGATCAGATTTTAAAAACCTCCGTGGAACACCCAACCCATTAAAGGAGAACCAAGTTATTATAATATACAAAGATGCGGGACTTCCCTGGTGGTGCAGTGGTTAAGACACCGCCCTCCCGATGCAGGGGGTCCAGGTTCAATCCCCAGTCAGGGATCTAGATCCCACATTCATGCTGCAACTAAGAGTTCGCATTCCACAACTAAGGAGGCCGCCAGCCACAACTAAGGAGCCCGCCTGCCGCAACTAAGACGCAGCACAACTAAATAAATAAATGAATGAATGAACAGTCGCATTCTTCAAAAAATAACAGTAATACTAATATATAAAGGTGCTAGCAGGGCTGGGGTTACGACAGATGCCATTTCCAGTTGTGTATCCCTGCCCTTGAGGAAGGAATGCACAGCCGACCAAGCCGGCCAGCCAACCCAGATGGATGGGAGTGGTTGGAGGTATGTAAGTTCTGGAAGATGCAGATAAACTCAAAAGGATAGGCAGCTATGCACTTAATCAAAATAAAAGGAATTCCGAGTCAACAGTCATGGTCATCTGGAGGGCAATGAATCAATTGTTCAGCAACGCAAATTCTTCTGTTTTCCAAAAGGAAAGTTATTATTTCAAACTCAATTAGATTCAACTGGTATTTGTTGATCTTGAGGCCCCAAAGACTTCTCCCTTTCTAGAAGAAAGAGGCTTTGCACAAGCAGGGTGCCTAACAAACACTTGTTGACCTGCCTTATTCTACTGGCTTCTGACCATGAGCAACAGTTGCAGGAAGCTTTTCTTCCTAAAGCTACTTAGCTTGGAACGCTAGAGCGGCCTCATTCTTCACCCATAATCCAGTTCAGAATGACCCAACACAAAACGGCCCGGGGCGGGGCGGGGGGGGGGGGCGGGGGGGGGGAGAAAAAAACCACTTAAGAAGGAAGTTAAAATTAAGGTGGGAACATAAGTAAACAGATTGTTTTTCTTAAGAATTCTGTGGATAAAACATTCCTCTGAGGTTTTCAAAGAGAATCATTAATACTTAAAATTTTTATGGCATATGGAAATAAGCTAATTTAGCCAGTACACCATTGCCCTAGCCTTCACGCCCACACCTCCAGGGAGACATTTAATCCTTTCCCCACTTATTGTTTTTAACTAAAGGGAAAAAGCAAGTCAGACATTCAAAGAATGGACTTCACGCCACGGACCTTGATTAAGATCCAAGCTGATATTATGGAAAACAGTATGGAGGTTCCTCAGATTAAAAATAGACCAACCATATGATCCAGCAATCCCACTTCTGGGTATATATCCAAAGGAAATGAAATTAATATCTTGAAGAGCTACTGGCACCCCCATGTTTATTGTAGCATTATTCACAATAGCCCAAGTACCCAGAAATGGGTGAATAGGTAAAGAAAATGCGCTGTGTGCACTGTACACACATAACGGAATTATTGGGCCTTAAAAAAAGAAGGAAATTTGTCTCCACTCATAACAACCTGGATGAACCTGGCGGATACCATGTGAGGTGAAACAAGCCAGGCACAGAAAGACAAATACCACATGATCTCACTCACATGTGGAATCTAAAAAAGTAGCGCTCACAAGAGCAGAGAGAACGACGGTTGCCAGAGGCCGGCGGGTGCGGGAGATGGAAGGGAGTTTGTTAAAGTACAAACAACCAGTTACATAGAATCAATCGCTTCTGGGACTTCCCTGGCAGTCCAGTGGCTAAGACTCTGCTTCCAATGTAAGGGGCCCAGGTTCGATCCCCGGTCAGGGAACTAGATCCCACATGCCTGCCACAGCTAAGAGTTCGCATGCCACAACTAAAGATCCCACGTGCCGCAACGAATATCTCACACGGGGCAACAAAGATCCCACGTGCTGCAACTAAGACCCGGCACAGCCAAATAAATAAATAAATATTAAAAAAAAAAAAGAATCAATCACTTCTGGGGATCTAATGTATAGCACGGTGACTGGATCTAATGTATAGCATGGTGACTAGAGTTCGTAAAACTGTATTACGTAGTTGAAATTTTGCAAAGAAAGTAGATCTTCAATGTTTCCACTACCAAAAAAATTTATAAGGTAACTATGTAAGGTGACGGGTGTGTTAAATTAGCTTGATTGTGGTCATTTTATAATGTATATGTATATCAAAACATCACGTTGTATATAATTTTTATTTGTCGATCCTACTTCAATAAGGCTGGGTCGTTGTGCTTGCTTTTTTTTTTTTTTTTTTTTAAAAAAGACCCAAAACAAACTTCTAAAGATGAACTGCCTGAGGTGATAAATATACTGGGTGGGATTAATACTAGACTGAACATTGTAGGTGAAAAGATTAGTGAACTTGAAGATACAGCCAAGATCTTTTTTAAAGCTCTTTTTTTAAAGACTACCGGCTCAGTGTCTTATCTGAGGTTACTTTCCCAAACTTTCTTTACACATCACACTCCCCATCTCAGAAGGGAGAGTGGGGACTTCCCTGGTGGTCCAGTGGTTAAGAATCTGCCTCCCAATGCAGGGGACACGGGTTCGATCCCTGGTCGGGGAACTAAGATCCCACAAGCCGCGGGGCGACTAGGCCCATGTGCCACAACTAGAGAGCCCACACGCTGCAACTAAGACCCGACGCAGCCAAATAAATAAAAGAAGGGAGAGTGGACAGTCAAGGAGCACTTCTGGGGGCTTAGGAAGAAGGGGGAGCATTTGACAAATAAAGCCTTCACCCCTCCTTCCACTGGGCTGGAAGGTAATCAACCACCTTACTCAACATAACACGCCCAAGGAAGGGCCATCTGAGCTGACTGGGATAGATTTTGCCGAGCACAGCACCAACCCCGCCCTTGTCCTCAGGAGCTCCGGCTGCCAATCAGCTCTGCGATGGTCTGTGCTCTTTTCCACGACCCCGCCATAAAGCAAGGCCGCTGGGCCTGCTAACGTCTGGCCTCCCTTTGGGTTCCGGGCTTGCTGATGGGGAAGGGTACTCATCACGGAAACGACTCACAGGCGGGCTGTGGGCCTTGGAAAGGAGGAGCTGCCCTGAAGATGTGCTCTGCAGGCTGCACACCCGGGCCGGCTGCCCATCACCTGACCCTGGCTCCCCGTGGGCCCCCCGTGGCCAAGCAGCCCGCAAGAGCGCCTTGCAAACAGCTGAAGCAACAAGACAGTCGAGCAGACCTTTCTGGCAGAGGGCTCTGTTGGTTTTCCAAAGACAAAGCTTCGGATGAGCTGAGGCCAAGAAAGACAAAGGCGCAGAGGGAGTGTGATCTCTGGTTGCAGAGTTCTGTGGTTTCACCCGCCCAGTCGGACCACGGTCACTGGGGGCGCTGGCTGCAGCCAGGAGTCACGCGGGGGTCCCAGGGCACCAGCTGCCCACGTCTGTCGGAAATGATCCCCCCCCCCCCCCCCCC
>NW_006782421.1:550247-561558 GCF_000442215.2 Lipotes vexillifer
CCCCCCCCCCCCCGCAACCCCATGCCTTCAGTCATCCATCCGGCGAACGGGGACCGAGGCACAGGTCTCGATCTGGGCGCTATGCGTTCAGCAGTGAATGACACACAGAACCCACTGCCCTCCTGCCACTTACCTGCTTGGGGGAGGAGGGCAAGACGTGGACCCAGGAAACGCGTCAGGGAGAAAATCACCACAGGAAGGGGACTGGGGAGAGCGAGCCAGTGAGCAGGTGCAAGTTAAAGGAGAAGGGCGGGGACCACCTCACTGACAAGGTGATCTTTCTAGGTGGATCCAGGAGGGAAGGGGAGGAAGCCCTGCAGCTCTGGGAGGTTCAGTCGGGAAGGGATGCCGCGGGCAGAGAACCCAGCAGGGCGCAGGGCTGGGGCACGTGAGGGCAGCCGAGAAGCCGCAGGAGAAGCCTCGGAGTGAGGAAGGGCGAGGATTAGTTGGACTCAGGAGGAAGACAGCCTCTCCTGAGCCAGAGGATTCAGGCAAGAGCACCAAGCTCTGACTTTCAACGTAACAGAATCCCTCTGGCTGCTCTACTGAGAGATTAAGAGTCCACTGTCACAGTCCAGGTGAGTCCACGTGAGCCCAGGTGAGTCCAGGTGAGAGATGGTGCTGGAGTGAGGCAAGCCAAGCGCCCAGGGCGCAAAACTTAAGGAGGTGGCGCTGCAGCTCAGGTGTCCTGACCGTAAGCACAGCCCTGCCGGTGAGCACCTCCTTAAATTTTGCCTCGCCCTCATCCAAGCACAAGGGCAGAGGAAAATCCAGTTACCTTGGTGGCCAATATCAGATGGCCATTTAACATCTATGTGTAATAAACATCCTCAAGGCCCCTTCCCTTTGCCTCTAGACCCCAACATGTCAGTCTGGGGCTGGCCCAACTCGCAAAGATTTCTTAGAGCATATGTGCGGGGCCGCAGTCTTAGCTCAACAGAGGATGGACAGGAAATCTTTTTTCTGTCATCTTTTTTTCTTTTCATTTTATTGAGATATCTTTGATGTACAGCACCTGTGTAAGTCTAACGCACGCAGCATAATGACTTGACACACATATATTGTGAAACGATGACCACAGTAAATTTAGTTATCAGCCATCATCTCATAGAGACGCAAGAAAATGAGAGACAGAGAGAGAGACCGAGAAGAAAAACAAATGCTTTTTTCCTGTAGTGAGAACTTTGAGAATCTACTCTCCTAACAACTTGCAAATATTCCACACGGCAGGTTCACTATAGTCATCCTGTTGTACGTTACATCCCCCGACTCATTTATCTTCTAACTGGAGCAAAAGAAATCTTTGAATACCTCCATCCAAACTGGGAGAGCAATTCCACTTAGATAATTTAAAAAAAATTTTTAAGCTTGAGGACCTATAGCCACACCCTGTTGGGAATATCAACCTCTGTGACCCCAGGGATGCCAGGAAACTCATCCACAGGAACAGATGACATCCTGCCTGGCTTTAGGCTGGAACCACTTGTTGGGACTGTCCCAGAAGGAAGCCATGTGGCAAGAGCCAACTTCGGAAAGCAGAGGTGACATCACACCACGCGTCTAAAACTCAGCAGCCCTGCAGAAATTATATCTGGGTCCTTGAACACAGGTCAGAAAAACAGAGAGAGCAGATGGGTCTCTGAATAACATCCTTCCTATAAAACTCCATCCTCCACTTGAGAAGAAAAGTCATGAGGGGTGGGATCCAGTGAAAAGGGCTTACAGTCAATTACCTGAAATCCACTCCCTTAAAGCCTGTTTGCCAAATGTCTAAGGACTTTTTACGAAGTGGTGTTTATTATTACTTATTAAACTTTTTGTTATGAAAGTTGTCAAAATACAGAAGTTGAGAAACTCACACATACCTACCCAACATCTAGATTCAACAATTATCAACACAGGGCCAGTCTGGTTTTACCCGTCTCCCCTCCTACTTGTCTTTCCCTCATCCTCCACTTATACTGGATTATTTGGAAACAAATCTCAGATATCATGCAACTTCATCAACAAACATTTCTATGTAGCTCTCTAAATTATAAGAATTATTTTAAAATAGAATCACAGGGACTTCCCTGGCGGTCCAGTGGGTAAGACTTCACCTTCCAATGCAGGGGGTGCAGGTTCGATCCCTGGTCAGGGAGCTAAGATCCCATATGCCTCGTGACCAAAAAACCAAGACATAAAGCAGAAGCAATATTGTAACAAATTCAATAAAGGCTTTAAAAAAAATTCAAAAATTCAAAAATAAAATAAAGTATAATTGCAATTCTAGTAAAGCCCCCTTTTTTAAAATAAACAATCATTTATTAGTGTCATCAAAAATCCGATTGGGGCTTCTCTGGTGGTGCAGTGGTTAAGAATCTGCCTGTCAATGCGGACACAGGTTCAAGCCCTGGTCCGGGAAGATCCCACATGCCGTGGAGCAACTAAGCCTGTGCGCCACAACTACTGAGCCTGCGCTCTAGAGCCCGGGAGCCACAACTACTGAAGCCCGCGTGCCTAGAGCCCGTACTCCGCAACAAGAGAAGCCACCACAAGGAGAAGCCCGCGCACCACAATGAAGAGTAGCCCCTGCTCACCCCAACTAGATAAAGCCCGTGCACAGCAACAAAGACCCAACGTGGCCAAAAATAAATAAATAAATAAATCTGTAAAGAAAGAAAAAGAAGACTGATTGGGGTTCATGTGTCAAAGCTTCATTTTTTCCTGTGTCATTTTTGCATGAGAAGAGGGAAAACTTTCTCTTAAATGCTACCTACTGTCTTTTCTATTTTTGCAGATTTATCCTTTCCCCAGATCTGCTGCACCTCTACAATGAAATATGTTAGATTCCATTATGGACTGAATGCTGGTGTCCTTTCAAATTTCCTATGTTGGCGCCTTACCCCTCAATAGGATAGTATTTGGAGATGGGCCTTTGGGAGACAATCAGGGTTAGAGGAGGTCATTGAGGGGGCAGCCCTCCTGATGGGATTAGTGCCCTTATTTGAAGAGACAGGGGAGAGCTTTCTCTCTCTCTCTCTCTCTCTCTCTCTCTCTCTCTCACACACACACACACACACAGATGGAGACACAGCAAGAAGGCAGCTGTGAGAAAGCCGGGAAGAGAGTCCTCCCCAAGAACCAAATCAGCCGTCATCTTGATCTTAGACTTCCCAGCCTCCAGAACTGTGAGAAACAAAGTTCTGTGTGTAAGCCCCCAGTCTGTGGTATTTTGCTATGGCAGCCCAAGCCTGCTAAGAGAGGTTCGAGCTAAGTTTGTTTTTTTTTAAATAAATTTATTTATTTGTTTGTTTATGTTTGGCTGCGTTGGGTCTTTGTTGCTGCGTGCGGGCTTTCTCTAGCTGTGGCGAGAGGGGGCTATTCTTCGTTGCGGTGCATGGGCTTCTCATTGTGGTGGCTTCTCTTGTTGCGGAGCACAGGCCCTAGGTGTGCGGGCTTCAGTAGTTGTGGCACACGGGCTCAGCAGTTGTGGCGCACGGGCTTGGTTGCTCCGCGGCATGTGGGATCTTCCCGGACCAGGGCTCGAACCTGTGTCCCTTGCACTGGTGGGCGGATTCTTAACCACTGCGCCACCAGGGAAGTCCTCGAGCTAAGTTTTATCTGAGAACCTCTGCGGCTGAAGCAGGGGCAGAAGTAAGGATAAGACCAAAACTTGGGGGGAAAATATGCTTAATTCAGGGAATTCCCTGGCAGTCCAGTGGTTAGGACTCTGTGCTCTCACCGCCATGGGCTGGGGTTCGATCCCTAGTTGGGGAACTAAGATCCCGCAAGCCACACGGTCTGACCAATAAAAAAAAAAAAAAAAAAAAAAAAGCTCAATTCAGTGAAGTACTTACTTGGCAAATCTGCTTTTTGGAGAATTGGCTTCAGGGATGTGACGGCCCGTCTGCAGAAGAATACGTGTCCAGGGTTCAGAAGAGTCAGTCCCTATAGCTTGTGAGACTTTGGATATAGGTTGTGGAATTTCTCTGGCCCTCAG
Organism: Lipotes vexillifer; assembly: GCF_000442215.2. Taxonomy (NCBI): domain Eukaryota; kingdom Metazoa; phylum Chordata; class Mammalia; order Artiodactyla; family Lipotidae; genus Lipotes; species Lipotes vexillifer. The sequence goes on from NW_006782421.1 coordinate 554,230, forward strand.
TTTCCCCACATACCTGGAAAACAGAGCCATAGCAAAGTTCCTCCACCCCAAACCCAACATGAGAATGGAATAACCCAACACGAGTGCCTGCTCCCAATAAGTGCTCAGAGGTGTGGACTCTTAATCTTCCTTATCTCAACTGGCTTGAGGATAAAGAGATAACAAACATGAGAATGCTCTGAAAAAGTACCATGCAAAGCCAAAGCGTTACTACAATTAATACTAAGCAAAACTATTCCGAGTACAGATGGTGAAACCAGACTCCCTCCAGCTATTGGCTGACTCTTTGTCGTAACTGTCTGTCAGCATTCTTGGCTGTTGGACTCTGAACCCAGAAAAGGTAAAAGATACAAACACTATGGTTACAACAAGGCCAAAGGGAAAGTGAAGAGTCATCCTGATGTGCATTTTCAAAGCTCCAAACTATAGTTCCTGGTCACACAATCCCATGGTTGTCAGTGCTGTTTTGGGAAAACCTGAGCTGGGTCCTTCTGTCCCGGGCAGACTCTGGTGACACCTAGCATGGTCCTTGGAGTACACTGCCTACCAGCAAATCTGGTTTTGGACAATGTAACAGTACGAGGTCAAGATGTAGAGGGGCTGTGAGGGAAATCGTCCTTTGCTGATGATGCCAATTGAAAGTGGGAATTACGTAATACCATTTGCAGCCACATGGATGGACCTAGAGATTGTCATCCTGTGTGAAGTAAGCCAGACAGAGAAAGACAAATACCACATGATGCCGCTTATATGTGAAATCTAAAAAAAAAAAAAAAGGGTACAAACGAACTTATCCATAACACAGAAATAGAGTCACACGTGTAGAAAACAAACTTACGGTTACCAGGGTAACAGTGGAAGGGATAAATTGGGAGATTGGGATTGACATATACACACTGCTATATATAAAATAGATAACTAATAAGGACCTACTGTACAGCACAGGGAACTCTACTCAATACTCTGTAACGGCCTATATGGGAAAAGAATCCGAAAAAGAACAGATATATGTATATGTATAACAGATTCACTTTGCTGTACAGCAGAAACTAACACAACATTGTAAATCAACTATACTCCCATAAAAATTTTTTAAAAAAGAAAGTGGGAATTGCATTTTAATATCAGAAACACCCAAAAGGATTATCTGTCCACGACACTGAGCTATAACTGCTCCAACAAGAAAACACCACAACTCTAAGATGTGAATTCCATGAGGGAAGGGATGTCTATCTGTTTCACACACTGCATACCCAACCCAGGAAGCGTTCAACCCATATTTGCCAAATGAGCGCATCTGACCTGAACCACTACGGCCGAGCCTCCATTCCACCCTGAAAACTCAGCTTCATTTCATCACTTCCCTAAATTCAGATGACCTTTCTCAGTTCCCCTGCCTCTGAGATTCTCACTTGCAAAAGCGCCCTTGCTGACGTGCTGCTTTAGGTGACAATCACATATGTGTCCTCTCCTCTAAACTAGAGAGTAAACACTTTGAGAGTACAGACCACATCCTCCGAGGTGTGGTTTTGTGGCCTGGGAAACTACTGCATTCGCCAGTGCGCGTGAGTGGGCTGCATGAGCAGAGGCTGTCCGGATAGAGGAGCAATGGACGTGGGATGGAAGGATGGATGGATGTTCCCTGTACCCAGCCCCGCCCCGGGTCCCTACTAAGCATCTGAGCTCAACACAGAGGCCAGAGCCCTCCACCGACCACAGCAGGGCAGGGTCCTTCCTTGCCTCAAACGCCTAACACAGTCCTGCAGCATCCTTCTAGCCTCTTTGCCTCATCCCGCTAGCCACCTGGAAATGCATGGATGCACTGCTCTGACAGGGTTAAAACAGAAGGCTGACAGTGTGTATTGTTCCAGGGAGCAGCCAGACAGGCTGTGCACGTTTAGACAAGATGGGGAAAGCTAGCATCTCCCTTTAGGCAAGAAACATAGCAGGAGAGCAGGTTTTCATTCCTTGGACTTTGAGGGACATGATGGGTGGGACGTCAACAATTATCCAAAGGAAGTCTGGTTTGGTGGGGACAAAACCCAGTGGTCCCACCCCAGCACTTTCCAAAACTTCATGACTCACAACCGTGCCATGAGAGTCTAACATGACATGTATTTGTTCCTGAAAGCAATGTGATTAAAATTACTTGGTTCCGAGAATTTTAATTTTTGCTTTGTTCTGTTTTTAGGACTCTTGCAACAGGCTTGAGATCATTTATAGAGGCCTCCTCAAGGCCACTGTTCTCTCATTTTTTTTCTTTATAAGCAGTGAGAAGATGACAAAACTACAGGAGCAGTAAACAATGAAGACAAAAAAGGACAAATGTCAGTGTTAACATCCAAGTAAAAGTTACTCCAGAGTGAACGCAATGCACACTGATACATCAACACTGCCCAGAATGGTAACCAGGCGTGAGAGAATTCAGATCACCAGAGGCCCCCGGTACCCTGGGTGGGGAGGTGACCTCCCTGTCCCCGAATCCAGCATACTCTCCCCCCACCACCACCTTCCTCTCATTCTCTTCACCCTTCACCCCTCCGCCTTGCCAGTGCTTGCAAGAACTTTCCTACCCATTCTAGGCCCATCGAGCTCCATCTTCCTCAACGCCCCCAGCCTCTCACACAGGTTAATTCAGTTAACCTAGCAACACAGCACTAAGCTCCCCACACAACTACCCTCTGAGGGAGGTATTATTATTATTACTATCATCCCCCTTTCATGGATGAGCAGACTGAGGTGGAGAGAGGTTAATTCGCCCAAGGTGACACAGCTACCAGGGCAGACCTGGGATTCCAAGTCGGGCCTTGGAGTCCATGTTCACATGCATCTTAACATTTATATGCATCTTCCACCAAACCTCTCAATTACACAGACCCCTCCCTTGCCTTTCACAGTCCACTGTGGTGACTCTTGGGTTTGTTTTCTCTCTCCAGGGAGAACAGGGAACCACATCTTTCTTGTCCTCATACTAATATGGATCCTCCTCATTGGCCTGCAAATGTTTCTGCTTGGGTTATCCTCCAAAAGAATCTGGAAAAACAAAACACCCCTTCTGTATTAACTCAAGCTGTCATAGCAAAATACCATAGACTGGGTGGCTTAAAAAATAGGAATGTATTTTCTCCTGGTTCTGGTGGCCAGAAGTCTGAGATCAGGGTGCCGGCATGGTCAGGTGCTAGTGAGGGCTCCCTTCCTGGCTTGTAGCCGGCTGTCTTCTCACTGCACCTTCACATGGCCTTTCCTCAGTGTGTGCTGACAGAGAGAGACACAGAGAGACAGAGAGATTTCTCTCTCTTCCTCTTCTTATAAGGGCACGAATTCCATCATATGGGCCCCACCCTCATGACCTATCTAACCCTAATTCCTCCCAAAGGCCCCATCTCCAGATACTGTCACATTGCAGGGGGGAGGGGGGAGGGGGAGGGGCTTCAACATCTGAATGGTGAGGGGCAAAACTCTCACACAGGGTTAAGTTACCTTCATTGCTTCATCACGATTCTAAATAGCTGCAAAAGTTATCACTTCAATTGTATCCATAAATGTTGACTTTTATAACAAAACTATTAAACCACGCTTTTCAATGTATCCCATGTCATATAAACACCAGAGCAATTGCAGGATCTTAGTTCCCCGACCAGGGAATGAATCCAGGCCCCAGCAGTGAAAGCGCCAAGTCCTAACCACTGGACCATCAGGGAATTCCCACCATCATTCATTCAAAAATTATTTGAGAAGAGTTCTCATTAGGTTGGAAATTTTCTATCATCTCTCTCTTTTTTTCAAAACCGTATTTCCATTCTATCTCAATATACTAGACCTTTATGTTCAGAAGTAGTGAATTACCTTATCCTACTTGTCTGGAACACAGACTTTGTGTAGAAATTGAAATTTAATTGCTTATGCTTTGCTCCAAGTGTAAAAAAAAAAAAAAAAATCCCTTCTGGGTCGAGCCACTATCATTACTACTGTAAGTAATTGTTTATAATCAAACAACATATATTATAAATTTTGACAAATTACTATTAAGCACAAGGTAACTTTCTTGGAAACGCATCTTTAACAAGATGCACTTGGGAGATGGGACATATTGACTTGAAGAAAGGAGCTTTCCCTGACATAATATTTGGATCTTCCCCCCCAGAGGTGTTTACAGCTAGAGCAGGGCACCCTAGTGAGATCTTGGCTCTGGCTAAGCTAGAGAAGGCCCACCAGGCAGGAATAAAGGAACAGCGCGCCTGCCCCATGGTGGATTCTCAGACAAATCGGCTTCAGGAAAGAGCTGATGTTCTGAAAAGTGATTCCCCCAAAACTGTGCCTCAGAACAGATTTTCCCCTTGGGAAATCTTCAAATTCTCCCCAAAACATGCATTTCTGTTGGAAGGGCCCTGCCTTCCCTCAAACCATCAGATGTCACGGTTGGGGGAAATGCTGTAAACCTCAAGATAAACCCAGCACCTCCACCTCGAGAGTCAGGACTCCTAGAGGGAAAAGTCTGTGAAGTTCCGTGCTGTCCGGAGAAACAGATATTAACGTTTTAAAGCGAGAGTCTGAGTTCATCGAATACTCATGGTAAGACAGGCATGTGGTGCCGGGACAGGGAAGGAGAGCGGGCGGTGGGCAGGCTGTCCAGGGCTCCCCCTCTTCCTTGGCTGCTCTCAAGACCCAGCCCTTAAAAGCAGGCTTATAATTCCCCGAGCTCCAGACAAGATTCCTTTCAGTCTACTCAGCCCAAGTTGAAGTTCTCACGGGCTGGTAAATGCAGGGAGCTTATTTGCAAGCCAGGGTCATATCTGCCTAGCAACCCAACATGCAGACTAGAAGGACTCGGGAACGTCGACAGAGACCCGGCAGGCCAAGTCTGCACAAAGGAATCTGTTCTCATGCAAATGAGCCAAAACAGGAGGACTAGAAAAGAGACAGCAGTGGGGACAGCTCTCGGGAGCCAATGCATCTCCAGAGATGTTGTGGGACTTTCTAAAGGCATCATTATAGCCTTGCTCCCTGTAAACGAAGGGCCCTAGGGGCTCTGCCGCCACTTGGGTTGCGACAGACACAACAGAAGAGGCTAAGAGGGGCGCTGAACCCTGAACTTAATTTCCTGATTTTTCTGTTTCTGTACTCCAGATTCCAAAGGTCCTTTTGTTCGTATTTAGAACTAAACAGAGTTAGTTTTGTTTTTCTTTTTTTTTGGGGGGGGGGGAGGTAATTGATTAGCATGGTAATGCAGTGCTTTCCCTCCTTTGCTTTCCCTGGAAGAGAGAGAAAAACAGGGGTTTTCACACTTGGTCTCACTAGGATTCAGGGAACAAGGTGAAGCCAGCCTCTAATCATGGTGGGCAAATGTCACCGGTTTGTGGCTGGCAAGACTGGACAAAGGTTGGGTTTCCAGACACCTTGCTGTTATCTGAACGCAGGTGGCAAATGTCATACTTGGAAGAGCTCTCAGTTGCAAAAAGAGCCAGTGTGTCTAAACCTTGGGGAAAATCCCTTCTGTGCTGTGTGCCTCAACTTTTCTCATCTGTAAAATGGAGATGAGGGTCAACTGTAGAAGGTTGCTGATGGGCTTAAAATTTGATCACATAAACCGCACCTGATACAGGGAACAAAGCAAAAGTGCAAAAAAAAAATACTAATAGGCATAATTAATATTAACAAAATAGCATTACATTATTATTGTTATCATCACTACAGTCATGTGCTCTTCCAACAGCTAGCCATCTCACCTGGTCACACACTCAGATGTGACCTTCCCAAACGTTCATTCACCCCTAGGGCTTTCTGTATTATTTGCCTAATTTTTAAAGCCAAGAAGCTGAAGCACCAAGATCTTTGGTGACTTGCTTGGAGTCACTCAGCTATAGTTAATGGACTGCACCCCTAGGTTCCTAAGCAGGTCTCAATACAGTATGTGCTGTGTCATGTTAAATATGACATTTCCACACTCAGCAGGGACAGGTCCCAAGGCACTCACTGTAAGATCCTAAACTATATTTACAGGCATTCCTATTTTAGCATCAAGTACTTTCATGCCGGTGGTTAAAGTCACATTCTAAATTTCATAACGTGTGGAGTCCTGGAAGAACAGCTCGAAAAAGGACCGCGTGCAGGATGTGTGCTGCAGTCAGCGGTTGGACTTGGAAAGCCACAAACAGCAGTAACAATAAGAGCTACTGGCTAGTGAGGCCGTACCATACATAACGCCAGTCGCTGTGATCTGGCATCATCAATTAAATCCTTTGATTCTGGGAATATCATGATTGTCCCCAGGAAGTTAGGTTACTCGGACAAGGTTGCAAAGCTCATCAGTGGCCCCCGGCTGTACTGTCCCGGTCGTAAGCAGGCACTCTGCGCCAACACACCTGCTCCCCTAACCCACGCCAGAGCTTGTTAACAGCACAAAATGGCACTTAACCCAGTAGACCCGATGCCAAAATCACGGGAGAAATCAGGCAGCGACCGCAAAGGGCTTTTTATTACGATTCAGACCGCCGACTCCTCCCGATGGCGACCCTCCGTACACGCACCCCCAAAGTAGGCTCTCCCGAGTTTCTCACATCAGAAGCACATTCTCCGAACCCAATGCAGGGAGCGGCTGGTGCCAGAGTCGGCAGGGGGACGCGGAGAATAAGGCATTCTGCTTCCGAGCAGTTCTCAAAGAGGCCCTGGTGACGTGAGGTGGACACCAGGCGGCCGAGTCTGTGCCCCCGCGGGCTCCGAAACGCCTGGGACCCGACACGCGGCTTTGTCCCCGTGACGAGCTCCTTACTGAGGCTCCTGAGCATCATCTGCTGAGCCCCCTGTGACCCTGGGGTCCGGGACTCCGGGATGAGGGGCACGCACCCCCTCAACGTCCGGGTCCCTCGCCCACCGGAGCTCCCCGTGAGTTCTGCGGCCTGGCACCTGTGTGGACGTCGCCTCCCGCTTGGCGGGGAGGATGCGCGCGCGCCCCGTGCCGGGGATGCTGACTCAGCCCGGCTGCTCGCCCACATCCCTCGCGCGCAACGCGATGCTGTCGCTTCTGCAGCAAAGGGGAGGAAAGCAAAGCGCCCGTGGCAGCCGGCCGCGAGCTTCCTGGGGCCCGCACACACACACACCCCGCCCAAGGGGAACCGCTGGGGTGCGCAAGTTGACGAAATCGGGGGGAGCGGGCATGAGAGGAGGAACTCGGGGTCCGCGGCGCCGCGCGCGCAGCTCACACCCGAACTGGAAGGAACCTGTTCTGCCCGGGGCGGGCGCGGAGCCGCCGCAGCCGAGAGCCCAAGCCCTCCGGGCGCGGGCGGGGCCGGCGGGAAGGGAGGCGGCCCGGGGACCCCGCACGTCCGGCCG
>NW_006782421.1:562116-571994 GCF_000442215.2 Lipotes vexillifer
GCCCTAAGGGGTTAATCCTCTCTCGTGTTCCCGAGCGGCTTATAAGGAGGGGGCGGCCTGGCCTCCGCCTTATTGGGAGCCTTTTGGGGTTTATTCTCTTCCCTTCTAACTTGGTGAGTTGGTTTTATCATTTTACATGTTTAAAAGTTTGATGGTGGGGTGTGGGTGGGTTTTTTCTTAAGCTATGTTGGGAGCTTTTGGGGGCTGGTGGTGGGGGAGGCTGGAGGGAGGAAGAGGAAACCACTTAACTGCTTAACATTTTGGAGAGGTTATCCCCCCCAAATCTTCTCTGACAGTTGGGAATGCCCGGGGCCACCGGGATGGCGCGCTCTCACCATTGCGGGCAGCCGAGAGTTGCCTGTCGGTGGCCCGGGTACAGTCGGTGTCCGGAAAACACCTAAAGGCAGGTTTGGCCTTTGGGTGTCCCCCGGCCCAGGCGAGGGCCCCCGGGCTGTCGGGCGAGGGGGGCGCCGCGCTGAGCCCCCTGCACGGATTTTCCGCATGAAGTTGCCCGCGCGTCACAGGAGCGAAATGTCAGAGGTACCGTCCCCAGGCTGGCGCGCGCGCGCAGGGCGGCCCCGCAGACAGCGCCAGGGAAAGCGGGGTTCCCGGCCTCCCCCCGCCTGACACACGCACCCGGGGCGGCCGACGGGGAGGCAGGCAGGTCCCCGCCGAGAGCAGCTCGTCCACCTTGACTGTCAGGGCTGTCAGCGGCTGACGGCTGGTCCCCGCTCAACTTCCAGGGTTTCCAGGGTTCCCAGGGCTGCCAACCACGGGAAAGCGCCCGGGTAGCTGAGCGGCGCTGTAGCCAGGGAGGATGGTTTTGCAGAGGAAATGGGTTATTTCCTTCTGTTTCTTTTTCTTTCTTTTTCTTTTTTAAACCAGACCGCCACACTCTCCCACAGACAGATGATAGAAGTTTGTTAGGTGGCATGTAACATGTCACCAAACACGGGGGGCGTCAGTCTTAGAGAAAAGCTCCCCGGAGCCAACCGGGGAAGAGCAAGCAATGACACCTTGTCATCCTGGAAGCTGGTTTTGTTTGCACAGTTATAGACACACCGTGCCAGCTCTTTCTCAAAGGAGACGGTTTCTACCCTGGGAATGGGATTTCTCGGTAATCTTACTGTTTTGCAAATCATACTAAGTGGATTGGGTGGAGGGTCTTGTTTGCAAAAACAGTCCCAAGTGCTGTGCAGAGATCTCTAAGTGATGCATCTCCCCATGTCCAAGCACCAGTCCCTGTCATGGGGGGGCAGCGATCAATAATAATACGTCCTGCCTGCCTGCCTGGTGGATACAGAAATACCTCTTCTCATCATTAAGAGTGTCCAAGATAGTTCCAGTATGTAAATAAACAGTGCAGCCAAGTGGAAAAGCTCCTTCTCTGTGAGAACCACCAACCCTGAGTTTTCCTTCTGTGGTTTCCCAAAAAGGACTTTCCTCGGTGGAACTCCTGAGGACGACACTTAAATTAGGGGATAGGTTTCTACATCACGATCTTGTAAAAGGGGGTGAATCGGTGCTCTCCAGGGATTCAGAGCAGCTGAGGCTGCCGTCCAGGTTAGGTTTGGGGGTTTTGTTTTGTTTTTTTTAAATAGAGAATTGAAGTGAGCTTCACCTAAATACAGACTGGTTTTGACAACCAGGGCTGGAAACAACTTGTCAAAAGCTGTTCTCTAGGCTACGCCTTTAAGAAGAACGGAGATTGGCAGTGGCTCGCTGAGGCTTTGTTCACACCAGCCACACCAGCAGCTGCCACCGCTGCCCATCCAGGGCCTGCATTTTGAACTCTGCTCTGATCTGACCCTGGACTGGCACCCTGATGGTCTATCACAGTCCAATATTTTGCATTCTTCATGCCTCCAGGGGACAGTTTTCTCAAGAAATCAAATCGCAGTGAGAGTCCCAGCTATAGCAGATTTCCAAGCCTTGGCGGAATTCTCGCTTATTTAAGATTAGACACAACCAAATGCTCATAGGAAATTACTCCAAACCACCCAGTGCATTTTGTCCGTTCTGCTTCCTTTGGGAGAACATTTGGAGGAAGGCGACATGGCTGCCAGGAACCCCCATTCAGAATCGTAGCATTTTACCCTCCAGACCTCTGTGTCTCACCCCTGCTTTTAGAGGATGAAACTTAGGAACAAAGTCATTTCCCCATGAGCGTGCAGCCAGTTAATGGTAAATAGAAATTCAACAAATAACGCACGAGGGCCTCACGAAGACAGACCTGTGGACCTTGCGTCAAAGGACTCAAAAATGAATTGAGAAAGATGAAAGGGTAACTTGGAGCAAGTGGGGGTCAAAAGCTATCACAGAAATGTAGATTTTTAGGGCAAGAAGAGATCTGAGATCACCTCTGTCTAGTTCAACTCCCTTGTTCACCTCTTGACGCTGAAAATCAAGGAGCAAGGCGATTCTCCCAAGGCCGTGGGGTCGCTCCTCGCTCGGCTATATCCCCCACACAGTAAACGAATATCCCATCCCATCCAGTCAGAGAAATTCACATGCCCGTAAAACCAAAACATTATTTCCATGTTCTGGAATTCTTAAGAGCCTTTGAAGCCACAGGCCTTTCTCTCTTTCGTTTGTAGAGGCCAACCCGTTTGTTAAGCCAGTCGTCCTGCTGAGGGGATGGCAGAAAGGAAAGAGTCCAGGGGAAGGATTGATTACGCAAGCAGGGACTTCCTCACTTGATGACTGGGCTTTAGGAGGCTAGAGCCGTGCATTGCTTCAGGAGCGCCCCAAGACGCATGATGCTTTGTTTAGTGAACTTTTATTGAGCACATGCTATGTGCCAGACACACTGCCAGGCACTGGGTCTGGAAAGAGCTGCCGACTGCCCTGTGTGCAAGGCGTCCTCAACCGTATGTTACAGAAACCAGGTTATTCTATTATCATTCTGTACTGTGATCTTCAAAGCTCAATATACTAGGGCATAGGATGCTTTAGGATGATGGAGGCGTAAACTTGGGAGTATCAGTGGGTTCTGGGTTGTCATCTTTCTTTTATGATGATCCCAGTAAAACAATAAAAAAGCTGTCCTCCCCAAACCTAAGAATGCAGGTGAGAGTTATATTTGGATCTAGCTTCAGGGGCGTAGCCCAGATGTAAAGTTTAAAGAAACAAAGGAATTGAACACCCAGAAGGAGCTCAGAGAGTAAACAGAAGGAAAGCAGTCAGACAGCTGCCATCTTTGAGCCAGCTGTCCTAGATCAGATCTAACCAACGTCCGGCTCCTTTACACCCACGTCTGTAAGAACCATCTGGCACTTGCACTTTCCTCCCGGCTCCCAGGTCTCCTTGGGCCACTAGGTTTAACCTGAGAAATCAGGTGGTTGAGAACTCAGTGCTGAATACAGAAGTGTCAGCTGCCAAAGCTGGGGGAGCTTTAAGGATTCCCAAACCCAACCTTCTCATTTGACGAGTGAGGCACTCTGGCCCAGAGAGGTGCAGTGACTTTCTCCGGGTCACACAGTGACGCGGTGAAAGAGTCCTCACAACCTCTATAGGAAACGCCCCCTCCCTGGCCTTCAGAATGCTGTTCTGCATCCTGATACAGCGGGGCCCCAGGGAGACAGGAGATCAGATGCTGGACCATTTCGGTCCAGTCCCTTCCCCTCTCTGGGGGTCGGTTTCCCCATTTTGCAAAATGAGTGGGATTTTACAAAGAGAAGATGGACCCAGATGGGCTCCAAATCCCATTTTGGTTGTAACATTCCGTAATTCTAACTCCGCCCACCCCGGGGCCTCCAGCCCCACCCATCTTGCACATTCAAACCACCAGCGGCAACAGGCAAAGAGAGAGAGAGATGGGCACCCATCACCAGAACGGAAGCGCTGGCCTCGCCCAGAGGCTTCTCATAGTAGGTAACCTCATCTTTGTACAAAAACTGCAGTCTAGTCTTGACCCTCTAAAATGCAACCTGACAAAAAGGTTCTGTGCCTTGGTCCTGCAGTGCTCTTAGGCTAGAGAGGGCTTCTGTTTGTCTCTCTGGGGCCTTTATCAATTTTAGCCCAATGTGTTTTTGTTTTTTTTTTGCGGTATGCGGGCCTCTCACTGCTGTGGCCTCTCCCGTTGTGGAGCACAGGCTCCGGACGTGCAGGCTCAGCGGCCATGGCCCACGGGCCCAGCCACTCCGCAGCATGTGGGATCTTCCCGGACCGGGGCACGAACCCGTGTCCCCTGTATCGGCAGGCGGACTCCCAACCACTGTGCCACCAGGGAAGCCCAAGCCCAATGTGTTTTTATTCGAGTTGGCCCCGAGCCCTCTCTTAAAATGCTAAGATCTTACGGGCACCCTTCGTGCCAACGTGGCCTTGGACTTAGTCGCCTGAGCTCCGGGAGGACATGGCTGAATGGTTTTAAAATGTGATGGGATTTCAGTCTTAAGGTTCCTTATCATTATCATCAACAAACAATTTCATCCATGGAGGCAGAGGCCATCTCTGTATTGTCACTATCCCCCCCTAGCATAGGCCCTGGCACCCAGCAGTTACTTTGTTGGAAAGAATTAATTAAAGCTGTGTGCAAGGTACCTGGGGGGGGGGCGGGGAAGGGATGCAAAGAGAAATAGGCCCCAGATTTATTTTCCATGAGCTTACAATTTAACTGAGCAAATAAGATAAACGCATACGAGTAAACAGTAGCCCATTATTAAAGGGTGCCTGTCTGGTGAAGAGAGCTCCTTAGGTCGAGTGGATCAGAGGAAGCCTTATGCAGCAGGAGGATGTGATGAAGCGGGCGTTTGCGGCGCCAGCTGTAGGGGGGCCTCCAGCCTGGGGAAGGGGCACGCCACAGGCAAGGTGGCTGGCGAGTCAAGCGACAGAACAGGAAGAACTAAGGCTGCTGAGATCCATGGGGGGCAGGGACTTCCAATTAGGAAGGACTTTGAAAGTCAAGCTGATCTTGTGGATTTTGTCCTTCAGAAAGAGGAAAGCCACTGAAAAAGTCGGAGCAGAAAAATGTCATGACGATGAGGCATTTCAGAAAGATTAATCATAGCAGACAGTTGAGAGACCAGTAAAGGAGTCTTGGGCTTCCAAGGTGAAGCTCAAAGGAGTGGCCTGGTAGCGGAGGTCGAGATGGGAGGGTGACCTGAGCTGTGGACTCCCCCCACCCCCGCACTGCCCCTCCTTCCCTCCTACCCCGCTCCCTAGGGCTGAACACGGTTCCAAAGCCAACTCTGGCATGTACTTTTTTTAGTTTCCTTCTCAATCTTAAGCCCACTACCGTTGTCAGTTCCTCTGCCCCAGGTGCCTCATCTTGGGAGCAGACTTTGAAAGTCTTAACGGAGGAGGGGACTTGGGAAAACCTCAGCTGCTGGAGGGCTCGGGGTTCCCATGTTAAATCAGCTGCTTTCCATGTTGGGAACACGAATGACAAACTGGTCTGTAATTGTTACCCTACACCCAGAGCCACTTAAGTGCTCTTCCCACCTTTGCCCTCAGCTCTCAGGCATGACATGTTGACACATATCAAAATGCAGAGGCCTTTGCTGCAGGGAGCACAGCGTCTTAAAGCATCTTATGCCCTATTTATGCAACCAAATAGCCAACAGTAAGAGAGTAAAAAGTGAGTATATAGTCCCTTCAGAGTACTAGGCTACCATGCTATCAATAGGCTGAACAATATGAAATTAGGTCAGATTTGCTGCTTTGTAAGATTCTCAGAGCAAATTCCAAATACTGGATTCCCGTAGCAGAAACTGGAAAGTCTACTGGCTAGATGAGGTTTTGTCCTGTTATTTCTCAATTGTTCTCCATTTTCAATAAAACCTGCCTTCGTATGTGAACATGACAACTCGCGGCTAGGCCATCCACGCGTCCTGAAAATTCACCTGGCTACAACTGCATAGTTACAGAGAATTCTTAAACTCAAGGTGCGTTGCCATTAAGAGCGCAGAGACCACAGACTCGTTTGTTATTTATGGGTATTAATTTTTAGTTGGGTTCAAAACACACGTGACTGTTTCAAAGTGTACGTAATTGTAGAGGTTTTGAAAATGTCTGCGTTTCATGCGCTCGAGCCGCCGCCGCAGAAGAGACTGAAACGACCCTGCCTCCAGCGTTAAATACAGTTTCCCCTTAGTGGTGATACAGCACAGGGATCTGATGTTTGTTGCAACCTGAATGGAAAAGCATAGCAAGGTCACGAGTAACTTGGTTTAAGTTCCCTGGCTGTCCAGACCCCACAAATTGGTAGTGCCGTATTTGGTCACTATATCCTAGAGTACTGGTCCTGTGTGGAAAAATTCCATTTTTCATACACCACGTGGCGACCGACTTTGAGCAAGTCATCCATGCTAAACCAACACCAAGAAGACAGAATCCCCAAATTTTAATTTGCAGTCACGTTCCGTCCCCGTAGGTACAGCCATATGGGACCCCAGACCATAATCAGAATGTTGCTGAGTAGGAAGCAGGATGGTCCGAATGACCGGGGGCATCAAGCAGAGATGCAGGATTTCTCCAGCACTTAGCTGCCCCTGCAAGGTGGCCTCTGAGCCTCTCTTTGCCTAGGCTTCATTTCTGATCCACGTTCCTTACAGTCAATTCAGTCTTCCTTTACCTAACTTGTCTTCAGGTTCAAGGTCAGCACTGATCCTTGGTCTGGTGGCCATTCTTTATCCTCCAAAGAGCCTCTGAGTATTCTGCCCAGGTTCTTTATGCTTTTTTTGGTTAGTTTTTCCATTTAACTGCCATAGCTTGGAAGTCTGCCTTCCCAAAATCTTTCACGGCTCCATATACAATCCAAACATAGTTCGTTAGATAGATAGATAAGATGGATAGATGATAGATGACAGAGACAGATAATGATAGATATAAATGTGATAAGATGACAGATAAAAGATGACACAGATGTATAGATAGATAGATACTATTATTCAAAGACTTTATACTAACTGCACGATTTAAATATTCATCAACCTAAGAAATGCAGTGAGTAGTTCTTATCTGTTATGTTGAGTATTAGAATCATCCACCCTCATGCCGTTGCTGGTCTAATTTTTTTTTTTTTTTAACTTTTTCTTTTAGATTAAGAATGACCCAAAAGAAATCACAGCTTTGTTCCAGAGCCAATGTTTATACTCAAGTGCCTGATGGAGGATGGGGCTGGGTGGTAGCTGTTTCTTTTTTCTTCGTTGAAGTCTTCACCTATGGCATCATCAAGTCATTTGGTGTCTTCTTCAATGACTTAATGGACAGTTTTGATGAATCCAATAGCAGGATCTCATGGATAATATCCATTTGTGTGTTTGTCTTAACATTTACAGGTTAGTACATCTTCCAGCTTAAGCGCTATATAAGCATATGCCTCTTTCAGTCTGTCTAATTATGTAAGAGGCGCTGAAGGAAAATGTCTACTTGCCAGACTTGACTGCCTTCATTTAATTCACATGTATTAAACACCTACTGTATGCACTCTCTTAGGATACTGTAGATTATTTTGAGGACAATAGCAAACCCCGGTTCAATGGGAATGTGGTCATTTCCTAAAGCAGCATTAAAAGTTCCTGGCATCCTGGGTCCTGGTCTCGTAAAAACATGCTGAGGAAACAGGTTGGGAACATGAAAATGTGACTACATGAAGGAGAAAGATGGAAGGTGTAAAAGGGTATATGGGAAAACTACCCATATTGTCCAGAGAGGGTATTCTGAATTCCAAACACCTGTTTCCCTAAAGGACTTCACTGGCTAATCAGTCTGCCCAGCTCCCAGATCCAACAGCATCAGATGAATGGGATTGTAGTATAATTCTTAACATACTAACTTTCACTTGGTCCCATTCAGACCTAATTCAACACATCTCTGAGGTCTCATGACTGTTCATCCATCTGCCAGGGGCCGCGCCAGGGTCTTCTGAGAAAGCAAGGCCGTTGAACTTACCGCTGACAGTTAACGGGGCTGAACTTCAGCTTCCCTAACTTTACCCTAATATCCTGTCACGGAACCATTGCCTCTGAAGTTTTCTAAGCCTGTCTTTCAAGGTACTTAGCTTTCAGCCCTATACTGTCTCACGAAGGTAGCTCCACTGTTCTTTGCTCCCGGGTAAAGCCAGAATCTCTCCCGTTAGCCCTGATACCCTCTCCTACACGGTTCAGGGAATTACTTCTAGTTCCGGTTTGAGTATTAAGATACTTAATTTCTTAATTGGCAGGATGTTTACTTTCTTAGAAAGATAACTTACATGAATTAGAACCAAAATTTTACATTTGGCAACCAAAATAAAACGAAAATCCCAAAGCTGAACTTTTAGCCGTTTTCTAACCAAAGATAATACAGTCAACAAGAAATTTCCAGCTAATACTATTATACCAGAAGATAATTGTTCTTCATGCTGTTATTCTAGTCATTAATGCCTTGAGTCTACACACTGCCTAAAAATGATCCTAGTGATTTCATTATTTGCTATATTAATATATTAGTTTACATTCAACTCACATAAGAGATAGGTATGCACCAACCCCAACAAAATTAAGTCCTTTTTGAGTTTTTTAGCTCTTTCTATCCAGCATGTACGATGTTGTTCTTCCTCCCCACAACTCTGGAGGGTTCCCTCATCTCATTGTACTCAAGGCGGTATCAGTGGGAGCCTAAGTAGCATCTAACTAGGAAGCTCATCTTCCAGATTTAAATGTCCCAGAGGATACAGAGCACAGAAGCTACGCCAATTGTAATTCATCAGCCACTTTGAACTATCTATCCCATAGCCTGCCTCCTTTTGGTATGCATAACAGAATTCACCATACTTTCATACCATTTGCAAAAAAGTCAAATGGAACTTAGCTGGAATTTGACCCTAAACGGAGCCTCTTAAGAAAGAATCCAAAGCAGTGAGTATAGGAAAAAAAAAAAAAAAAAGTGCCTCATACAATCATAGGAAAAGCCCATTTTTATTGCAGAATAACAAATTTAATGCATATCCAATTTTATAGGGGCTCCTGGTGAGTCAAAATCTTTCACTGGAGACAAAAGATATGTTTTATACTATGACTCTTGATTTCTCTTCAAGGAGCCCCCAAAATATATCGTCCAGCTTGTGCAAATAGTAAAATAAGTCCTGAACTGACTTAAGGAACCATTGCACAAAATGTATTCTGTATCTTACATCATCAACTCCACGTTAAAGGCTGAAAAGATAGAATCTTACCAGGGACTCACGGACACAGAGAACAGATGTGTGGTTCCCAAGGGGGAGGGGGAGGGGGAGGGATGGGGTGGGAGGATGGGGTGAGCAGGTGCCAGTGAGTGTATACGGGATGGAGAAACAGGAAGGCCCCACTGTGTAGCACAGGGAACTGCATTCTACATCCTGGGATAAACCGTACGGGAAAAGAACAGTTTTAAAACACGAGTGTATATACGTGTACGTATAACTGAATCACTCGGCCGTACGCCTGAAACTAACACAACGTGGTAAACCAACTACACTTCACTAAACGTTAGAAAATGTAAAATTAAACAAGACAGGATCTTAGGGTAAATGTAGAGCTGATTCACTCTGTTCTTCAGCAGAAACTAACACACCACAGGGTAAAGCAATTAGACTCCAATAAAGATGTTAAAAATGTTTTTAAAAAAAGGAGGAGTCCTAGGGAGGCTAAGGCTTTTTCACCTCTGGGAGCTGAGACCCCGCTTTGCTCTTGCTGCAGCTCCTGTGTCCACTGTCCTGAGCATTGGGTTTGGACACCGTCTGGTGGTGATGGTCGGGGGGCTGCTGGTCAGCGTGGGCATGGTGATGGCCTCCTTCTCACAGAAGGTCTACCACATGTACATTGCCATCGGCATCATCTCTGGTAAGTGCTTCTCCTGGGCTCGCTCATTCTCCAGAGACTTAGCTTCTAGAACAATGCGGGGGCGGCGGGGCGGGG
>NW_006782421.1:572026-594967 GCF_000442215.2 Lipotes vexillifer
GGGGGGAGGGGAGGGAATCAAATCCAAAGTGTATTCCTTTCTCCCTTTCTCTTTTTTCTTTAAAATTAATAATGTCCCAGATCAGTGGTTTTGAACTGGTCTGTATGGGCTCCAGGGTGTTTCCCTGGGAACCTCTCCTCAATCAACGCCCAAGACTTTTTGTCTGAATTTTTTTTTTTTTAATATTTACCAATGAGGAAGAGAACTTCTCTTTTGTGATAGTTTGCAGCCCAAAGACATCATTTTCACAAAGCAAGGTTTGCATTTCTTTAGCTGAGATTTGCCAAGTCAGGCTGTGAGCATCCTGAGCTGTAGGGGAGGGGTCTGTGCCGGACTTATTTTCGGGGTCTGAGAAAAATTTTTCCCTTTCAAAACACTTTAAATCTTTGCATATGTTTCTACACATACCAAAACTCATTTATTTCCAAATAGAAGTCTTAAATAAAAACTATATTCGGTAAGAGTTCTGTCCACTGTGGATTGTATAAATTGGGGGGGAAAACATTGCAGAAAAGTACGGAAAAGAAACAGAAAACAGGTTTGTTTTTTTAACTCCTAGCTTTTCCAAAACATCTCTTGCGGTTTCTCCAAACCTCTGACGAAACCTGTTTTTTGTTTTGTTTTGTTTTGTTTTTTGCTACAGCACTATTTTCCAGAATGAATTTCTGGGCTCCCAGAACTTATCATTTTAAATATGAACACAAAAATCCCAGATCTTTGAATGCATTCTTCTGGCATCAGTGAGGATGTGGTCCTTTCTGTCGTTTTTGACTTTCCATCACAGGTCTGGGATACTGCTTTAGCTTTCTCCCAACTGTCACCATTCTGTCACAGTACTTTGACAGAAGACGCTCTGTGGTCACGGCTGTTGCTTCTACAGGAGAATGTTTCGCTATGTTTGCTTTTGCACCAGGTAAGTGGACGCGGCTGCAGTCTGTCTACGTGTTCACGTGAACTATAGCTCTTCTTGCTACACTAACTCTTGCCAACCATCAGTGAATAGATTGACAGCTTCGACTGCGTGCAGAAGGAAAGGTTAATTGTCTTCTCTTGTCCAGCACATTTTCAGGATCTGTCTTCCCTAACCCCAATTTTAGGAATTCAAACATTTTCATACTGGTCCAAGTTTACATAAACAGGAATATACAATGGCACATATTCAGTGGTAAGGCTTGAAACAGCCATTGCAAAAAAGATGATTTAATGATTTCGGATTGTTCCCATTATTCTATTTCTCTCCTTGGTCAAAAGAGCCATATTCAATGCAGATTTAAATTGTGCTAGTAAAGTCCCTTTCGTGAATGGTGTGTGGATAATCTCACAAGGAGATTTTTTTTTTTTTTTTTTTTCCGGTTCGGGGCCCTCTCACCGTTGTGGCCTCTCCCGTTGCGGAGCACAGGCTCAGTGGCCATGGCTCACAGGCGCAGCCGCTCCGCGGCACGTGGGATCTTC
The DNA here is from genome assembly GCF_000442215.2 of Lipotes vexillifer. Taxonomy (NCBI): domain Eukaryota; kingdom Metazoa; phylum Chordata; class Mammalia; order Artiodactyla; family Lipotidae; genus Lipotes; species Lipotes vexillifer. The sequence continues at coordinate 573,479 of NW_006782421.1, forward strand.
CCGGACCGGGGCACGGACCCGCATCTCCTGCATCGGCAGGTGGACCCCCAACCACTGCGCCACCAGGGAAGCCCTCACAGGGAGATTTTTATCCCTGGTTTATTTCCCTATCTTAACGAGAACCTGTGAATTTCACTAGCCAGTGGTAGACAAATCACCTAGAGACTTAGATTGACCTCTTACTCTGCCATTTCTTGGTGAATGTGTCAGTGGATCGCGGCGGATTTGTTCAAAGGAGATACATGTAGTAGTATTTAGGGGTGACATGTCATGTCTGAAGCTTTTCAGATAGTTCAGAAAAATTAATGTATGCTTGCCTATAAATAGGCAGACAGAGAAAAATGTTAACTGTTGAAATTCGCTGAAGTGCGGGCAGGCAGATAGGTATCATTCTTCGCACTTTTCTGTCCGTTTGAAATTTTTCGGAACAAAACACTGAGGGGAGCATCAGTGGCCTGTGAACGCCCTGAAGGTAGACACTGCATCTTGGTCGGCTTTGTTCCCTAGCACATCCCTGGCACCTGGTAGGCAGGCACTCAAGGAATGTGAGTTGGAGCAAAGAGCAGACCGATCATTGCCAGAGGAGGGTAAAGCACTTTGAAATACCCAAGCCTGAAAGATTTTGCAATTCTGAGTTTCCCATATGAACAGGGGGAAAAGAGGTGTGAGCCAAGCATATGCTACAAAAGTGAATGGAGACCCCGTGCCCCGGAATTCGGGGCTGTCTCGCTAAGCTCATCTGCTTTCTCGGGAACCAACTTAGCATGTCTCTTATACCTGACTGTCAGCTCTCAGAGAATGAGAATCTAGTGAAATGAAATTCTAATGAACATCATTTCACCTTTGTGGGATGATGACGAAAATTCCTGAAGGTCTCGTGGGGCCTGCATTATCCTCTTGTCACTATGGGTCCTGAAGCCCCCTTGGGCCTGACACCGCCCAACCCCCAGAGGACCCCAGCCAGGGCCCAGTCCCCCACTCCAGGCTGCCTCTGGGCTGGCAGGAAGGTAGTTAGAACGCTCCACAAAGAAAGCGGAGAACTGTAGCAATACTGCACAGGACCATACTGTATCCACACTAGAACTGTCTTAATTCCAGGATAAAATCCTATGAGCTTTTAGATTCTTAGTTTATCCTCTCCTTCATCTGTTACTACTAAGGGTTGAAGGAGTGGATGGAGAACGATCTAGCTCAGAGGGTGGAAATTCTGTCTTGAAGAGGCCAGAGGGGAAATATTTCAGGCGTCACGGGCAAGTCCTTGTGGGATCCACTCATCTCTGCGGTGACAGCACAGAAGCAGCCGTAGACAACATTAAAGAATGATCTCGGCTGTGTTCTAGTCAAGGGTTATCATCCAGAACAGGCAGCGGGTTGGATTTGGCCCGCAGACGGCTGTCTGCCGAACCTCGATGTGGGTCACGGACTTAGTTCATCTCGAGTCTCTGCCTGGCGGAAGGCACCCACCAGAGCTCTCTCAGAGGCCTGGGCTGAAAATGTGTATCTCTGCTCATCCTTATGCACCTTCCTCCTTCTCGAGTCCTAAAAGCCCCCAAAACCTAGAAGAAAGGGTAGTGCCTGTCGACTGCATTCGCACGGCCAAGTAACTTTTGTTTACCTGTTTCCCGGTCCGCGTTTCTTCTCCCCCCGCCCCCGGTCTCGAGTTCGTTTCTGACCTTGGCTTTTCTTTCTCCTTCGCTCCTGCCCACCCAAGCCATCACGGCCCTGAAGGAGACCATCGGCTGGAGGTACAGCCTCCTCTTCGTGGGTCTCCTGCAGCTCAACCTCGTGGTCTGTGGGGCGCTGCTCAGACCTATCATCATCAGAGGACCCGGGACCCCCAAAACCACCGCCCATGAAAATCGGAAAGAAGTGCAATACATGCTTGAGAACGAGAAAACCCGCACCTCGATCGATTCCATTGACTCAGGAGTAGAACTACCTACCTCACCTAAAAACGTGCCTGGTCACACGGCCGTAGAGCTCGAGCCCAAGGCCGACCTGCAGCGGATCCTGGGCCAGCCCGGCTCCAAGCCCGGCTGCCAGAAGGCCCCGCTGCTGGACTTCTCCGTCCTGAAAGAGCAAAGTTTTATCTGCTACGCGTTTTTTGGTCTCTTTGTCACCCTGGGCTTCTTTGCCCCGTCCCTGTACATCATCCCCTTGGGCCTCAGCCTGGGCCTGGACCGGGACCGCGCTGCTTTCTTACTGTCAGCGATGGCGATCGCAGAAGTGTTCGGGAGGATCGGGGCTGGGCTGGTCCTGAACAGAGAGCCCATCCGCAAGATCTACATCGAGCTCATCTGTGTCGTCTTACTGACCGTGTCCCTGTTTGCCTTTACTTTTGCCACTGAATTCTGGGGTCTCATGTCCTGTAGCGTATTTTCCGGGATTATGGTTGGGACGGTGGCGGGGACCCACATCCCGCTGCTCGCTGAGGACGACGTTGTGGGAATCGAGAAGATGTCTTCAGCGGCTGGCGTCTACGTCTTCTTCCAGAGCATCGCGGGACTGGCTGGACCGCCCCTTGCAGGTAAGTTAAATACACAAAGTAAAACCCTTGTCTGCTATCCTTTTACAATATTTTACTTTTCCACGATGGTGTATCCCAGGATGTTGAATATAGTTCTCTGTGCTCTGCAGTAGGAGCTTGTTCATTCACGCTGTATCTAATAGTTTAAACCTGCTCACCCCAAACTCCCACTCCATCCCTCCCTCATCCCCCTCCCCCTTGGCAACCACAAGTCTGTTCTCTCAACCACAAGTCTGTGAGTCTGTTTCTGTTTCGTAGATGAGTTCATCTGTGTCACAGTTTAGATTCCACCTGTAGGATACTGTCCTTTTATTAATCGTGCCAGCTTCCTATTCGAGTCGAATGGAAAATAAAACTATTGATTTTTATACTTGCAGAGATTTTTAGAGGTGTCAGGATAGAGGTTACCCGAGCCACCTCTCTTGACTTAAATATGAGGAAAGTGAAAGCCAGAGAATGTCAGCGTACAGCCCAATGGTAAATCAGTGACCAAGTCAGGATTAGAACCTGGGTCTGCAGCCCAAGCTGCCCAGGCTTTTTCTACCAGTTGGCCTTGAAAAATGCTCACAGCGGGGGCGGGGAACGCTTGGATATCTGACCTCAATTCCCTTTGACTTTGGGGATAACAGAACTAAGGGTCTTCTGTAAGCCAGCTTCCCTTCTAGGGAGGGGTTTTAGGGAACTGAACCTAGAACAGCACTCTGCAGAGAACTTCACTAATCACTACAGAATATTTCCCTGTAGGAAGGACATGGGTTTGTTTTACATGTTAGCCCTGAAATAAGTCCTTGAGGTTATTGTGATTAGAAATCTTACCCCATGTGAAAAGATACCTGAAATGAACTCGAGTGAAAATAAAAGAGCTCTTTCCTCTTAGGAGAGGATGTCAGCTTTCCTAAGGAGTGGGCATCTCACCGTTCCCAAGTTTTAGATTGTCAACTAGGACAGATCAGCCCACAAAGGACATCTGAGTGACAGAATTTTCTCAGGTGCTAAGTAGGTTGTACGTTTGTCTACATCTTCTCTCCCGTCTAGAAAAGACTCCTACCTTCCACGTGCTTTTTTCTTAAAAACAAACAAACAAAAAAACCCAGACAAAACAAGGAAGGCAAAGAACCTGAGAAGTGGCTGAGTTTGGGGGATCCTGGTGTGTGTGGGGGTGTCTTTGTGGCTAATGTGCTGACGCTCCCGCAGGGCTTCTGGTGGACCAGAGCAAGATCTACAGCAGAGCCTTCTACTCCTGCGCGGCTGGGATGCTTGTGGCCGCTGTGTGCCTCGCCCTCGTGAGACCCTGTAAAAGGGGGCTGTGCCGCCGTCCCCGAGCCGGGGAAGGGAAGGCCGAGAGTCACCGTGGGAAAGCTTTACAAGACATCCCAGAAGACTTTCTTGAAATGGACCTGGGGAAGACTGAGCACAGAGCTCCTATGAAAATGGAGCCCGTGTGACACGCCTGTCATTCACACCAGCCTCCCCGGGGGCTGGAGAGGGTGGGGGACAGGGGACCCAGGGCAGCAGAGATGTGGACCACCCACCCGCTTTCCAGACTACACTCTAAAGGGAATGTATGCGTGAACACCACTACCAACATCCTTCTTTTTTTTCTTGTAAGTTTTCCTTTTCGCTTGTTTTTTAAGCCAAAACAAAAACCACTGAACACCCTTTCCGTACATCAACCCGGCTGTATTCAGTAGCAATACAAAGATGCACAGGACTCTCGGGTTCGCGTTCCGGTTTTAAAAGAGTGACATGAATTGGCAAAGTGGTTTTAAGAGCTCTCACGTGTGATAAACTACTATCTTGGAAAAGGACATCTGGCTGAGGCCATTGCAATGAAATTGGCCATTCCAAAAAAAAAAAAAGGAAAAAAAAATCTTACAACATTTAAAACATTTCTCATTTTCAGAAACATGAACAAATTGTTTAAAACCCTTTGAAAAATACTGAGGTTTCCATGAACAAATTAGGGCCTCTGAATTTTCCACATAGTTCATGGAAATGAAGTGCAGCTTGAGACCAAACGTTTGGCTATTAGTAAACGGAAATTTACAAATATATGTAACTTGACCTTCATAAATGTGAAGGTGACCACTTCTTTATGGCCAGTCACTACCAGAAGCATTTCAATACAGAACACACAGCACAGCGTTCAAAAATGTGTTTCCTATTGCTTTTAATTATTCAGAAATATGTGATTGTAGTCTTTAATTTAAACCACTATTTATTATTAAGTTATTTTAGAATGAATAAAGTAATCAAAAGAAAGAAAATCTGAGACATAAGCAGAATTTCTGCCCCCTTTCTGCAATCCTTTACGTGCCTCAAAGAATACTTCTTAACTTGTAAAGTGACTCTCGTAAAAGGCCAAGTTTAAGGATTCTTCAGTTGGATTAACGACAACGTGCGTCATTTCAAGGGGGGGAACGACGATGAGTAGCAAATCGCCTTAGCTTTTTTAAATGATTTGTTTTATCACCTAAGAATACTTGAGGATCTTCTTTGATCAGAATTATATTTCATTGAATTGTTGAAGCATTTCTGATTTTTTTTTTTTAATCTCACCGTTGAAGCATTTCTGTATTTCACGTGGGATAGCAGAGACATTTATTTTACCATCATGAGTTATATCATATAAACCTTGATTGCTCTACGTTACCAGAGTTATCGAGTTAACTGGTCACTGGGTTTTGTTTTGGAGTTACATTACATGTATAGTATTTCTCATGTGCACATTTTTCTGTAAAAGGGCAAGTATGAGGGTAACAGGTTGGCTACGTACTCATAATGTCCTGAATCTCACTCTACAGGTGATGGTCAGTACCGCTGCTCCATCTTTATTCATTTACTGTTAATTTATGACAACTCAGGGGGAAAAAAAATATAACAAGCCTAGTTTGGTTACAGGTACACACAAGCTTGAATATTTCTCTGCACTGAAATGAAAGTGGCATATAGTTCATCACCACCTGCTACGTTTCTGTATAGTGCTTGATCAGCCATAGAAATAGGACAATCTGTGAAACTTTGGGGAGGGGCTGGGGAGGAAATGACAATGTGTCTGTCAAAAGCAGACACACCTGGAACAAGCTGGATGTAGCAAATCTCTGTCACTACCAGAGAAGGACTTGGAGCTTGTGGCACTTTTGCAGACTTCAAGACTTCAGCACTTTACAGCCTTTTTTACTATGAATGTTCAATACAATTTAATATTTATATCTGGTTTCAGAGCGACCTGCTTAAGACGTCCATTCTGTTAATTGCATGGAAAATAAAATGTGTGCCGGTTTCAGTATGTCAGTAGTCAAGGTTTTCAATATTTGGCAGAAAATGAAAACAGGATTTTGCTGATTTGTTCTGTATTCTGTGACAGTCTGGTACTTCTAGATTTGCAATAAATGTACGGCTTTTTTATTTAAAGAGAGTGATTCGGCTTTTTATTGACTCCTTGGCGTTCATTGTTGGATCCAGTTAAAGTTATAAAAACTCAAGGAAGATTCATGTCAAATAACGTTTTTAAAAGCTTTTGTGCAAAATCTTTTAACTGCACTAGAGACACATAAACGTTTCCAAGACGTGTTAGTTGAACATCATTATTTCATAAATGAAAAATAAATGAATGGGGACTTCCCTGGTGGCCCAATGGTTAAGACTCCATACTCCCAATGCAGTGGGGCACGGGTTCGATCTCTGGTTGGGGAACTAAGATCCCACATGCCACACAGCATGGCAAAAAATTAAAAAATAAATAAATGAATGAAATGATATCCTGGTGGCCACAGAGAGATAGCTCAGCCTATCAAAAGTAATAAGTGAAAATAGTTAAGACTAACCATACGTAGTTACAGAACAGGCCTAAGAACTGCTCTAACCTGTAAGTAAACAGCACGTACTTTCCATGCCAGGGGTCTGCAAAATCTTTTTCTGTAAAGGTCCAGATAGTAACTATTTAAGGCTTTGCAGGCCACACAGGCTTGGTCACAACTATTCAGCTCTGCCTCTGTAGGGCACAAACAGCCATAGACAAAATGTAAATGAATGAGCATGGCTGTCTCAATGAAAGTTTATTTTTGGATACTGAAATTTGAACTCCATAAAATTTTCACACACTATGAAATATTGTTGATTTTTTTCAGCCACACAAAAATGTAAAAATCATTATTAGTTTGCAGGCGGTCAAGAAAAGTCGGCAGTGAACTGGATTTGGCCTGTGGGCCCCACTGATCAGACAGGTACCACCAGTAGCAAAACTGTAAACTAGCTGTCCTGACTGATGGGAAAGGATCATCGTGGCCAAAGTGACCCTTAGATCACAGGTGCCAAAGATAGGAAAGATCAAACAGCTGCTGGCACATTATCAGGTTTCATTGCCTGTGATTAAAGAGATTTGGCTTCCACGTTACTGACGAAATAATTTCACTACAAATGTAGACCACTTCCCTTCCCAAAATAAAATCATTCCAGTTGTAAAAATGGGATAAGATCATGTGTTCTTTTAAGACAAATGCATCCTTAACAGATACAATGTTTCCAAGCTTTTGAACCAGGTTATCAATTTTCCACTCCAATAACGTGTAGGGTGTTAGCTTTTGTACATTTATTTGCCTTTCCTTTCACTCAATACCTGGTGATAAAATATAGATTCTAACTCAGAGTTCCATGGCCGAGTCATCCATTCAAGTCACTTGAGGTATTTATTACATTTAGATTTCTTTGCTTCTCAAATATTATAAATCAGAAATGATCATGAATCCCTTCTTTTTTTTCTTTTTTCTTTTTTCTCTTCTTGGCCGCAACGCACTGCACAGCTTGAGGGATCCAGTTCCCCGACCAGGATTGAGCCCAGCCCACGGCAGTGATAGCGCCGCATCCTAACCACTAGGCCACCAAAGAAGTCCCATGAATCCTTATTTTTAAAAGCTCCCAGATATGGGGTTCACTAATATGCCTAGAATTTAGAAGCCACTGCCCTTAAAATTTTAAATGATTATGAGCATTCATCAAAACGACCAATTTAAAGACAATTCAGACATGGTACACACGCTAAAAGATCACTCCTATAAGTATACATCGCACTGCAAAACGAGAAGCTGTCCTGGTTTTCAGGTTTATGGTTAATACAGGGGAGGCCTACAGTCTCCAACGGGTGGGCCAGACTCTGTTGCATAAGTAAGGAAACTAGCTCCCCCTGGTGTTCAGTGTCTGTCATGACCGCCTGAGGGTGCTGAACAAGAAAAGTGCCAAGGTCAGGAACTTGCAAAATTTCGTTTTTCACGTACGAAAAACTCTCACGGCCAAATCACAATGACCACAGTGACTACAGATCTCCTAAAGGGGAAATGGGACAGCAAAACGGATACCCCAGAACACTTTATCTATAAAGGCTTTTAAAATATAGCTCACCCAAGGTTATGGGAAAAAAATACAAATTGTTGTGGCCATGAATTTATATTATGTATCTACCTTTCCGGCAACTCAAGAAGAGAACAAGCACGCTAACCATCCTAGCAACTTACTCCCCTAGAATTCGACCCAAACTCTACCTTCTCTACACTGGGGACTCTCTTGCTAAGTCCCCACTTCACTGAGGGTCTCCCGACTGTGTGAGGGCAGCAGGGCCACCCTAACCTGTCCTCAGCAGAAGCCTGATCCTCTCCCCACATCCTACCTGCTCTGCTTGCTAAATATATCCAGAACCTGACTGCCTTTGCCAACTCCACCAGCAGCCCTGATCCGAGTCAATGTCATCTTCGCTCCATCACTGCAATCGTCTTACAGTAGATTTGCCCACTTCCGCTCTCGCCACACATGTACCCCAGCCCACCCTGGCCTTCGTTTTCCAGACAGAAGCCTTGCAACAATCCTTTTAAAGCATGAGCTGCACACGACCACATGCCCAAGTCTAGTACTTTCTGCCTGGCTCTTGCTGCACCGGCTTTATTATTGTTCCTTGAAATCACACGCCTCAGGCCTTGGCATCTGTGGTTCCCTTTGCCTGGCCCTGCTTTCCTGAGATGTGCACATGACATGAGCCTTCAATTTGGTCCCCCCCGCAAAAGTCACCCCCCTGACGAGGCATGCCTGAATAGCCTATCCAAAACAGCACTTGTTTCTACCCCTTTACTCTGATGCTATAAAAGTATTGTTTACTCACTTATTATCATTAAGGCATAGCAGTTTTTTGTTCACCGCTATATCCCCAAAGCTCTGAGCAGGGCCTGGCACATTGTAGGTGATGCTCCAAAAATATTGCTAGATGAATGAGTTAATAAGTGCCTCATGGGGCTTCCCTGGTGGCGCAGTGGTTGGGAGTCCGCCTGCCGATGCAGGGGACAAGGGTTCGTGCCCCGGTCCAGGAAGATCCCACATGCCACGGAGCGGCTGGGCCCGTGAGCCATGGCCGATGAGCCTGCGCATCCGGAGCCTGTGCTCCACAACCAGAGAGGCCACAACAGTGAGAGGCCCGCGTACCGCAAAAAAAAAAAAAAAAAAAAAAAAAAAAAAAAGTGCCTCATTTTTCATTGACATTTTCCAGAGGAAAAAAAAAAATGGTACCTATTTACGATTACACTCAAGAGTCTGTTGCTTCTATCAATCAGCTCGATGGCCTGAAAGCACTGTGCTCAAAACCTGCTGGTCCCAGGCTCGCCCCGCATCCATACTCTCCCTCCCCCCCGGCCTGAGCGAGCCAGAGCCCCCAAATCAGCTGCTCCTTTAACCCCGTCCTGTCTGAGCGAAGAACAGACGCCCTCCGGGGACCTACACGCAGAGGCGGGGCCAAATGCAAAGCTGAGCCCCGGGAGCTGTGAGAACAGAGAAGAGAAAGGGACATCTCTCCCAGCAGCCTCAGGAGCAGCGGATTAAAGCTCCACAATCAACTTGATACACCTGCATCTGTGGAATATCTGAATAGACAACGAATCATCCCAACATTGAGGTGGTGGACTTTGGGAGCAACAGTAGACTTGGGGTTTGCTTTCTGCATCTAATTTGTTTCTGCTTTTATGTTTATCTTAGTTTAGTATTTAGAGTTTATTATCATTGGTATTTGGTTGTGCCCTTTCTTTTTTTAATATTTATATATATTTTTCCTTTTTCTCTTTTTGTGAGTGTGTATATGTATGCTTTTTTGTGTGATTTTGTCTGTATAGCTTTGCTTTTACCATTTGTCCTAGGGTTCTGTCTGTCCGTTTTTTGTTTGTTTGTTTTTTAGTATAGCTTTTAGTGCTTGTTATCTCTGGTGGATTTGTTTTTCGGTTTGGTTGCTCTCTTCCTTCTTTCTTTCTTTCTTTTATTACTTTTTAATTTTTTATTTTAATTTTTAAATTTTTTTATTTTAATAACTTTATTTTATTGTATTTTTTTCTTTCTTTCTTTCTTTCTCCCTTTTCTTCTGAGCCATGTGGCTGACAGGGTCTTAGTGCTCCAGCCCAGTGGCAGGCCTGTGCCTCTGAGGCGGGAGAGCACAGTTCAGGACATTGGTCCACCAGAGACGTCCTGGCGCCATGTAACATCAAACAGCGAAAGCTCTCCCAGAGATCTCCATCTCAACGCTAAGACCCAGCTCCACTCAACGACCAGCAAGCTACAGGGCTGGACGCCCCATGCCAAGCAACTAGCAAGACAGGAACACAACCCCACCCATCAGCAGAGAGGCTGCCTAAAATCATAATAAGGTCACAGACACCCCAAAACACACCACCAGACGTGGACCTGCCCACCAGAAAGACAAGATCCAGCCTCATCCACCAGAACACAGGCACCAGTCCCCTCCACCAGGAAGCGTACACAACACATTGAACCAACCTTACCCACTGGGGGCAGACACCAAAAACAACGGGAACTACGAACCTGCGGCCTGCAAAAAGGAGACCCCAAACACAGCAAGTTAAGCAAAATGAGAAGACAGAGAAACACACAGCAGATGAAGGAGCAAGGTAAAAACCCACCAGACCAAACAAATGAAGAGGAAATAGGCAGTCTACTGAAAAAGAATTCAGAGTAGTGACAGTAAAGATGATCCAAAATCTTGGAAAGAGAATGGAGAAAATACAAGAAATGTTTGACAAGGACCTAGAAGAACTAAGGAGCAAACAAACAATGATGAACAACACAATAAGTGAAATTTAAAATTCTCTAGAAGGAATCAATAGCAGAATAACTGAGGCAGAAGAACAGATAAGTGACCTGGAAGATAAAATAGTGGAAACAGCTACCGCAGAGCAGAATAAAGAGAAAAGGATGAAAAGAACTGAGGACAATCTGAGACACCTCTGGGACAACATTAAAGGCACCAACATTCGAATTATAGGGGTCCCGGAAGAAGAAGAGAGAAAGAAAGGGACTGAGAAGATATTTGAAGAGATTAGAGTTGAAAACTTCCCTAATATGGGAAAGGAAATAGTCAAGTCCAGGAAGCGCAGAGAGTCCCATACAGGATAAATCCAAGGAGAAACACGCCAAGATACATTTTAATCGAACAATCAAAAATTAAGTACAAAGAAAAAATATTAAACGCAGCAAGGGAAAAACAACAAATAACATACAAGGGAATCTCCATAAGGTTAACAGCTGATCTTTCAGCAGAAACTCTGCAAGCCAGAAGGGAGTGGCAGGACATATTTAAAGTGATGAAAGGGAAAAACCTACAACCAGGATTACTCTACCCAGCAAGGATCTCCTTCAGATTCCACAGAGAAATTAAAACCTTTACAGACAAGCAAAAGCTAAGAGAATTCAGGACCACCAAACCAGCTTTACAACAAATGCTAAAGGAACTTCTCTAGGCAGGAAACACAAGAGAAGGAGCAAACCTACAATAACGAACCCCAAACAATTAAGAAAATGGTAATAGGAACATACATATCGATAATTACCTTAAATGTAAATGGATTAAATGCTCCAGCCAAAAGACACAGACTGGCTGAGTGGATACAAAACCAAGACCCAGAGATTGGTTCAAGATGGCGGAGTAGAAGGACATGCTCTCACTCCCTCCTTCGAGAACACCGGAATCACAACTAACTGCTGAACAATCATCGACAAGAAGACACTGGAACTCATCAAAAAAGATCCCTCACAGGCAAAGACAAAGGAGAAGCCACAAAGAGACGGTAGAAGGGGGGCTATCACAATATAACCAAATCCCATAACTGCTGGGTGGGTGACTCACAAACTGGAGAACACTCATACCACAGAAGTCCACCCACTGGAGTGATGGTTCTGAGCCACACAACAGGCTTCCCAACCTGGGGGTCTGGCAACAGGAGGAGGAGTTCCTAGAGAATCATACTTTGAAGGCTAGTGGGATTTGATTGCAGGACTTTGGCAGGATTGGGGGGAACAGAGACTCCAGTCTTGGAGGGCACACACAAAGTAGTGTGTGCATCAGGACCCAGGGGAAGGAGTAGAGACCCCATAGGAGACTGAACCAGACCTGCCTGCTAGTGGTGGAGGGTCTCCTGCAGAGGTGGGGGGTGGCTGTGGCTCACCGTGGGGACAAGGACACTGGCAGCAGAAGTTCTGGGAAGTACTCCTTGCCGTGAGCCCTCCGAGAGTCCGCCATTAGCCCCACCAAAGAGCCTGGGTAGGCTCCAGTGTTGGGTCGCCTCAGGCCAAACAACCAACAGGGAGGGAACCCAGCCCCACCCATCAGCAGACAAGTGGATTAGAGGTTTACTGAGCTCTGCCCACCAGAGCAACAGCCAGCTCTACCCACCACCAGTCCCTCCCATCAGGAAACTTCCACAGGCCTCTTAGATAGCCTCATCCACCAGAGCACAGACAGCAGAAGCAAGAAGAACTACAATCTTGCAGCCTGTGGAACAAAACCCACATTCACAGAAAGATACACAAGATGAAAAGGCAAAGGGTTATGTACCAGATAAAGGAACAAGATAAAACCCCAGAAAAACAACTAAATGAAGTGGAGATAGGCAACCTTCCAGAGAAAGGATTCAGAATAATGATAGTGAAGATGATCCAGGACCTCGGATAAAGGAGGGAGGCAAAGAGCGAGAAGATGCAAGAAATGTTTAGCAAAGATCTAGAAGGATTAAAGAACGAACAAAGAGAGATGAACAATACAATAACTGAAATGAAAAATACACTAGAAGGAATCAATAGCAGAATAACTGAGGCAGAAGAACAGATAAGTGACCTGGAAGACAGAATGGTGGAATTCACGGCTGTGGAACAGAATAAAGAAAAAAGAATGAAAAGAAATGAGGACAGCCTAACAGACCTCTGAGACAATAATAAACGCAACAACATTCACATTATAAGGGTCCCAGAAGGAGAAGAGAGAGGGAAATGACCGAAGAAAATATGTGAAGAGATTATAGTTGAAAACTTCCCTAACATGGGAAAGGAAATAGCCACCCAAGTCCAGGGAGTGCAGGGAGTCCCATACAGGATAAACCCAAGGAGAAACACGCCGAGACACGTAGTAATCAAATTGGCTAAAATTAAAGACAAAGAAAAATTATTGAAAGCAGCAAGGGAAGAACAACAAATAACATAAAAGGGAACTCCCATGAGGTTAACAGCTGATTTCTCAGCAGAAACTCTACAAGCCAGAAGGGAGTGGCATGATATACTTAAAGTGATGAAAGGGAAGAACCTACAACCAAGATTACTCTACCCGGCAAGGATCTCATTCAGATTCGATGGAGAAATCAAAAGCTTTACAGACAAACAAAAGCTAAGAGAATTCAGCACCACCAAACCAGCTCTACAAGAAATGCTAAAGGAACTTCTCTAAGTGGGAAACACAAGAGAAGAAAAGCACCTACAAAAACAAGCCCAAAATAATTAAGAAAATGGTAATAGGAACATACATATCAATAATTACCTTAAACGTGAATGGATTAAATGTTCCAACCAAAAGACACCGGCTTGCTGAATGGATACAAAAACAAGACCCATATATATGCTGTCTACAAGAGACCCACTTCAGACCTAGGGACACATACAGACTGAAAGTGAGGGGATGGAAAAAGATATTCCATGCAAATGGAAATCAAAAGAAAGCTGGAGTAGCAATACTCATATCAGATAGAATAGATTTTAAAATAAAGAATGTTACAAGAGACAAGGAAGGACACTACATAATGATCAAGGGGTCAATCCAAGAAAAAGGTATAACAATTATAAATATATATGCACCCAACATAGGAGCACCTCAATACATAAGGCAACAGCTCTAAAAGAGGAAATCAACAGTAACACAATAGTAGTGGGGGGCTTTAACACGTCACTTACACCATTGGACAGATAATCCAAACAGAAAATTAATAAGGAAACACAAGCTTTAAATGGTACAATAGACCAGATAGGTTTAATTGATATTTATAGGACATTCCATCCAAAAACAACAGACTACATTTTCTTCTCAAGTGTGCACAGAACGTTCTCCAGGATAGACCACATCTTGGGTCACAAATCAAGCCTCAGTAAATGTAAGAAAATTGAAATCATATCAAGCATCTTTTCTGACCACAACGCTATGAGATTAGAAATGAATTACAGGGGAAAAAACATAAAAAAACACAAACACATGGAGGCTAAACAATACGTTACTAAATAACCAACAGATCACTAAAGAAATCAAAGAGGAAATCAAACAATACCTACAGACAAATGACAATGAAAACACAACAATCCAAAACCTACGGGATGCAGCAAAAGCAGTTCTAAGAGGGAAGTTTATAGCTATACAAGCCTACCTCAAGAAACAAGAAAAATCTCAAATAAACAATCTAACCTTACACCTAAAGGAACTAGAGAAAGAAGAACAAACAAAACCCAAAGTTAGCAGAAGGAAAGAAATCATAAAGATCAGAGCAGAAATAAATGAAATAGAAACAAAGAAAACAATAGCAAAGATCAATAAAACTAAAAGCTGGTTCTTTGAGAAGATAAACAAAATTGATAAACCATTAGCCAGACTCATCAAGGTAAAGGGGGAGAGGACTCAAATCAATAAAATTAGAAATGAAAAGGAGAAGTTACAACAGCCACTGCAGAAATACAAAGCATCCTAAGAGACTACTACAAGCAACTCTATGCCTATAAAATGGACAACCTGGAAGAAATGGAAAAGTTCTTAGAAAGGTATAACCTTCCAAGACTGAACCAGGAAGAAATAGAAAATATGAACAGACCAATCACAAGTAATGAAATTGAAACTGTGATTAAATATCTTCCAACAAACAGAAGTCCAGGACCAGATGGCTTCACAGGTGAATTCTATCAAACATTTAGAGAAGAGCTAACACCCATCTTCCTCAAACTCTTCCAAAAAATTGCAGAGGAAGGAACACTCCCAAACTCATTCTACGAGGCCACCATCACCCTGATACCAAAACCAGACAAAGATACCTCAAAAGAAGAAAACTACAGACCAATATCACTGGTGAACATACATGCAAAAATCCTCAACAAAACACTACCAAACAGAATCCAACAACACATTAAAAGGATCATACACCATGATCAAGTGGGATTTAGCCCAGAGATGCAAGGATTCTTCAATACATGCAAATCAATCAATGTGATACATCATATTAACAAATTGAAGAATAAAAACCATATGATCATCTCAAGAGATGCAGAAAAGGCTTCTGGGGCTTCCCTGGTGGCGCAGTGGTTGAGAGTCCGCCTGCCGATGCAGGGGACATGGGTTCGTGCCCCGGTCTGGGAAGATCCCACATGCCGTGGAGCGGCTGGGCCCGTGAGCCATGGCCGCTGAGCCTGCGCGTCCGGAGCCTGTGCTCCGCAACGGGAGAGGCCACAACCGTGAGAGGCCTGCGTACCGCAAAAAAACATAAAAATAAAAAAAGCTTCTGACAAAATTCAACACCCATTTATGATAAAAACTCTCCAGAAAGTGGGCATGGAGGGAACCTACTTCAACATGATAAAGGCCATATACGACAAACCCACAGCAAACATCATTCTCAATGGTGAAAAACTGAAAGCATTTCCTCTAAGATCAGGAACAAGACAAGGATGTCCACTCTCACCACTCTTATTCAACATAGTTTTGGAAGTCCTAGCCACGGCAATCAGAGAAGAAAAAGAAATAAAAGGAATCCAAATTGGAAAAGAAGAAGTAAAACTGTCACTGTGTGCAGATGACATGATACTATACATAGAGAATCCTAAAGATGCCACCAGAAAGCTACTAGAGCTCATCAATGAATTTGGTAAAGTTGCAGGATACAAAATTAATGGACAGAAATCTCTTGCATTCCTATACACTAATGATGAAAAATCTGAAAGAAAAATTGAGGAAACACTCCCATCTACCACTGCAACAAAAAGAATAAAATACCTAGGAATAAACCTACCTAGGGAGACAAAACACCTGTATGCAGAAAACTATAAGACACTGATGAAGGAAATTAAAGATGATACAAACAGATGGAGAGATATACCATGTTCTTGGATTGGAAGAATCAATACTGTGAAAATGACTATACTACCCAAAGCAATCTACAGATTCAATGCAATCCCTATCAAATTACCAATGGCATTTTTTACAGAACTAGAACAAAATATCTTAAAATTTGTATGGAGACACAAAAGACCCCGAATAGCCAAAGCAGTCTTGAGGGAAAAAAACGGAGCTGGAGGAATCAGACTCCCTGACTTCAGACTATACTGCAAAGCTACAGTAATCAAGACAATATGGTACTGGCACAAAAACAGAAATATAGATCAATGGAACAGGATAGAAAGCCCAGAGATAAACCCACACACCTATGGTCAACTAATCTATGACAAAGGAGGCAAGGATATACAATGGAGAAAAGACAGTCTCTTCAATAAGTGGTGCTGGGAAAACTGGACAGCTACATGTAAAAGAATGAAATTAGAACACTCCCTAACACCATACACAAAAATAAACTCAAAATGGATTAAAGACCTAAATGTAAGACCAGACACTATAAAACTCTTAGAGGAAAACATAGGAAGAACACTCTTTGACATAAATCACAGCAAGATCTTTTTTGATCCACCTCCTAGAGTAATGGAAATAAAAACAAAAATAAACAAATGGGACCTAATGAAACTTAAAAGCTTTTGCACAGCAAAGGAAACCATAAACAAGACGAAAAGACAACCCTCAGAATGGGAGAAAATATTTGCAAATGAATCAACGGACAAAGGATTAATCTCCAAAATATATAAACAGCTCATGCAGCTCAATATTAAAAAAACAAACAACCCAATGCAAAAATGGGCAGAAGACCTAAATAGACATTTCTCCAGAGGAGACATACAGATGGCCAACAAACACATGAAGAGCTGCTCAACATCACTAATTATTAGAGAAATGCAAATCAAAACTACAATGAGGTATCACCTCACACCAGTTAGAGTGGGCATCATCAGAAAATCTACAAACAACAAATGCTGGAGAGGGTGTGGAGAAAAGGGAACCGTCTTGCACTGTGGGAATGTAAATTGATACAGCCACTATGGAGAACAGTATGGAGGTTCCTTAAAAAACTACAAATAGAACTACCATATGACCCAGCAATCCCACTACTGGGCATATACCCTGCGAAAACCATAATTCAAAAAGACACATGCACCCCAGTGTTCACTGCAGCACTATTTACAATAGCCAGGTCATGGAAGCAACCTGAATGTCCACTGACAGATGAATGGATAAAGAAGATGTGGCAATGGAATATTACTCAGCCATAGAAAGAAACGAAATTGAGTTATATGTAGTGAGGTGGATGGACCTAGAGTCTGTCATACAGAGTGAAGTAAATCAGAAAGAGAAAAACAAATACCATATGCTAACACATATATATGGAATCTAAAAAAAAAAAAAAAAAAAAAGGTTATGAAGAACCTAGGGGCAGGACACCAATAATGACGCAGATGTAGAGAATGGACTTGAGGACACGGGGAGGGGGAAGGGTAAGCTGGGACGAAGTGAGAGAGTGGCACGGACACATATACACTACCAAATGTAAAATAGATAGCTAGTGGGAAGCAGCCGCATAGCACAGGGAGATCAGCTCAGTGCTTTGTGACCACCTAGAAGGGTGGGATAAGGAGGGTGGGAGGGAGACACAACAGGGAGGAGATACGGGGATATATGTATACGTATAGCTGATTCATTTTGTTATATAGCAGACACTAACACACCACTGTAAAGCAATTATACTCCAATAAAAATGTTAAAAAAAAAAAAAAAAAAAAAAGCCCTGCTGGTCCAGGGACTTCCCTGGTGGCGCAGTGGTTAAGGATCCGCCTGCCAATGCAGGGGACACGGGTTCAAGCCCTGGTCCGGGAAGATCTCACATGCCGCAGAGCAACTAAGCCCGTGTGCCACAACTACTGAGCCCACGTGCCACAGCTACTGAAGCCCGCGCGCCTAGAGCCCGTGCTCCATAACAAGAGAAGCCACCTCAATGAGAAGCCGGCGCACCACAACAAAGAGCAGCCCCCTCTCACCACAAGTAGAGAAAGCCCCGCACAGCAATGAAGACCCAACGCAGCCAAAAATAAATTAAACTAAATAAATAAATTTGTTCATAAAAACCCCTGCTTTTCCACCATCTGAGATGGGTGTCAAAGGGCAGTAAGGTCCTATATGGGCAGGTAAGCTCTGAGGAAGAAAACATAAATCCATCGGAGACTAAGCAAACAGTGGGAAGAAATCACCACTAGGGTAGGTACGTCAGTCCTCAGTATCTGCTGGTCCCACATCTGAGGAGCCACCCAACTGAGGACTGAAAACATTTGGGAAAAAAAGCTTCCAGAAAGTTCCAAAAAGCAAAACTTGAATTTCCCACACGCCTGGCAACTATTTAAATAGCATTTACTTTGTATTTACAACTCTTTATATCGTATCAGGTATTATAAGTGATCTAGGGATGATTTAAGGTACACTGGAGGATGTGCATAGGTAATATACAAATACTACCCCATTTTATATCAGGGACTTGAGCATCCACAGATTTTGGTATTGGGGGCAGGGGGCAGGTCCTGGAACCAACCCTCCTGCAGATACAGGGAGACTGAATGCGAGGAAGGCTGTGAGTCTGAACATACTGCTGCTGTAAAATTTGTTTCAACTTAACCTATTTTCCAGCAGACTGTTTTTTTCATGATGCCTCCCCCCTCACCCGCAACGGACCGCACACAGCTTGTGGGATCTTAGTTCCCTGACCCCAGGCCCTTGGCGGCGAAAGCACAGAGTGCTAACCACTGGACCGCCAGGGAAGTCCCTCACAATATGCTTTTCTTTTTCCCGGTGGCTCAACTGGTAGCAAGTGCTTTTCTATATATTGAGCCTCTTTTTCTTGGTGCTAAAGCAAAGCACTGTGATTTCTCTGACTTTGAGCAAAACCCCAGATGGCCCAACTCGAATAGAAAAGAGGTTGAAAGAAAGTTTAATCTTATAAGCTCTTCTATAAACAATGTGAAAAAAAACTGGTTAGGTGTCTGGCTTGTGGTATTTTACTTCTTATGAGGTCATACAGCAGTGACAACAAAGCAGAACCTGAAATTGCGGAGATCTGGTCCCATTTTTGCCATTGGTGTAACTAACGACACAAGAGTTTACTTCGCTACTTCGGGCTTGTTTGCTCATTAACACTTGCCAACGCTGCTTTCCAAAAGTGGAAAGGACGCACCGGGCCCTTGGCAATGGGAGGAGAGAGTAAAAAACCATCCGCCACAGGGAATAACCGCAAGACCCCAAGGCAAATCTACAGGGAGTCCAGAGGCCCTTACAGTGTTCCCCACCTTTCAGCCTGAATGTGAACCCTCTCTGTACACACTGTCCGAAGACCCCGTGACCTTTTCCTTTCAAAGCCTCACTCCCTTGTTACTTCAGCTTCACAGGGATATCTTTGCATGCGGACTAGAAATCGGTCCTAACGGAGCTCCGCCCCGTCCAATACAGCAGCCGGGACCCGTGGGACCTGCTGACCACTTGAAATGCAGCCAGTGGGAACTGAGAGGCGCTGCCCCAGTAAAATACAGGCGGAATTTGAAGACTTAGTAGGTGAAAATAATGTGAAGTGAGATAAGTCAGAGAAAGACTGATGCTGTATGCCATCACATACACGTGGGCTTTACCAGAGCAGAACTGATACAAACAGGGAAGAGAATGGTGGTTATCAGGGGCTGGGGGAGGGCGAACAGGAGCGAAGGTTTAAGGATCCAAATTCCCAACCAGTAGAAAATAAATCCTGGAAATGAGTGCACAGTACAGGGATGACACAGACAACAATACCGTATTATAAACATCAAACCTGCCAGGAGACTAGGTCTTAGTTATTCCCAGACAGACAGACAGACACACACACGCGCGCGCAAGCAAGCAATGTAAATATGTAAGTCTTATACCCATCACCTGTTGGTAATATTCTGGACGTACTGGAGCACGCAGACTACACGATTACATTAATTTCACCTGCTTCTCTCTGCGCGCACTCACGGGTCTCCTAGAAACATGCCCTGCCACAGTGGCTCCCGTTACACCGGCCGGAGCCGCTCTGATCACCCATCGGAGCCGAAGCAAGGAATGAGGTTAAGGCTCCACAGGCCTCGGCACCGCTGGGTCCGCGCGGATGCACTCACGGCTCTGCGCCCGCGCCCCTCGCCCACCGGCCTCCAGCCCCGCCTGCGGCCCACGTGGCTGCGCTGCGCTCGGTCGTCCGGTCCCGCGGAAGGGAGGCCCGCTGCGCTCTGCGGTCCGGTCGGTCCGGACGGGGGAGCCCCGGGCGGAAGCTGCCGGGCGCTTCCTGCGGGGGAGAGAGAGGAGGAGGGAGAGGGGGAGGAGGGAGGTCGGGGGACCGGGATGGGAGCGCGCTCGTTCGCGGCACGGGCATCTCTGCTGCGGGGCCGGGGCCGGGGCCGCGCTTGGCCTCCCGCTTTAGTCTCTGCGGCCTGAACTGAAAACGTAGACCCGAGAGGCACTGCTGAGTCCCTGGGCGCCACCGTGAGCGCTCCAGATTCACTGTTTCCTCGAGTGGTGTTCACCCGTGGGAAACTCTTTACTCCCAAACGCCTTGTTCCCTCAGCATTCGCAGAGCAAAAGCTGCATAGGTTTCTGTTTGTCACTAAGTGAAAATCATTCTTAAAAACTACAAAGATTTACCTACAGTGTATAAATTTAGTTGCAGGAAACAAATTATCTAACTTAACCCTAAGGAATGTTCCAAAAGTAAATGCAATGCAATAATTGGTTACACACACTTCAGTGATGATTTCTGAATAAGTGCCCGTGACCTAAAACTTCTGTTCATCCAGCTTGTGACATGAGTGAATGATTTGTTTCAACAGACCCTTCTCCTGGTCTCACAGTGCAAAGGCGGTGCAAACAGGCTTCTATCTTGACCAAACAACTGCAACCCCAACTGACACACACAGCCAAATCTGAGTTCTTTTAGGCTTGTAACTAACGCTGACCTACAGGACTACAGCTGTGCTGAACGGAATGGAGAGGAGTTAAAAGCACATGTGACTCCAGGAAGATGCACAGCCCGTAATACAATCCATAAAAGTCCACGCTGCACTGGGTTCTCTCTGCAGTATTAGGATGACCAAGTGTCTGCC
This sequence comes from Lipotes vexillifer, assembly GCF_000442215.2. Classification (NCBI taxonomy): domain Eukaryota; kingdom Metazoa; phylum Chordata; class Mammalia; order Artiodactyla; family Lipotidae; genus Lipotes; species Lipotes vexillifer. Next base: position 594,594 of record NW_006782421.1, read on the forward strand.
CTCCAGTTAGTTTTAACGGCAAACCACCATTTTCTAAATGACTCAGGGAGGTTTAATCGAGTAGGAGAGTGAATGGAAGAGAAACCGTTGATTCGGTTCTAAAATGTGCTTTAAATCATAGTGCAATAAATAATAACTGAAAGGATTTATGCATCAAAGTTAAAAAATTACCATTAGTTTCACCCTCAAGATTAAAGGAGAAGTGGGAATCTGCTCGGCATGCAGTCATGTGATTTGCTCTAATTTCTAGATTTCCGGGAGACTCGGATCCAGCTGAGGCAGGCTCCCAGGTCTGAGGTCTTTGCCCTGTTTCCCACGGTGGGAATCCAGCCCATGTCCCCAGCCGGACAGGCCGTCACGGGCATTCCCGGCAA
>NW_006782421.1:594978-606962 GCF_000442215.2 Lipotes vexillifer
CCACGGGGAACCCACCCAACGCTCTCACTCAAAGAAACAATGGAACAGAAAAAGGGCAACACTCACAACCGTAACGACCAGTATGTAAGAGGGAAGAACAAACCTGACTCCATACTGGACCTGTGTCTTTCACTTTAACCTTCCTGTTCTACCACTTTTGCTACAATTTAAGAATGTTGCCTAGAGCCTGAAATATACAGATGAGCCCACTCTCAAGGCTCTGACCTTGAAGGGTGTAACACTTCTCCATTCATATACAGAGGAAAAGCTGCAGAAGAGAATAACATTTATGTCCTTGGAGGTTCACAGGAACATGGTGACCTGACCTAAGGGGACAGCTGCAAGAACGAAGGATTCTGACACCAAGAAGTCTGCAACAACCAACCACGCCCCCACCCCTTTTAGTACAAAAGCCTGAATTCTACCAACCACATCCCCGCCCCTTTCAGTATAAAAGCCTGAATTCTAACTCTTTTGGGACACTAGTCTACCATCTTCTCCGTCTGCTGGCTTTCCGAATAAAGTCACTATTCCTTGCCCCCAAAACTCGCCTCTTGACTTACTGGCCTGCTGTGCTGGCCAGCGGTACAAGCTTGGACTCTGTAACAACTATAACAAATTATCTGCAAGACCCCTCACAAAGGGCTCTCTCTGTGAAAGCTGAGAACTGCAATGTCCCCACAAGCACGGCGTAGTGCAAGTACCACTGGCATTTTCACTGGAAAATATTCTTGAGAAGAGGACATATTTTAAGCTGCTAAAAACTGAAGTGAGCTGTTGCTTCTTTCAGGGATGAGGTAACAATCAGAAAAGGAAAAAAAGAGGTAAGGCGGCCCCCAAGGGTGGAAAAGTTTGCAGAAAAGCAGAAGGGGTGTGAATGGAGAAAGACTTGGCCCGGTCAGCAGACGGGGAGCACCCCTTTCTAAAAACTGAACCAGAAATCATCCTCTGGAAGTTATGTTCCTTGGAAATCCTTTCTCAGGATGGGGAGAGCTATTTTTACAGGATTTGTTATTTACTAGTTACTGCTGGCCCTAGCTCTCTCAGGAGACATAAATGTATCTGAAGAATAGGAATGTTGTGCTTGCTGCCACAGACCAGGCTACTAAGACAGAAGAGAAAGAGTTTCGAATTTTTATCATTGTAAATGAGCCCAGTTCGAAGTTCCAAGTTCCAGTGCTTTAAAAAAAAAATCGCACTGTTACTTTAACACAGCTCAGAATCAGTGTAACAGTTTATTCCAATGCAGTACAGCACTCCACCCAAATGAAAGCACAATGTGCAAGTGTTTATTTTAATTACTCCTATTCGAAGGTTCTTATTTCTGGAGAACAGCAAGGCATTTTGTTATCCACTCTTTCCATTCTTTAAAGGCTTCCACAGGTTTTGGCAAACTCAGAGGATCCTCACGACTATGTTTTGGAGTAACTGTAGGTGTGTCAGTGGACTCAGCATCAACCCACCTCACCAGCGCCTTGAAAAACAGATTCATCTTTTAACAAATCCCAGCAAAACAGACTTAGGCAAGAGAAAAACATTAGCTTCCAAATCAAGTTATTTACATCGGTGACTTATGCTACCCCATGGAGATGTTCCATTTGATAAAGATGGTCACGAAGGTGAGACCATGCTTGTCAAAGGGCATGCACCAGAAACACGCCAGCTGTGAGCACACAGGACAGTCATGAGGATGCACAGGAGAGAAGATTAGAATTACACTGAGTCCGCACAGTTTTTTTGAAGGTGGGAGGATAATTATTTTCTTTTCTCAACTTGCTAAGTGTTCCACAAGGCATTATTATACCGTGGTTGCAATTTGACGGGGATACGTATACACCTATTAAGTGTACACATAGGCATGGCAGATAGACATATGTGAAGACACACGTGTAGACAGGGATTGCAATCGCTATGTTTGTGGACACACAGACATTCACTTGCACATCGAGATTAGATACTTTCCCTCCTTTTTAAAATCATGCCTTCCTCCTAATGTATATCATACCCTTGTCCCATATGTGGAAAGATAAATCACTTCCACATATTCATAGTTTTGGGGGTTTTTTAATGTAAATTTATTATTTATTTATTTATTTTTGGCTGTGTTGGGTCTTCATTGCTGTGTGCAGGCTTTCTCTAGTTGCTGCGAGCGGGGTCTACTCTTCATTGTGGTGCATGGGCTTTTCATCACGGTGGCTTCCCTTGTTGCGGAGCATGGGCTCTAGGCGCGCGGGCTTCAGTAGTTGTGGCTCGTGGGCTCGGTAGTTGTGGCTCGCGGTCTCTAGAGCACAGGCTCAGTAGTTGTGCCGCACAGGCTTAGTTGCTCCACGGCATGTGGGATCTTCCCAGGCCAGGGCTGGAACGCGTGTCCCCTGCACTGGCAGGCGGATTCTTAACCACTGCACTACCAGGCAAGTCCCTTCATAGAGTTTTTAAACATGAACTTTCCCTCACTTATCAATATTTATTCTGCTCTGCAAAGTCAAGCTCTCTGGCCCTAAATGAACGGGAGACACAGAAACCTCTTCCACCATTTCTCATTGAATTCTAAGTGTAAGGCAAGTCAAAGTTTTTAAGAAAGATATTTCTTTGCACTTTTTTTAAAACCACAGCTTCCTGCTCACTTTTGCACTAATTTCCTCTGATATATCACCTCCAGAGAAGGGCCTAATAGAAAATGGTAGTTTGCTACTTAAATAACCACTTCCCCCTTTATGGCTTCCCCCACTTACTTTGTATCTGTCTTTAAGGTGGAAGCCGACAGCACTCTGCAACTTGCGTAAACGGATGGGGCAAAGGTCGAGGGGACGCTGGTCAGCTTCTTCCAAGTGGTTGGAGCCTTGCATCAGGCATGCGAGCCACTGGCAGTGCCGAAGTCCAAAGATATGTCCAATCTCATGGGTTAAAGTCTGCAAGACATTCACGTGGAGGCTTACAGCGCCACGGTCATCAGCAACAAGGCACATCCCCTTCTTTTGCATGCTCTTCCAAGAAACCAATTCACAGGAATGAGCTCCCTTACCATCACCACCAAAACCTCAATCTGCCCCGAGACTCAGTCCCTCATTTCCCTGAATGTCTTACTGCCTCTTCCTCTCTGGGCTTCAGTACTTCCCCCACCAGGGTTTCTCCATCTCGACACCACTCACATGTTGGACAGGATCATTCCTTGACGGGGTCGGGGTGGGGTGTCTTGTGCACTGTAGGGTGTTGAGCAGCCCTGGCCTCCACCCACTAGACGCCAGTAGCATCTCCTCCCCCGCTGTGACAACCAGAAATGTCTCCAGACACGGCCAAATATTCCCTGGGTGGCAAAATCACCCCTGGTTGAGACTACTGTTCTGGACCAGTGGGATGCTTGCTAAGGTGTAGATTCTGAGGCCCTTGCCCCAGAGATGCCGAGCTGGTAGGTAGCTGGGGAGCAGCTTCAACTACATGTTAACAAGCAGATTAATGCAGGGAACATACAGCTGACCCTTGAACAAGGGGGGGTGGGGCACTGACCCCCCTGCAGTCAAGAACCTGCTCTGGCTTTACAGTCAGCCCTCTGCATCCGCAGTTCTGCGGGCCCTTGCGGTAGGGCAGTACCTATGGCGCCAGTGAGAAACACCGCACGTAAGTGGACCCATGTAGTTTAAAGCCATGTCGCTTAAGGGTCGGCTGTACTCTGAACCCGTCATTCCATCAGGTGTCGTTCTCTACCCCCGACACACAGCGGTGGTGAAAGCAGAAAAGCCCGTCTGGCTATGAAGAAAGGGGGAAACGAGGAGACAGGCTTTCCACAGAGCAGGGCAGGGGGAGACACGAGGAACCAGCAGCAGAACCAGCAGCTGCAGTAGGCAGCCCGGAGCCCAAGGGGAAGGCCTGTTCCCTGCCAGAGCGCAGGGGTCCCGCAGGCCCCCGGGAGTTAGCCCGACTTGACGAGCACGGCGTCCCTACCTGCCCAGAATTCTGGAATTAAGCTAACGGTCAGGAGACGGGTACAGCCAAGGCTGCGTGTAACTAACAGGACAAAAAACTGTCACAGATACCGTACATTTCAGTATGAAGGTACCATTTACATTCTGGTTTTATTGATAACTTCAGTCAAGCAGCATCCACCAAAAGTATACAAGTGACACAAAGTCATTTATAAAACTACCTTAAGGACTGTGGATATATAAATTCAGGGGATCAAGATCTCTTAAAAAAAACACTCCTGGTAGATTGTTTGAACAGCTCACCTTACAGGACCGAAGCAGTAAGACACTAGTCACTTCAGGAACGTACTAATCATCAAAAGCTGAGCAGAGTCGCTTGACGATTTCTCCTGCAGCTTTCTTCAGTTTGCCTTCGTAGCGTGAGCTGTAAAAATCACTGCCGTACCTGGCAGAGCTGAATATCCCCACACCTAGGAAAAGAAGACAAGCAATGATGGAACAAGAGGAAGATTCCTGAAGAAAAGACTGAAAACGAGCCCGCTCGGGCACCTGGCTGGGGAGTGCCCGCCTGCCCTAGTGAGTGCCCGCAGCCCCACTAAGCTTGGCTAAGGTTCGCCCAGACAAAGGAGACTTCTGCCCCAGACTTTCCGATCAGAATCTTCTGCTAACCAACCTGCTCTGCTCTGTAAAACTCAATGACCTTGACGTCAAATTCTTGAGAAATTTTAAGTTCCAGGAAGTATTTTCCCCACAAAAGAAGTCATTTCGGGGGGAATTCCCTGGCGGTCCAGTGGTTAGGACTCTGCGCTTTCACTGCCGTGGGCCCGGGTTCAATTCCTAGTTGGGAAACTAAGATCCCACAAGCCAAGTGGCAAAAAAAGAAAAGAAAAAGCAGTCATTTTCTTAAATAGCCCAAATAAAGTACTCCAAAAGGAGCGACAGAGTGACTGAACCGCAGGCTCATGACCTCACTCTGGAAGATCATGGTACACAGATCTCGGTGCCGTGCATGTCACTGAGGGTCCCGTCCTGCCCTCGTGCCCTGCTATACAGGAAGATATCCGGCCACTGCCCCACTGCCTTGGTCACCACGTTTGGACCCTGCCTTCAGAGAGAAGAACCTCTCCTGTCCTCCCCGCTGTAAACTCAGCACAACTCTCTCTGCAGCTGTGCCGGCGACCAGAACAAACACCCCTGTAACTGACTTCCTGTGACACCTAGGCTAGTTTCAACCGTCTCTGCACAGAGAACAGACTGACGCACCACCCGTTCTAAAGCGGACTGACTGCTTTATGATTCCACTTGTTTACACTGTTGCTTTCATGTATGCCTCCTTCAGTTGCTCTTCGAAAGTAGTAAGGAACATTTGTGTTAAGAAAGTGAATTCATAGTTAGTTTGTCCAACCTAATTTGATTCAAAAAGAACGCACCTCACTCCACCTTGGTATTTGAGATTTAGGGGAAGAGAGCATTCTGGAAGTTAAGAAAAAACTAAACCTACTCACATCACAAGTGACCTCCTCTGACCAAACAAGTGTGGGTATATTTCACTATAATACCTTCAGCAAGAACATTTTTTTCTTCTAATAATCCTACCAACAGATTATTTCCTTTGGTAATTAAATATTTCTCAGTTTAAAAATACCAATCTTTATAAACTTGGAGAGAATGAAGTCACTTGTAGTAGGATACTGTCTCACTGCACAGCAGATCAACCCTGCTCTCCTACTACATCTTCTCTTACATCACACAATATTTAAGAAACTTACTGAGAAAAAAAAAAAAGAAACATTTGGGGGGAGTGCTTCCTGACCTCCTCAAATGCATAAGATAGATTAGTTAACAATATCTAGATAAATACATCGTTTAAAATTTTTTTAATGGTTCCGTCTCTATCAGGTTAATAATAAAAGGGGAAATAAAGATTTAGCTCGTACAAATTTATTTCTCACAGAAAGCTCGTACAAAAGCTCAGGGGGACAGCAGTGACCCAGGTCTCCGAGAGAGTGTGTTAGTAAGGTCATGGGGGCAGGGGGGGCTGGTGCTGTAAGAATGTAAATGGAGAGTGAGGATGAAGGGGTGGGGGAGGATGAAGGGGTGGGTGGGAAGAAGAGGCTCCACAGCACCCTAGGCCCCCACCTCTGATGAACTGGGAGGAGAGGTGTGTCTCTAATAGGAAGAAACGTTTGTTAGCGAGAGCTCCCACCCCAACAAACCCTGGGGCTGATGTAACAGCCAGTCTATAACCTCTGTACTCGTATGGGCCCTGGTACTTGCTCCCCATACCTAGAATGCTAATGGACAATCATGCTCCTCGGTTTACTGGACTTTTCCCCTTGAAACCTGTTTTAGATCCTGGGGGAAAAGGGTAGAAAAATAAGAGCAACAACAGAGGGGTGGGGAGAAGGCAAAAAGAAAAACAAAATAGGCAAAAATATGATTTGCTTCTGGATCCTTTCCCACCCCCAGTGTTACCAGGCAGGGTTTGCAATGAGTCAAAGTTTATTTTAATTCAAGTCAAAGACTGAAATTGACCATAAGTAAAATAACAAAATGTCCTGAGGCACTGGATATGAAGCACACTTGTAAATCAGGCTACAGCTGCCTCATCTGTGCAAGACTACTGAAAAGAGCTGAAAAACAATCAGCAAGATTTTCACTTACATTAATGACAATTCAAATATCCTTATTTAATTCACTTTGCCACTGAATTATCTACATTCACCACCTGTTGTACTGAATGCCTATATATGTGCCAGGCATATGTACACACTTTTTACAGATCAGCACTCTTATGTAAATTATCTCAAAATGACACTGTGAAATAGGTATTATTAACTTCAAGGTCACACAGGCGCTGAACGGCCAACCTGTGGAGAAACCCAGATCAAAGGGGTCTATCAATAGCATCCTTCCCTTTATGGCAGGATGCCGCGCCAGAAATACTATACAGTCTTAAGTATCAAAATTGTAATCAGTTGGAATTTTTTCCCTCTTTCAAAATCTTCAAATAGTCTCAAGTTGAGGAAGTGTCTACCAACAATGTCAAAAAGGAATATACCATCTGTCCAAGAGGCCTCTGTCCAAAGACAAAATTCCAGGAGTCTCTTGGGTGAAGATGGATCGTTGTTATTTTCCCACAAGACAAAAAGCATCTTCAGGTTTCTTCTGTTTTAAGAACTTCAGGATCTGCCCTATTTAAAAGGAAACACGCGTGTGATATATATATATATATACACACACACACACACACACACACACACACACACACACACATATATATAGCTCAATTCAAAGCGTAAAGCTGTTTAATTCACCTGCATGAATCTGTAGGTTCTGCGTGTTATCATTGATTCTAAAGGAGCACCTCGTTGCAGAGACAGGAACTGGTTCTAGGAGTTTTACTGTCAAGCCATAGAAAAATGCTTCACAGTAGCCCTTGAGCCATTTCACATATTCTTCACTGATACTTCTGGTGTTTCCTAGCAATCCTGTAACATGGAAGAAAATTTAAAGACAGACTATGAGATGATTAAAATAGCCTTTACCTCAGTCTACAATTAGAAATTTGGAATTAGACACAAACGAACTGTAAATTTTCAATACACCTTTATCGTTCACTGAGGTGAATACGAACTAGAAAGAAACAAAATATCCTCTTTTAAGGCAGTTTGGCTACAAAACTTCCACCTTGGGAATGAATGTCAAAAATGATTATAAAAACTGCCCGCTTAAATGAGATCGACACCCCAAACTATCCCTGGCAACAGCACCATTGCAAAACCAAACCAAATCCAATATATACCAATGCACTGTATATAAATACTGTGCTTCTGTGGAGAAGGTATCTTTCTGTAAGGATCACTGAAAAACTCTTCAAAGTCTTGGGGAGCCTCAGGATGGGAGGTTATCCAGTCTGACTGCGAATGCAAAGTAATGGGTCCAAAGAGATCACTGTCTGGCCGGAAGGCTTCGTCCATCAGACGCTTTTCCCCAGCATCTAACTTCTCATACTGTGACACAAGCGCTGGGTTCTTTGAGATGAGAGCTGTCTTTAGTGTGTGTTCAGAGTGCCGTACTGTTCGCATCTACCAGAAAGACACAAGTAGTCAAATACAAAATGCATATCCATACTGGTGACTCTAATCTATGTACATCATCCACAGACATCTTTTATTTCTCCCTGGCACGGAATGACTGATTGATTGCTAATGCCTTGGAGTGATCACTCCAAATTACTGTTTGCTTTGCCCACTTCTAATCAATTTCTTGGGGAGGGTCTCTGAAAGAGTGAAAAGACAACCATGAAATTCATTCCTGCATCTCTTAGGGAACCTGCTCCTATTATAAAAACTAGTGGTAACCAATAAGACGTGACCTGATTTCCCATTTCCTTCTGCCATTTAAGTAATAATATTACAAACTGACTCATTAGGGCCACATGAAAAATACTCATCCTTTCCAGTGTGACCCAAAGATGTTCACGACCAAATGGAAAGAGAACTAATGTAAATCTTGCCGTTTCTGTAACTTAACTGCAGGCTAATAATATATCTCAGCCACTGAAGTTCATTGTCTCCGGGTCGTGTCACCCTGAGGAAGACACCAGGTGACTAAAAGCCAGACTCACAGTGACAGGCTTCTTCCATTCACATCACGTGCCTGCGTAGAGATTTCATACTTCCCTTTGAACGGGTCAAACAGCTGTTCCACCGCGAGGCTTTGTGAGTGAGGAAAGGAAAAAACTGGACGTCACTGTCTGGAACTATCGTATTTTCTAATTATCTACATTTCCTCCAGTTTAATGATAGGCAATTGATGGAAAAGTTTAAGCGAATGGCTGTCCTGGCTGGACATCTGAACTCTGGCGTTCCAGAGTGTGGAAGAAATCCCCAAAACGAAGCTCTCTCTTGTGAAAGCTCTCCTATGAGCAGAGGCTCGTCCTCACTGCTCCACAATGGGCCGAAATGCGACTTCTCCCCCAGGGCAGGTCAGGAGGCCTCCCAGGTGGGGGTCACTTCGGGGGATGGGGGCCCAAGAGCTGCCGGCGCGCCGGGACCGGAAGCGGACGGCCACCCTGGCCGGGTGTCCATAGCAACTCGCTCCTTGGGCTCGGCCCCGCGCCAGCGCGACCTGGCCCGGTAGGGGGCGGCCTGGGGGATCCCTGGGGACTGTCGCTTCGTCTTTTCCACCCAAGGAAGCCTGGCCTGGCTCTCCCGAGACACTCCCGCCCCCGCCGTCCTCCCCGCTTCCGCCACGGCTGCTCCTCCCACATCTTCCTCCCTCCCCACCGACCGCGACCGTCCCTATCCTCTACCAGCCGGCCGCCCGGCCAGGAGGCCCCTGCCCGGAGGCTGCAGCCCGGCCCCGCCACCGTCACTCCGTCACCCTCACCCCGTCACCGTCATCCCGCCGGGGGTCGACGCTGCTCGCCCCGTGCCCTGCGCCTGACGCCGTGCCCCGCCCCCTCGCGCGACGCCACGCCCCACCGTAGCACGCACGCACCTTTGTGCCCCGCCCCTTGACGCCCTTTCACGGCCCCACGCACCATGCCCCGCCCCCGCCGCTCTCGGCGCCCCGCCGTCGCGCTCCACGTCTGGCCGTCGCGCCCCACGCCCCGCCCACGCGCCCCGCCCACTCTCCTTGACGCCCTGTCACGGCCCCGCCCAAGCCGCGCTCTACGCCCCGCCCACGCGCCCCACGGTGAGCTGCGCGCTCCACGCCTTGCCGGGCTGCGCGAGGCAGTCTCGAGGGCTCGGGGCCCGAGTCCTAGTGGCTGCCGTGGCCCCAGGTTCTCGGGCGAAGCGTGGTCACGAGGGGGCCACGAGGCGCTGAGATCAGCCCCGCGCTTGGCCTTTCCGCCCTGACCTCCCGGGGCGCCGCTCCCCGGCCGCGCCCGCGCCGCTGGGCCAGCTGCTCGTGCACGTGCTCGGCTGGCCGTGGGTTTGAGCAGAGCCCTCGACGTGACAGAGTCCACCGGCGCGGAAGCTCGGCGGGGCTTCTCTTCTCCCGGGATGCGCCCGTTGGTGTCTCCCGGCGCTGGAGACGGGCTGGGAAGTAGGAGAGGCGCCCGCGGGCGGTAGGACCGAAGCAGCTCTGCGGCCTGTGTGTGCGGGACAGGAGGGGACAGCTCCGATCCCGACGGCCCCCTTCAGCACTGGGAGGTTGCGGGATCGAAGCGGAGGATCCCTCATCTCATCCGTGTGCTACCCTTGCGGCCAGCGCTCATCTCAACGTCGGGACGCATGGACGGTCTGGCTGGCCAAGGCCACCGATTGCTGCCAAGGAGACAGCGCCGCGCCATCAGCATCCCCTCCCTTCGAGGCAGGGGCCTCCGAACAAGCCCCCGCCTCCCCCTCGCTCCTTTCTGTCCAGCTCCCGTCATTCTTCCCCAGGTTCGCACCGCGCTCACCAGCCCCTCTGTCCGGACGGCTTCCTAGGAAGAAACCTGGGGAACACCTGGCCCTTTGTAATCCTGTTTCCTCAAACCCTTATTCACGACCTCACCTAAAGGGACGCCCAGCTGCCCCCGAGCCAGCCCCAGACATGACTCCTGCCCTCCCAGCCTTAACTCAAAGATACTCCTAAGTCCTGCTTTTCATTCTAAGCCCCTGTCCTACTGCTGTAAAGCAACCTCTGGAAGAGGTTCTCATGTTTAGAATCATCCAAGTTGTTCAAAAAGAAAATCTGTGGGCTTCCCTGGTGGTGCAGTGGTTGAGAATCTGCCTGCCAATGCAGGGGACACAGGTTCAAGCCCTGGTCTGGGAAGATCCCACATGCCGCGGAGCAACTAGGCCCATGAGCCACAACGCCACAGCTACTGAGCCTGCGCGTCTGGAGCCTATGCTCCGCAGCAAGAGAGGCCACGATAGTGAGAGGCCCGCGCACCGTGATGAAGAGTGGTCCCCACTTGCCACAGCTAGAGAAAGCCCTCGCACAGACACGAAGACCCAACACAGCCAAAAATAAATAAATAAATAAATAAATTTTAAAAATAATAATAAAATTTAAAAAAATTTGTAACAATATTAGAAGACCGCAGAACGGGGTAAAGAAATGCAAAGTATATGGCAGATGAAGGATTTTTAAATGACTTTAAGGAGACGGACATCATGACATGAAAACGAGCAAAGAACAGGTACTTTGAATGATCCGTTAACATAAAAGGGTTCAACTTTACTCAAAATAAAATGAAAACCATTCCAATACTTTTTTCTTATCGATCAAGTGACAAAACTGTTTACAGTTGACCCTTGAACAACAGGGGTTTGAACTGCAGAGATCCACCTCTGCACAGATTTTTTTCACTAAATACATAACGGCAGTGCTACAAGATCCTCGGTTGGTTGAATCCATGGATGTGAAGCTGAGGATACAGAGGGTTGACTGAAAAGTTATATGCAGATTTTCCGACTGCAAGGGGTCGGCGCTCCTAATGGCCCATGTCGTTCAAGGGTCAACTGTATTTTGAAAGAATTGCAAGCTTGGGACTTCCCTGGTGGCGCAGTGGTTAAGAATCCGCCTGCCAATGCAGGGGACACGAGTTCGAGCCCTGGTCCGGGAAGATCCCACATGCCGGAGAGCAACTAAGCCTGTGCGCCACAAGCACTGAGCCTGTGCTCTAGAGCCCGTGTGCCACAACTACTGAGCCCACGTGCTACAACTACTGAAGCCCACACGCCTAGAGCCCATGCTCCACAACAAGAGAAGCCACCGCAATGAGAAGCTCACGCATCGCAATGAAGAGTAGACCCTGCTCGCCGCAACTAGAGAAAGCCCGTGCGCAGCAACAAAGACCCAACACAACCAAAAGTAAATAAAATTGATTCTTTAAAAAAAAAGAATTGCGGGCTTCCCTGGTGGCACAGTGGTTGAGAGTCCGCCTGCCGATGCAGGGGACACGGGTTCATGCCCCGGTCCGGGAAGATCCCACATGCTGCGGAGCGGCTGGGCCCGTGAGCCATGGCCGCTGAGCCTGTGCGTCCGGAGCCTGTGCTCCGCAACGGGAGAGGCCACAGCAATGAGAGGCCCACGTACCGCAGAAAAAAAAAAAAAAAAATTCTC
>NW_006782421.1:608268-622839 GCF_000442215.2 Lipotes vexillifer
TTCTGGAGCCTATGCTCCGCAGCAAGAGAGGCCACGATAGTGAGAGGCCCGCGCACCGTGATGAAGAGTGGTCCCCACTTGCCACAGCTAGAGAAAGCCCTCGCACAGACACGAAGACCCAACACAGCCAAAAATAAATAAATAAATAAATAAATTTTAAAAATAATAATAAAATTTAAAAAAATTTGTAACAATATTAGAAGACCGCAGAACGGGGTAAAGAAATGCAAAGTATATGGCAGATGAAGGATTTTTAAATGACTTTAAGGAGACGGACATCATGACATGAAAACGAGCAAAGAACAGGTACTTTGAATGATCCGTTAACATAAAAGGGTTCAACTTTACTCAAAATAAAATGAAAACCATTCCAATACTTTTTTCTTATCGATCAAGTGACAAAACTGTTTACAGTTGACCCTTGAACAACAGGGGTTTGAACTGCAGAGATCCACCTCTGCACAGATTTTTTTCACTAAATACATAACGGCAGTGCTACAAGATCCTCGGTTGGTTGAATCCATGGATGTGAAGCTGAGGATACAGAGGGTTGACTGAAAAGTTATATGCAGATTTTCCGACTGCAAGGGGTCGGCGCTCCTAATGGCCCATGTCGTTCAAGGGTCAACTGTATTTTGAAAGAATTGCAAGCTTGGGACTTCCCTGGTGGCGCAGTGGTTAAGAATCCGCCTGCCAATGCAGGGGACACGAGTTCGAGCCCTGGTCCGGGAAGATCCCACATGCCGGAGAGCAACTAAGCCTGTGCGCCACAAGCACTGAGCCTGTGCTCTAGAGCCCGTGTGCCACAACTACTGAGCCCACGTGCTACAACTACTGAAGCCCACACGCCTAGAGCCCATGCTCCACAACAAGAGAAGCCACCGCAATGAGAAGCTCACGCATCGCAATGAAGAGTAGACCCTGCTCGCCGCAACTAGAGAAAGCCCGTGCGCAGCAACAAAGACCCAACACAACCAAAAGTAAATAAAATTGATTCTTTAAAAAAAAAGAATTGCGGGCTTCCCTGGTGGCACAGTGGTTGAGAGTCCGCCTGCCGATGCAGGGGACACGGGTTCATGCCCCGGTCCGGGAAGATCCCACATGCTGCGGAGCGGCTGGGCCCGTGAGCCATGGCCGCTGAGCCTGTGCGTCCGGAGCCTGTGCTCCGCAACGGGAGAGGCCACAGCAATGAGAGGCCCACGTACCGCAGAAAAAAAAAAAAAAAAATTCTCAGTCTGTGATGCCGTTTTTGTCACCAAAAGGTGACACCTGAGCTCAAGGTCCCCTGAGAGAGGAGTCCTGTCGATACTGGCGGGTGTGGGGTGAGGAGGGTGCCGTTCGTGGAGTTCAGCCTTATATGAATGGGACCCATGAGCACAGTACACGCGCACCCCGATCTTGCGATCGGCTGAGCACATAGGTATAAACCCGTACTACATGAGTGACGAATGACCTATAGAATTCAGCTCTATGTTTACTATGGGCAAGCACAAAATAGGTATTTTTTCAAGTTAGCATTGTGTTCAGGCATATACTAAACATTCCTCCACGGGTGAAGGGTTTAACATTCATTTTTCGAACATTTTTAACTCAGACAAGAGTGTATAGACAAAACAGGGTCCCAGGTTGCCCCATCTCATTTTGGCCCCTAGAGCATGAAAAAAGAGGAACACAGTGTGGTCTCTGCCTGAAGCTGGTTCCGTTAAGGGCCCTCCTGGGACCTGTCTCAGTAGAGAGGACGCCCTTGCAAATCTGACTTGCCCAGGTGGGTTCGCTAAGGTGACAGGCAGCAAAATTAATTCAGGAAGGCATTTTATAAGACTATCCCTCCAAGGGGGAGGAGGGTGGAGGAGGGACGGACTGGGAGTTCGGGATTACTGGATGCAAACTATTATCTAGAGGATGGATAAACAACAAGGTCTGACTGTAGAGCCCAGGGAACTATATTCAATATCCTGTGATAAACCATCATGGAAAAAAATATGAAAAAATATATAACATATATGTATAACTGAATCACTTTGCTGTATAGCAGAAATTAACACAACATTGTAAATCAACTAAACTTCAATAAAATAAATTAAAAAAAAAAAGAATATCACCTCAAAAAGGAATTAAAGATGTAGCCATCTGGGAATTGCCTGGCAGTCTGGTGGTTAGGACTCCGAGCTTTCACCACTGAGGGCCTGGGTTCAATCCCTGGTCAGGGAACTCCCGCAAGCTACGTGGCATGGCCAAAAAAAGAAAAAAGACGTACACATCTGAATGCAAACATGCAAAACAAAAACGGGGGCGAACACTGCTAATTGTGTCAGTTTGCCTCTGTTTTGTGCCCTGTGAGCTACCCAGGAGGCTTGATCCACCCAGAAGAATGGAGAGTCGCTGAGGCTGCCTTAGGGGTGGGGAGTGAGGGTATGCACGCCTTTTCCGGGAAAGTTTCCGGATGCAGTGTAGCTCTGGAGATTGGTTGCTCTGTCTCGTCTGTCTGTCTGTGTCTCGTCAATCCCCTCCACATTCTCCAATTCACTCCAGGGAGCTGCTCTGGTTAATCCAATTGCTCGCCCAGTAGGAGGGCACCCTGATGGGCCATCAGTCAGCCAGCGGATGGACCCATTTTGGCAGGTGCCCTCCACCCCCTGCAATCAGTCATCCGGGAAGTGCCCAGTCCCACTTCCCTTGCACCTTCTGGGGGGCGGCAAGCATCACACCTCATGTGCCCAGAACACGTGTGTCAGGAGAGTGTGTTTGACTTCAGATCTTTGTTCTGGAGCATGGTCTTGGGTCTGCCTTAGATAGCGAGGGTCGTGTAACCAAGCCAATTTGCTCCTAAAATATAGGGTGGGAACATTCTGAATTAGCTTCTGACTCTGGCTCTAACTTCAGGGACCAGCTTTAAGGCGGTGAACAAGCCACTGCCTCTTAGGGTCCCAGTTTGTTGCCCTGTGACATGTCTCAGGACATAGATGCTCAAAGCCCCATTACGGGGCTAACAAGCTCTACGTGCAGTTGTGATACGTAGTAGCTTTATAACTTAGGGCACTGAAAGAAGGTACCACTTCCAACACCAGGACCTGCAAGCTTGTGTGGGTGTCATGTTTAGGAGCATGTGTTCAGCTGGGACAGAGGCTGGCGCAGTGGTTAAGAGGGTCACCCCTGGAGTCACCCACCTCTGTATAGCTCTGTCACTCGCCAGCTCTGCGACCTCTGGAGGGTTGTCCGACCTCTGTGCCTCATCTTCCTCCTTTGGGAAGTGGGGATTCTAACAGTCCCTGCCTCACAGGCTCTTCAGAGGGGTGAGAGATAACATACCCAAAGCACTTAACCTGGGGCCCAGGTGAGGGACCTGGCGGTGAGTTAAGAGTCCGTGATTGAGGGGACGCCCAGTGTATTCATTTCCTGTGGCTGCTGGTAGAAATTACCACAAAGTCTTGGTGGCTTAAAGCAACAGAAGTCTTTCGTCTCAGAGTCCTGGAGGCTGGGTGTCTGAAAACACTGTCTCTCGGCTCCAACCCCTCTGGCAGCTGCAGGGGTGAATCTGCTCTTTGCCTCTTCCAGCTCCTGGGGGCGGCCGTCGTTCCTCGGCTTGTGGCCGGCATCCCTCAATCTTCAAGGCCAGCATCTTCAAATCTCTCTCTGCTCCGTCTTCACATCACCTTCTCCTCTGGGTGTCAAATCTCTCTCCGCCTCCCTGTTATAAGAACACACGTGGGGCTTCCCTGATGGTGCAGTGGTTAAGAATCCGCCTGCCAATGTAGGGGACACGGGTTCGAGCCCTGGTCCGGGAAGATCCCACATGCCACGGAGCAACTAAGCCCGTGCGCCACAACTACTGAGCCCACGAGCCACAACTACTGAAGCCCACGCACCTAGCGCCCGTGCTCCACAACAGGAGAAGCCACGGCAATGAGAAGCCCGCGCACCGCAACGAAGAGTAGCCCCTGCTGGCCGCAAAGACCCAGCACAGCCAAAAAAAAAGAAAAGAGAACACACATGAGGGCCAGGACCCACCCGATAATCCAGCATATCTCCCATCTCAAGACCTTTACTTAATCACATCTGCAAAGACCTTTCTTCCACGTAAGGTAACATTCACAGTTTGGGGGGATTAGGACTTGGCTGTCCTTTTTTTGTTTTGTTTTGTTTTGTTTTGCGGTACGCGGGCCTCTCATTGTTGTGGCCTCTCCCGTTGCGGAGCACAGGCTCCGGACGCGCAGGCTCAGCGGCCGTGGCTCACGGGCCCAGCCGCTCCGCGGCATGTGGGATCTTCCCAGACCGGGGCACGAACCCGTGTCCCCTGCATCGGCAGGCGGACTCCCAACCACTGCGCCACGAGGGAAGCCCTTGGCTGTCTTTTGGGGGACCATGGAGAGAATGTTCTAGTTGGCTGTGATTTTTTTGCCTCCACTGCCCATTTGAAGATGTGCCCTTGTCCCCTTTAAACTTCCCTAACAGCAAACATGTCATCTTCCCCCCCCCAGCCCAGCTCTCCCTTCTGACTTCCGGTTTCTGCGGACAGCTGCCTTATTTTCTCCATGCCCCTCTTCAGGACTGGCTTTGATCCTCCCATCTCCTTCCCTTCCTGACGTCTCCCTATCCACACTCGACATTAGTCACCAGATCTCAGAGACACCAAGTCCCTGAGCAGAAGGGAAACTTCTCCCCTAACACCTTTGATTCACAGACACAGAGCTGAGCCCTGCAGAGAGGCGGCAACTTGCCCACGTCACCTGGCGATGTGATGCCCAGGCTGGACCAGAGCCCGTGGCCCGGGAGATGCCCTCCTACCACAGCTGCTCATCCTGGTCAGGTTCTTCCTGAGGACAATGCCCCATCCTTTCTCTGTGCCTCTATTCAGCAAACATCTATTGAGCATCTCTTGTGTGCTAGCTGCTGGACAGTCAGTGATGGGCCGGACCCAGGCCCAGCCTTCCATCGCAGTCTGGTCCCTATGCCACCTTGGCCTGGCCTTCTCGTTTTTCACCTGTCCTCCTGTCCCAGGCAGCATGCTCCTGTTTCTGCACCTTCGGGGGTGTCCCTGGGTGCAGAGCACCCTGCCCCTTCCTGACCCCGTGGAAGTGTAAGCTGCCTTCAGAGCTCCAGGCCTGCCCCTGCCCGGGAAGCCCTGGCCCCCAGTCCAGGCCCTGAATGTAGGCCCCATCCGGGTGGGTCCCCTCCTGCCACTCTCCGTCCTGTTTTCTGTCCTGGGGTGACTGAAGGAGCCCGCAGAGCTGCCTCTGCTGCTGAATAGGGTGGTTCCCCCCCCCCCCGCCTCCTATCTCTTTTCGTTCTTGCTTCTTCCCAGGAGGTGAGGGCCCCCCGACTTGGTCCCCACCAAACTTCCCCAGAACACAGCTCCCCGTGTCCTTGCCTCTCTGGGGGAGCACAGCAAGGGTTGAACAAAGCCGGGGCGGGTCCCTCAGCCCAGGGATGCTGAGTGAGAGCTAAGAACCCCCCCGGGGGCTGTCACCCATTCCGAGCCCAGAACCCAGGAACCTGCGGTCCTCAGGGAACTCCTGTTTGGTCCCCAGTAGGAAGTGCCCCTGCCTGTGGTTTAAACTGTACACATCCTTTCTTTTGACCCTGAGAAACCCGACCAGCTGGACAGCACAGATTCCTGACATATTTTTTGGGGGGGATGGTGTACCTTTCCTGTGAGTGTGGGATTTCATGACCCAGTGCTGTACCCAAAACATCAGAGCTGAAAAGAGCGGCGTTGCTATTTGCTCACAAATCTGGGGGTCGAGAATTTAAACAAGGCCACTGGGTGGCTGGTCTCTGTCTGGGTGGAACGTCTGAGGTGTTGTCTCCGCTCCCGTGTCAGGTGACCCAGAAGTGGAGGTGGGTGGGGATGTGGGAGGGGTGGCAGGGTGGCCTGTAACAGGGACAAACGTCCAGCTGGGTTCTCGGTTTTCCACGGAGCCCAGGGCCTCTCCCTCTCCACGTGGCCTCTCCAACAGGTTACAGGGTGCAGGCTATGTGGTAGCTCAGGTCTCCGAAGAGAGCAAAAGCAGAATCCCCCAAGCTTCCTTAAGATGTTGGCCTAGAGCCAGTACAGAGTCACCCCTGTCCCGTTCTGTTGCTTGAAGCAGCCCAGATTCAAGGATGGGTACCTTGCACATCAAGAGGCCAGGAATACCAGGAGGTGTGGTCCGCTGCAGGCCTGTAGTGTTCACTGTCACAAGCACTCTACGTGCCTTATCTTTCCAGGTGCAGCCTAATTCTTCTGCGTATGGAGGGCTGTTCTCCCCCTCAGTACACTTCCTGTGGGCTGGCTTGCTCCTAGGACTTGCTTCATCTACATTGTCTTATCAAGAAGGGACTAAGGGAACTGCAGGTGTCCTGGGGCCCTCTGAGCGGGCCTGTTATCCTGCCAACCCCTCCCTCACCAAGAGCTTTCTTTTGGGTCAATTGGAGGAAAACGTAGTGATTTGGGCCACACTCCCATTTTACAGATGAGAAAACTGAGTCTCACCAGGGTTTTTAGCTCACACACTTGCTAAATTAAAGGCCACATAAGAAATGAGCAAATTAGTTTTGAGAGCCCAGGACGCTCGTTTTTTAATTGAAAAATTGGGAAATAAATTTACTTTTCAGAAATTCATTTCCTGGACAGCTTCTCTGGACTGTATCTAATCTGTCAAGCAAGCGATATCCATGTGGTCTTCCACGGCCATCTTTGCTTAGACGTCACTTGGCCAGACCTGATTCGCTCTCATACCCTTCGCTGGACCCCAGGAATGAGTTCACCCACAGAAGCAACCTTTTGTGAAAGGAAGTCACTCTCAATGGGATGAAACCTTCTCCTCGAAGGACTAGGGAAGCCCCCACCTCCTCCTCTCCCAAGAGAACATTTGGGAATACTTCCTTATTTGAAAAGTATACGCACAAAAAGTTGGGGTGACTCTGGGTTCTTTCCTTGGCTTCTTTTCTGTGGTTCTTGAACCTCACCTCCTCTTTCCAGACTTACTTCCCCTTCTTTGTCTCTTGATGTCATCTACATTCTGCCCAAAGAAGCCACCAAGTATGCATGAAGTTCTCCCTCGACTTTGCATGCATTTAAGTCACTCCTTCCACTCAGTGACATTGAGGAGCATCTAAATCCCACCCCAACAAGGAGTCTTTCTCCATATGGACCCATCAAGCCAATGCCATGTCCTCTCCCCTGAACTGGGAAGGCGTGGAGACCTCCGCAGGGCTCTTGTGCTCTGCTCTGATTCTTGCGGTTAATTGCACTATGGTCTACTCTGCGAGCTCCCTGATGGCAAAGATTGTGATCTACCAGCCTCCTCTTTCCTGGAGCCACCCAGCAAAGCCGTGCCTCGCATGGGGAGATAACTTGCTGTTTGTGTGGAAATGTGTCTTTGTGCATAAAGAATGACCGTGCTTACCTTTCCAGGACTGTGTATATGTTATAGAGGCATCCCGGAGGTCACCCCCTCCAAGAATTTGGAAACAGGGAAATAAGATTTTTATTTGTTTGTTTTATTTTTAATTATTTTTAATTTTAATTTTATATTGGGGTACAGTTGATTGACAATGTTGTGCTACTTTCAGGTGTACAGCAAAGTGAATCAGTTATAAATATACATGTATCCATTCTTTTTCAGATTCTTTTTCCATACAGGTTATTACAAAATATTGAGCAGAGTTCTCTGTGCTATACAGTAGGTCCTTGTTGATTATCTATTTTATATATAGATAATAACAATCTATTATTATCTGCGTATCTGTTAATCCCAGGCTTCTGATTTATCCCCCCACTTCCCCTTCCATAACCATGTGTTTGTTTTCTATGTCTGTGAGTCTGCTTCTGTTTTGTAAATAAGTTCTTTTATATATATATTTTTAGATTCCACATATAAGTGATATCATGTGATATTTGTCTTTCTCTGTCTGACTTACTTCACTTAGTATGACAATCTCTAGATCCATCCATGTTGCCGCAAATGCCATTATTTCATTCTTTTTCATGGCCGAGTAATATTCCATTGTATATATTACCATATCTTCTTTATTTTTCATGTGTCGATGGACATTAGGTTGCTTCCATGTCTTGGCTATGGTAAATAGGGCTACAGTGAACACTGGGGTGCATGTATCTTTTTGAATTATGGTTTTCTCCAGGTATACGCCCAGGAGTAGGATTGCCTACAGCCATACCACCCTGAATATGCCCAGCCCAAGCTCTTCTGATCTCAGAAGCTAAGCAGGGTCGGGCCTGGCTAGTACTTGGGTGGAAGGAAATAAGATCTCCCATGGACAGGGAGTTGCCAGATATATACAGCAAAGAAAAAGACAGGATGCCCAGTTCATTAGTATTTCAGAGCAGCAACAAATAATCTTTTAGTCTGAGTACGTCCCATCCAATATTTGGGACATACTCATACATGAAAAATTATTCATTGTTGATCTGAAATTCAAATGTAACTGGGAACCCTGTCTCGTATCTGGCAACCCTACCTGGAGAGTTAACGTATGAAACTAACACGTGCAGATTCGAGCAAAGTGGTCACCTTAAGAAGTCAGCGTGGGTCCTTCGGCAAGACGATGTAATTGGAGAATACAAGAAAAGCATATTGACAAAACCACTTGAAACCTTCTCTTGTAACATAGCTTAGGAATGGGCCAGTCAGAAAGTGGAGGGTCAAAGAGACAAGCTTTGGTCACTGTCTCCAAGTTTGTCCAGGAGAATCAACTTTGAGGTCCAGGGTGGCTCCGATCCCTCATGTCTCTGGGTGGCAGGGGCCACTGGGGCTGTCCAACGGATTCCCCGGGTTTCCCAGGAAGAATTGTTAGAATGTGGCTTCTTGTGCCTCGTGGGGAGTGAATGTGCTGACCTGGGAACTATAACCTCTGAGGGAGGCAGCTAAATGACATTGGTTTTTTTTCCGCCCCATTCTCTCTGTGAACTTGACTCTGATCCATTCTCCACGCGCCGGGTCACCCCCATGGGACATCCAATGTCAGTAAGTCGTGTTTTACTTCGACTAGTGCCCTCTGTTTTCTGGGTCTCTGCTACAGCCAAGGGCAGCATCCGTTTCTTCAAGGTCCAAGGGCAGCATTGACGGAGTGCCTCCTTTATGCCCTGCAATCGTCACACTAACTCTCTATCCAGCTTCGGAGACAAAGAAATAGAGAGGTTTCGTAACCCCTTACAAGGGGTACAGCTGGGACTTAAACCCGTGGCTGCTTCCCATGGTTATTAACCATAATTAACATTCTGGCCAACATGTTTTTAGGACAATTTTTAAATTTTTTTATACAATTTTTAAAGGTCTTTCCATTTACAGTTATTACAAAATATTGGCTATACTCCCCGTGTTGTACATACATCCTTGAGCCTGTCTTACACCCAATAGGCTGCATCTCTCACTCGCGCACCCTTATATTGCCCTCCTCCCAGAGCCCACTGGAAACCACTAGCTTGTTCTGTAGACCTGTGAGTCTGCTTCTTTTTTGGCAAATAACTTCTTGAAACACAGGTACACCCATGTTTTTACATAAATAAGCTCAAGTTGTATACATGTGTGTGTGTGTATACACACACACACACACACACTGTTTGAAACTTTAAAAGAAAATTCAGCCAGATCTTGGGGAATCTTCTATGTCTGTGCTTCTAACAGCCAGGGCACAGAATGCTGCAGAGAAGAGCCTTCAGTGTGATCCAACACCATGACAATTAGGAAAACAAGCTCAAGAAGCCTCCAGAGAGGAAATGCAAACATTTAGGAAGGAGAAATTTTCACCCTTGAGAGAAAGTAACGTTCTCACGCCCTTTCCCACCTAGGCCCATCGACCAAAGCCTAATCCTTTCTGAGGTCCCTTCGTGGAGTCCCCTAGTTTAAGTAGACTCTTATCCCGTTTGTGTTTTACAAGTGGACTGAAGTTATTTGAACTGCCACTTGAAGTAATTTACCCAGGTTACCAGGCCGGATCCTGAATCAACAGAGGTGTGCACGTAAAAGAAAGGACTCCAAACAGAAGCGAATACGAGAGAAGGAAATTCAGGAAAGTCAGAGGACGGAGACCCTGGGACTTTATATTCACCACCTGGTGTTTCAGAAGGCTGTTACTTTCTGGACTGTAAATTCATCCTCCTGGATGAAAATGATTACAAACCACTGCTGTCTTTTCCCGAGAATGTACATGTCTGCAACCCATTCTTAGGAGAGACCTTGGCCTTGAGACTTAAACCACCCGGTGACTCATGTCAACAGGCTGTTTTGTCAGAGAGTTTCCATAATTAGAACCTGTGACTGACACGTCTGACCACGAGGATGTATCACAAGAACTTGTCGTGAGCGTGGGTTTTTTTTAGCAAAACCTGACCTGTTGAAATGTCAGGGCTTGGCGTTTTGGCCTTTGGGGTTTTCTCAGGCTGGCTGTCCTTCCTGGAATCAGCTTCTTTGGATACTACCTTCTCAGCAACCCTATGGGGTAAGGTTCTTATTGTCCCATTTTATGGATAATGACACTGAGGTTCAGAGAGGTAGCGTATCTCATCTGAGACAGGCCATGGCGGGGAGGGGGGGATGTCTCACCTTGAGCCCAAGTCCACTGACCCAGATTCTAGGTTCTCTCTCCCGTGGTGCCCAGGCCTGAGCCTCCAGGATATTATGAACGAGGTCGGTTGAATCCTCGTGCTCTCTACAGAGTCCCCGCCCGACACAACCAAGGTCACTGTCCAGTGCCTCATTCCCTCAGGGCCCCAAGTGCCTGTATGGTTGACTGGAGCCACTGCAGCCCAGAGAAGACAGTGACCCAGAAAAGCCAGGAGGAAATTTCAGAAGGAGGGAGCGCTCCGCGGTTTCAGATGCCAGGGGCGATAGGCTGACAAACGCACCCGCTTTGTTGTGACATTGTGCCTTCCTTGGGGACGTGCTGTTCCCTCACTCCGGAGTGTCCTGCACTGGCCAGTCCTCCTCCAAGACTCAGCCTGAAATACTGCCCACCCTCACGACGGAAATATCGTTATTGTTTAAGATATAACACAGTGTCATGATTTTATAAAAAAGCACCCACCATAACAAGTTTTTAAAGTTGTTTTTAGGGATTTCCCTGGTGGCACAGGGGTTAAGAATCCGCCTGCCAATGCAGGGGACACGGGTTCGAGCCCTGATCCGGGAAGATCCCACATGCCACGGAACAACTAAGCCCGTGCGCCACAACTACTGAGCCTGCGCTCTAGAGCCCGCAAGCCACAACTACTGAGCCGGTGCGCCTAGAACCCGTGCTCCGCAAGGAGAAGCCACCGCAGTGAGAAGCCTGCGCACTGCAACGAAGACCCAATGCAGCCAAAAATAAATAAATTTATTTAAAAAAAAAAACAACTTGCTTTTATATACATGTAAAGTGGATATGTAAATTTCATACTTAACCTTTGTAATGTATATATTTTGTACTCGCAGATTACATATATATAATATGCCAATTTGTGTACAGAAATGTTAAATACCAAAATGGTACCGTATTGTGTATAGGTTTTCTATCTCCTCTCATTTTCACTCACTTTTTATTTATTTATTTATTTATTTATTGGCTGTGCCGCGTGGCTTGTGGGATCTCTGTTCCCTGACCAGGGATTGAACCTGGGCCCATGGCAGTGAGTGTATGGAGTCCTAACCACTGGACCACCAGGGAAGTCCCTCACTCACTTTATAGTGGATATATTTGATATCAGTAAGTATAGATTTACCTAAATTTTTTTCTCAAAATGAATAGTTTTAAAAAACATAAAACTAGTAAATGTTCCTCGCAAAAAATATGTAAATGGTACAAAAAATACATAAAGTAAACAGCCAGACAGCCCTCCTTCTGGAGAGAACCATTATTAAAATTTTGGCAAATATCCTTACACACACAGACACCCACGTTTTTATATGAATGGGCTCAAGTGATATATACTGTTTTGAAAACTTTTAAAAAAATTCAGCCAGATCTTGGCAACATCCTTCTAGGTGAATCACAGCATGAGATCAATCTTTTTAATGACTGCATTCTATTTTACTGGGAGATTATAACTGCTTGACTGAAACACTAACGATGAACATTGGCTTTTCAGGTTTTCCGGATTATAAACAATGCTGTGATACACATCCTCAGAGGCAGAGAATTCTTTCTGGAAAAAGAAAGACATGGATTGAAAAGCCAGTCTGTACCAGTTTGGAGGTCCCGGATGATTGCAATTATGTTGAAAAACGCACAGCACGAAAACGTCTGAAGTTTCAGCCAATGTTCACCCAGGTTATTTCTGGGCAGAACCAGGAGTGATTTTCTTCCTTTGTGTACTCTCCTGTCCTTTCGAATGTTTCTATTCTAAGCACGTCTCACCACTGTCTTTCGTTACATGGACTCCAGTAGAAATGTATTTTTACATGGCATAAGAAATGTGTGCTTTCTCACCACTCAAGCATCACCCTGGCGATGCCCTCTTTCCTGTTTCCTCCGCACCTTCCTTCCTTGCCCTCCATCTTCACATCTGTCCTCTCCCTCACAGGCTGTCAGTCCTCCCCTGTCCCTAAGTTAGCACCAGCTGCCCTCATTGGGGGCGGGGGCGTGGGCAGCTGTCCAACTTGGAGAGCGAGCTGGACTCATGGCCCCCCTCGGATGGCACCTCCATGGGCACAGCCTGGTTCCCCCACGTCGGGAGCTCAGTGGATTGCAGCTCGTGGGGAAGAAGTCTTGAGGGTCACACGGGGGCCAGGAGGCCTCCGCGCCTCGGGCACATCCGGCCCCAATGCCCCACGCACCCTCCCCCAGAGTTTCTTCTACCTCCAGGCAGGTGATCCCGATGACCTGGCCAGGAGGAAGCTGGTTGCTTCTGGGCAGCAGCTGCCCTCGCCTCCAGAAGGTCTACGAGGACACAGAGGATGTCCTCAGTATTTCCACCGAGGTCACTGGTCGAGTGGGGTGTTGGATGTCCCCTTAGTGCTGAGACACTTCCTCTTTCATTTGTGTCTATTCATCCCCCCCCCCCCCCCCACCTTCTTGGAGACTGAAAAAGGGGAACGTGAAAGAAAAACTGTAAATTTCAGATGCAGCTCCAGCACGGAGACTGCGTGACCGTCTTCAGCAGAGGCCGGGGCAGTGGGTGGGGTGGGCCAGGGTGGGAGTGGGATCACGGCATCCTCCAGGGGTCCCGAGGTCACTGGACCCAGCCTTTCTTCCTCCCCTCCTGTTCACTTTCTTAGCTCCCACCCACGGAGTCCTCAATGCCACCCACAGGAGATCCTTGGGACCCCAATTCCTATTTTTCGGGGAGTGACTTAAGTCACTTAAAGTTAAGTCACTTAAGTTCTTAAAGTCAAAACCAAAGTCTGCGTTCACTCATTTCACCGAGTTTACTATGTTCATTTGCAAGATAGACAGATATAGACATACATTTGTGTGTATATATATATATATATATATGCGTGCATGCACGTGCGTGCGCGCACACACACACACACACACACACACACACACAGATTGTGGCAGCTTTTTTGGAAACTATCTGAGGCTCAGAAAATAACTTGCCTGACAAGACATCAAAGAACTACAGAAAGAGGCCACAGCGCCAAAGGCCGTGGTGACGCAGGGCTTCGCAACTTGCAGCGTGATTGATGATAAGCATCTATTTGCTCCAGTAAGCTGAAGTAAAACTCTAACAGTCTGTTTGCTCCGGGAAACAGTAACTGAAGTCACAAATCATACATCATAAAAGTTAGAAAAATCCCCTTTTAACCTAATGGACTAAAAGATTGTAGTTTGCTCCTCATTTCTGCTAATGGCCTCTCTCCCTTGGCACTGCCGGAGCTGGCCCATTACAGGCAAATCAAGCCTTGGTTTGCAAGTAGGACAGGGTCCAGAAGATCATTTATAAGCTGGGTGTTTGGGATGCAGGACGTGTTTCCCCTAGAAACTGTCTTCCCAGAGTGCCTGGGTTCTCAGCTTCACTACACAGCCCAACCCCTGCTGTACCTGGGCTCTGAGTTTTTGAGGGCAGGTTGTCTGCAATGCAGGAGAGAGAAAACAAGTCAGCTCCTGCTCTCCCCATAGAGCCCTGCCTCTGAGCACAGTTTAAACACAGGTTAACTTTCTTTTCCATCTTCCCATCGCCTTTGAGGCATCCAGGTCCGAGTGTCCTAATCTCCTGGATCACAGCATCCTCCCCAATCTGCCTTATCTGTTCTGGGCTGCTCTCCTGCTGGGGGGCTCTGAGACCTCAAACTCCTCACCTTTCCCCACCAATGCAGGGGACATGTGTTCGAGCCCTGGTCTGGGAAGATCCCGCGTGTCACGGAGCAACTAAGCCCGTGCACCACAACTGCTGAAGCCCGCATGCCACAACTACTGAAGCCTGCACGCCTAGAGCCCACGCTCCATAACAAGAGAAGCCACCGCGACGAGAAGCCCGCGCACCGCAACGAAAAGTAGCCCCCGCTCACCGCAACTAGAGAAAGCCCGTGCGCAGCAACGAAGACCCAACGCAGCCAAAAATAAATAAATAAATAAAAATTTAAAAAAATAATAAAACAGTTTTTGTTGAGACTTAAGCTAATGACATGTTAATGAATCATATGTAGGGAA
>NW_006782421.1:623645-624419 GCF_000442215.2 Lipotes vexillifer
TTAGACAGAACCATTAAAATTATTTACAGTGGCTATGATAGCCTAGTAAGATTGGGGAGATTTTTTTTCTTTTTCCCAAAAGTTTCTGGTATTATATGGAGAAAGTTTACACCAGAAAAAGGTGTTAGACAGAAGATACTCAGGAGCTGCTGGATTCTTATTCCTGCACCGATCACTGAAAACAAACAAAAAACAGGTCCTTCTTAGAGGGCAAAAAAGGCAGAAATCAAGCTAGATTGAAACCAATCCTGATGACGACTGTTATGGACTGAATATTTACATCCCCTCCAAGTTCATTTGTCAGAGCCCTAATCCCCGTGTGATGGTATTTGGAGGTGAGACCTTCGGGAGGTGATTAGGTCATGAGGGTGGAGCCCTGATGAATGGATTAGCACCCTTGGAAGAGGCCAGCTAAGTGAGGATAAGTCTGCAAACCAGAAGAGGGCTCTCCCTGGAACCTGATTCTGCTCAAACCCCGGTCTCTGACCCCCAGCCTCCCAAGCTCTAAGAAATGTATTTCTGTGGTTTGTAAGCCACCCAGTCTATGGTACTTTTTATAGCAGGCTGAACTAAGATAATGACCATAAAATGAATGAATCTGACCTTCACATATCTGAACGCTCCAGTGAGTTTTGGAGGCTATCAGATCCAGACTTTCGACACCTCAGAAAGACTAACAGCACACTCTTGAATATCTATGGCCTGTTACAAGGACATTCCCCATGAGGAAAAGAGTGCAGGAACAAAATAACAACACACTGGGGGGGGGGGGGC
>NW_006782421.1:624429-632882 GCF_000442215.2 Lipotes vexillifer
GGGGTCGCTTTTCCAAAAACCTACTGAGTTCCCCTTAGGGTCCTCAAAGACACGTACTTAAAATTTTCCCCATAAAGTCCCTCTCTTTACTTTTTAATTTTTTCAGGAAAATTTGAAGACCTTATCATAGGAATTTTGTATTATCATTATGTTTTTTGGCCTCGCCAAGTGGCTTGTGGGATCTTAGTTCCCCGACCAGGGATTGAACCTGCGCCCTCGACAGTGAAAGCCCCGAGTCCTAACCACTGGGTCACCAGGGAATTCCCAGAATTTTGTATTATAGACTATAATACTATGTTACGCTATGAACAATTTTTGTTGCAAGTGGGAATATTCTAGAAGGCTTTCAAGAATCTGAAAGTAGTAAAGAACGTGGAAACCATTGAGCTCAAGCTCCTTATTTCCCAGATAATTGGTCTAATCTTAAGCTCCTTAAGTTAGTGACCGTGCACTCAAGGGCCACGTGTCCACACAGTAGGGACACGTTCTCTCCACCCCTCCCCGGGCTGGTTCCACTCAGGCTCCCGTCACAACTGGACTGTGAGTCTCCTAAGGAGGAGACCCTGTGTTGGTGCCTCTTGGGAACAGTCAGACGTGTCAGCCGGGCACACAGGGAGCTTAGCAAAAGCATCTGTGTAACAATGTCGGATTCGCGTCACCGTCGAGCAGAAGCATTAAGATGTGAACGTAAATCGCTCTACAGTTAAGTGCCCTCGGAGAGGGGTAGGATGGGAGGCGCACACAGAGGGAGAAACTGCTCCAGCCTCGGGGTGGTAGTCATCCCACCATCTTCCTCAGAGTGAGGCCTTAAAGGGTGAGCAGCACTTGGCCCATGGCCAAGAGAACCAGAGAGGCGAGACGTGGGGAAAACAGCTCCCTAGTTCAGCTGGTGTGAAGGAAGCTGGAAGGGCAGGCTGGTTGGAGAGGGAGGTTGACGCCTTGAATGTTGGACAGGGTTTTGAACATGATTCTGTTTCATGCACTTTGGAGAGGGCTATGCTGTCCAGTGCACCTGTGTTACACTGACGCTCATTATTGCCATAAAGCTGGGCATCCACCCTTGGTCTGGAATGTCATCCTCCTTTACATTGATTTATAGCATCTTCCCCCAAACTATCATGTGCTGCAGAAATGCGAGGGCAGCCTGGACAACACTAGCTCGAATGTGGAATTTCATCAGTACCGCTGAGCCCTGGGTGCTGTGACGCTCTTTCTTTCGGGATAAAGTTTCGATATACTCATTCTGGCCTTAAATGAAACCAGTGATTTAAATCTCCAAGTCGACAAGCACTGGGATTTTCCATGGAGAATAATAGAAAAAGAAAACAACTCTACTTTTCCTCTCCCGAGGTCAGTGGTGTTTGACCTCGTGGCATCTTATGGGTTAACTCTCTCTCCTTCCACCTTTGACAGGGGAGGAAAATCAAGCCCCAAGTCTAAAGCGGCAGTGGACTTAATTACAAAAGAATGATCAACTTTTAAAAAGACTTTGTTGCTTGTTTTCCTATCATGTACCTTCATGGGGAAAAGATAAATCAACACACTCCTCCACTCAGTATAAATGTTCACTCTGGACATAACTTCCCTCTGTATCCCTGGGGCCAGCACAGAAGCTTAACCCTCTGCCCTGAATAGTTACTTTGTATGGAACCCTTGTCTGAGCCTTTTGTCATCTTGGTGGACTCGGGAAATGGATGCTCGGGAAGTGTAGGTGACAGTGTTCAGTAGATATCCCTTCCTCTAGCTGCGATGCTGTATCCCAGGGGCCCCACTCACTTCTGAGGGAAAGTTACAATATGTCTTTTAAAACAATGCCCAAGTCATTCCTTTTCTGAGGATTTGCCAAATTTCCCGTCACCAAAAAAAGCTCTGGTTTAACCTATGAACTGCGAGTTTCCTGCATTCTCAAGAGACCAAAGGCGCTTTTCTCTTTCAACAACCCACACTGTGGGCAACGGAACAGGTCATTTTGAGAGCATCTCATGCCAAGGCTCTGTGATGGTGCCCAGCACTTTAGTGGACAAGTTTTTTAGCTGTTGCCGCCGACAAATCAATATTCTCTTGTTCCAACAATAGCCTAAGGTTTTTTGTTTTTTGTTTTTTTGTAAAGACTTCTTGGTTTCCTTTGGGGGATTCAAATGCTCAAGTGAGTTTAGTTTCCATTTTAAAAGATCTTAAGTCTAATGAAGGCTAATTTAATGACCTGTTTCCAATCTAGAAATTTGTAGGTATTTGTAGATTTGTAAATATCTCTAAGCCCCAATTTTTCTATCTCAGTTTTTCTTGGGACCAACAGTGAAATCTCACTGTAAAGGTCGGGACTTGGACACAATTTTTATTTTGCCAGAAAGGCCTGGAAGCAACCAGTCCTGGATTACAGCCATCACCACTGAACATTTATTCACACCTGCTTTGCAATTCTGATTGTGGGAAAAGGCCCTTCATTCTGCTTTGGGGAAGAAAAGTACATGCTCAGCTTCCCATAAACGCCACTTAAAGAAAAGGTATAAACATACCAAAGTTATGTAAAAACTTCTAATTCAGTTGAAGTTGCAAGGGGAAAAGATGAGCGACGTGATTTCACGAGAGTGGTTATTTTACCTCTGTGGTCCCCAAACACAGAATCCAGTCTAATCACAAGGAAAATACCAGACTGATCCCAACGGATGGACAACCTACAAAATACCCGATCAGCATTCCTCCTCAAAACAGCCGAGGTCATCAAAAACAAGGAAAGCCTGAGCGACTGTAATAGCTGAGAGGAGCTCAGACAGACAGGACAAATCAATGTTAAGATGGTGTCCTGGACAGATTCTGGAACAGAAAGGGGCAACAGGGAAAAACTAAGGAAATCTGAATACAGTATGGGCTACATTATCAATACACTATCAATATTGTATTGATATTAATGGATATTGTATATTGATATTGTATATTGATAGTGTATTGATATTGTATTGATATTAATGTATACATTATCAATATAATGTATCAAGGATACATTATCAATATTGCTTCATTAATTTTGAACCAATACGGTGAGTTAGTATAATGCAAGATGTTAATTAGTACGATGCAAGATGGTAAACGGGGAAACTTACTATCTTTGCAACTTTTCTGTAAATCATCATCTTAAAGCTTCTTGAAACAAGGAGTGTAACATGTTGGTTTGTTTTTAAAACGCTATTTTGATGACAAAAGACATAGGAGCATTACTCCTGCAGGTGGACAAACCGTGAGCCCAGAGACACCCTAGGGCAATTTCAGCGATTTTTAAGAGGAGCAGAGAGAAAAGTTGGGTGTTCCCCCACTCCCACATCCAAACAAGTGTTTGGGAACGTTCTTGAAGCCCACATCTCCGTCTTCAGTGAGGAAACGTTTACAGACTAGTATTAAGTCAAAGTATCGCTGGAGACCTGACAAAAGAGCGATTTCTGTGCTTTTCAGTCACTGGGTGAAACTTCTGCTTTCAAATATTAAGTGTCTGCTTTACACTTGACATTTAATCAGATTTAAATAACATCATAGTATGGAATAGTTTATAAATGTTTATTAAACGTCCATAATTTTTACAAAGCAAATATTAATAGCAAGAGGCAAAATTTTTGCAAAATATGTACAAAAGTAAAAAGCCTGGATGACTAGCAACTCATTTTATCAAATCAAACCATTCTTTCCACTTTCAGACCTCCTGTAGAAATAATTTATTGCCAATCCTGAACTAAAGCACTGACAGAAAAAAAAATTTACAACAGTATCAGATAATGTGCTCAGTTCTGGGAAAGTTATAAAAAGATATACGTATAAAAAATCCTAAGCCACAAATACTTTCATACAGAGCTAATACAAATCATGTTTTGTTAGGTACAGTATCTATGAGGTTGTTAGGAAATAGACTTTTTGATAAGGCTTCCGTGGTAAATAAGCTCCACCTTTAGACTAGTAAAGCCATTTAAACATTTTGCGATTCTGCTTTCAAGTAAGAGGTAAAGAAAGGGTAAATGGTATCGTCTGTTGCACTGTTACATATACTTGCCAAGAATTAACCCCTACCTGCCCCCTCTCTGTTTTTTTCCCCTAGAGCCATCAAACAGGCATGATTTGAGAACAAATGCAGCCCTTTTACTATGGCAAGAAATATTATAAACAAGCTTTCCAAAGACAAACCCAAATCAGAGAACAAGTTAAGTAGCATACTTCTATCATGACCTTCACTGATTGATGATGTATGCATATGGGTCCCTACTTCCATCCATCTGGACATTTTCATCATTATCAAAGGTAATGTGCTTTTGGAAAGGTCGCAGAATCTCTTATCAACCCAGAAATTACTGCCCTATCGTTAACACTTTTTTGTTCCATACGAGCTCTGGCATTTGAAATCAGATGGTTAGACCTAGACGCCACAAGAATGA
This sequence comes from Lipotes vexillifer, assembly GCF_000442215.2. Taxonomy (NCBI): domain Eukaryota; kingdom Metazoa; phylum Chordata; class Mammalia; order Artiodactyla; family Lipotidae; genus Lipotes; species Lipotes vexillifer. The sequence goes on from NW_006782421.1 coordinate 628,845, forward strand.
ACAGAGTTATTTAAATGCTAACTATACATTCAAGTACAGACATAAGATGCCAGTGGCAGAAACACTGGTCCTTCAGATTATGTTACTAATCGCTTCTCAGCCTAAGGCTAGCAGCGACTCGATGGTACTTGAAAAGGCCATAAAGTTCAACTTGTTTAAAATGTTCCGGCTTAGACTTACACTTTAATCTCTCTATAAATTTATTAAGCCCTAACCTCGTACCATAAAATAATGGGTATGTACTATCACTTGCTTTATTTGGAACAGGGGGACATGTACACACCACTCACGTACAAGTCCCTCCCTTCCTCGTGTTTACTACACTGAAAAGCCAACCTGTGCCCTATCACTAAAAAAAAAGGAAAAAAAACACAACAGTACTTTTTGTCCAGCAGCACAAACACATGGACAGATCATCTGTAATTAATGTAACTTTATGTACTGAAATGATGGGGAAAAGAGAGAAAGTCAGAATTCCAACCGAAAAAAGACATGCAAAACTGATTCTCGATCCCTCAATTAAAACTAAAAGAAATGAAAAGGTAACAGAGTGACTGTCTCTAGATTTATTAGGGAGTTTATTACAAATGTTTGACTGAGCTTTACAGGCATGATTTCATGGATTCAAACAAGAAATTAAGAGTTAACAGTGATATTTAGCCTTCTCATTACATACACAGAAATAACATTGCTACAAATTGCAATGAAGAGAATCTTGTTTCAAATGGCTTGGTTTGGGGTTTTGTCTAAATGTATCATTATATAATGAAAGCACCAATTTGAGGGTTTCTCAAATAGTGATTTGAGTTTCAGAACATAACAGAACATAACTTGGTAACTTTATTCTTCACATAAATAAGGCATAACACCGGATATGTGTACTAATGCTGAAAATACATTTTACCAAAAGCATAAATACAAGTATTTGGGTATACATTGGAAGTTCAGATTTACTCATTCCCGCTTACAAACAATTCTGGGGCATATGATTTTTGTGAGTCTGAACCAACACTTCTAATCACTTCTGGTATTAAGGGAATCTTACTTTCTTCTACCTTATACTGACCACTGCCAGCAAATGAACAAGGACCTCCCTCAACAACCTCCCTTGGGAGTTTAACCAGAGGACCCCTCACCATGTAAAATACACGCCAGTGCAGCTTCAAACCAAACCAAACCAAACCAAGCCAAACCATTTTCACTCCACGATGCCTTCCTTGGTCGCTGCTGTGATCTAGCTGTCAAATGCCCTTTCCAGGCAATACAAGTGAAAAGAAGATTTCAATGCAATATAATATTTGGCAGCAAAGCAATGATACGGGTTATTAAAAATAATATTTAAGTGACAGAGGCATTAAATTATTTGGATCTTCAGAAAAACGTTTGACAAAACCTCTTCCCTATAAAATAATCAAGGCAAAAATCTGTGCTGTTCTTTGATTTTAAGGCAACTCTGTATACTAGAAACTTCTGCAAGATCAGTGAAGACACTCGTGTGACGTTTCTTAAGGATTAATAAGCAAGAAGACATTGACTTAAGAACAGAATGTAATAGAGAATTGGGCACATTTTATTCCAAATCATAACCATGAAGACTTAGAAAATCAAAGACACTGAACAGCTGTAACTCCAAATTACATTTTTAGAGACTGGGGGGAAACTGGCATAGGGGAAAACTATGAGGTCCCTTTCAGCTCTGTCACTGAATCTCATGTCCCCCTTCACACAGCGGTGTTTCAAAAGGGTCTGGTTTTCATGCTGTAGGTATAGGACTCCTTCAAATGGTTTCAAAGTACAGTATATAAAACATGTGGACTAAAGCCTTCAAATTGAAACTTAAAGTTCCACTCAGTGTCTAAACCAGCCTGCCATTAAATGTAAGTAATTTACTGCCTCAAAATATAGGCTAGGTTTTATTTTAAAAGAAAGCTGACTTTGAGACTTCACACACGTCAGGAAAGGAAATCTCAAATGCCCAAAGTAATATCCTATCTCTTTGGTGTTTTAACATTTCTTTGTGGTAGTCAAAATGGTGCTTTGTCAGGCAGTATTTATGGTTCATATCATATATTTCAGGTCTGAAATATAACTTAAATGAGAGTATCCTTCCTCTTTATACGTACACTGGAGTGAAATGATGCTTTGGCCATTTGATAGGACCATTTGCTAAATTTACACACAGACTTTCCAAGCCCAAGTCTCCATGTTACTGCACACATACTCAGATACTCCTCGGCCCTGAAATGGTTCTAACTCTGTGGATTGAACAATGCACTCTTTTTGGTAAGAAGCACTATAGATATAGAACTATTCCGATGTGCGTGGACTCTGCTGTACTATGGACGCCTGCATCAGGACGTAGGGCTACGTGTCAGTAGCTCAGGTGTTACCAAGACACGAAAACACTGGCAGTTATGGGTGTAATGATGGTGGAGTTTCAAACGCAAGAGAAGTCAGGTACATTGAGAACAATCCCTGGTCAGTTCACTGCAAAGCCCTATTCTTACTAGACAGCAAGACAGACCCAGAGCCACTGTCTTAGAACGGCTGGGTGATCCAGAATGTTGACCAGTCTTTCAAGGACTTTCTAGCCAATAAAATACCTGAGAACACAGTCAGCTATACAGTAAAGTGAAAGGTATCACAGTCTTAATCACAATTTTCAGGGAAGGAAGAAAAGCCGTCAGACTTTCCAAACTGTCACCAGTCTTGTACATCTGTTTCTCTAATCCAATTCTGACACTACGTATAACCTACAGGGCAGTATTTTTAGTCCTGCACACCAGCCACTCTGATGAGTTCACTATGAATGTATCTGTAATTGCAAAGCTACATCGTGGGTACATTTTCATTTGGTAAGTGGTGGAGGAGGTCAAATGTAATCACCCTTCAGTATGAACTAAAAAAATTACTACTTACTCTTGAAAGTATCCTTGAAACCTTCAAAATGCACCTCAAGAAAGCTGGAATTTTGTAAACAGTAATGTTGCAAACACATACATACTCTTTTAGAGACACACCAAGAATGAATAAGAATCTCAAATAAAAGTGAATAGTGTGACAGGAAAATACTGCCCTTGGCAAGCTCCAAAAAACAAAAAAAATCCCATAAATGCCACCGTCTGGAGTTGACGGGAACAGACAGGAGAGCGAAAGAACAATGTTTGTGATGGTACAGCAGTGATCCCACCATAAGGACCCACATCATCTGAGACAGGATTTCAAAGTCTGAGAGTAAAACACATAATATTCTTGGGAAAGGGTGTATTTATTTAGAAAGTTCTGTTATCAGGTTGCCTGCACTTTTTTAGTTGCTGCTATGGCCAGAATGTTTCCCGTATGGCACACTGATTACATGACATTTAAATATGAAAAGGGCAAATTACATTTCACTCATGACTTTTAATCAAAACACTACGGATGGCATGCGCCTGCCTTGTGCTCCCCTGGACCATTTGTGAGCTTTCATTACCATCAGACCAGAGATCCTCATGTAAACTTTAAACACACCAGAATATTGCCTTCAGAAACCACAGAAATTTAAAAAACAAAACAACTGTTGTGTATATAAGCAATCATAAAACCGTGAAGGCTAAATCTGGGTGAAGCTACAGAACGCCACTCCTTAGATCACACATTTTTCCAGTGGCCCTTTCAAAAGAGGTCACCATAAAGCTGGGCACAAGTGTGGCTGCTACCTGTAGGGCGAACAAAAGGTATCTTACTCGTTCTAGAACTGAACATTCTCAACCTCAGACCTACAAATATTAAGGACACCTATCTATACTTGGCACTACAGGAGAATTCAGTTTGAAAAGTGGAAGAATTTAAAGCCTGAGGGATGCCTTGTCTGAGGTCTGGCAGGAAATGACTCCACTCCAATGGAAGCCGGAGTGAAAGAGATCAAAGCCAAGCCTCAGCAGATATTGGCCCCGTGTTACTCAGCGGCTCTCAGCCACAACCAAAGGCCGCAGGAGAACGACTAAGATTTCCAAGAAGTTAAACACGGAATCAAGATTTTTCTAATTCCAGATCGGA